>NC_136626.1:31353833-31861333 GCF_933228915.1 Telmatherina bonti
CATAATACATAGATACATAAACTTAAAGTTCATTAACCCTTTCATGCATGAATAAATAAAAACAATGCAACATTTTTAGATTTTTTGTAAAAAAAACAAAACAAAAAAAACAAGTGGTTTATTTACAGAAATACCCTCCTCATTCATGAATATGCAAGAAAAAAGCTTGCAAATAGGTGCCCACTACAGGGTCACTATGCATGAAAGGGTTAAAAAACATACAAGTTCTACATTTAGACTTATTTAGCTTATTACCAGACTAATTTAACAGTATATTACTATTATACTTTTCCTCTGTGAAATATATTTTTCACAGCATTAGGCCTGGTCCATGCCACTTATCAATATGATCTTATCTTTAATCTAGAAATAATCTTTAAAATCTCAAAATACTGACCAGCCATACGCTTAGTTTGCAGCAGCTGACCTTCATTGTCTGGTGTAGTAAATGACTGTTAAGTAGTACTACTGTCATCACTTAACTCGGCTCCAGTTTGTAACATTACAGCTGCAATAGTTTTTTTCCTCATCATAGGAGGGTATACTTATTGCTGAAGAAAGCCGGTAAAAGTCTCGGTATGCAATATATGCTGTAAAAAAAAAAAAAAGTCCCAGTACGCAAAGGGTTAGAATTTAAAAGTGCCAGTACTGTGTACCGCTGCATAACAGCCCACTTAAAGCACTGTTGAAAACCAAGTAGTAGCATAAGTATTCATTTATTTTATTACTAATAAGTACTCATATGATTTATTAAGTGTAAATATATTATATAGTTTTCTTTAGATTGACTTAATGTATGAATTCATTAAAAAATTAATGTTATCTTTACAGGAAAAAATGTTTAAGCTTTAAAAAAGTTCAGTTTTCGGAAATGAATTACATACTTTTTTTCAGTTACCAGTTTTTATTTAGAAAAAAAACAACAACTTTTACAACAAAAAATTGAGTCAAGTCCTTTTTTCTTCTTATACTGGGTTTTACAGGAGCTCTGGGGCTTCTTCAGACTCTAGTTGCTCCTCAATTTTTTTAAATGCATCTTCTTCCTGCTCTCCAGCTTCACCTTCAGTTTCTAAGCTCTTCTCTGCTGGGTCCTGGCTGGTTACAGTAGTTTCCAGTCCGTCCTGGTCAGCACTGGCATTCTGCGAGTCAGCTCCCTCATCATCTTCATCTTCTACATCCATCTCAAAAACACGCATGTGCCTCAGATTGGCACTCAGCTGCCAGGAAAGGAAATAAAATAGATGTTTAAAAACAGCATACAAAAACAGTTCATGGACATGGTTGTGCTGGAAAAGACATAAAGTGGTGCATCAATTAAATTAATACAAAGAAGGATTTTGTGTATTTAACATACCACACATGCCACTTTGCGGATTCCATTAACAGCAAGAAACTGGGCCTTCATGTTTTCCAGTTCACGCCACTGATTCTCCAATACCAGACCCTGGGATGGGATGTTACTGCTCAACTGGTCCAATCTGGTAATACAGGTAACATCCACTATGTTCAGGTTATGGTTGCTTACCTTTACACAATGTTTTGTACCATTTTCAAGAGAACTGAAAAAGACTTTCTACAGGTCCTGCAAATCCTTGAAAATGTTCAAATTTGAGGTTGTGTAAGATTTAAAAAGTCCTTGGTTTTTGGATTAAATGTTTAAAAGATTTAGAAAATTGCTTTGGTGATAAAATGCTATCTGGCTTAATAATTAGTTTGATATTTACATTTATATTTCCCCTCAGTTGCTGTTACTTACCTGCTGTCTTCATGAGCATTGTTTAATAAAGAACAAATATAAACTATGCAAACTTAAACAAACTTAAGCTAAGTGGTTTAAGTTCACTGACATATTTACAGGCAAACTAATAACTGATGTTGAGGGTTTTATATGTGGTGAGACTTTACTGAAAGTGTTACATCATACTGAACATCTCATGTTAGACCAATGCATCTTATCTTTTTGCCATTTTTATTTGGAGCTTATGCCGATGTAACTTAACTCAATTGTTTTTATCCTACTAGTTATGTAGCTATTGACAAATATTATAATTATTTGCTGATTTTCAGCACATTGCTTTGCCATGAATGTCACATCTGTCTTCATGTGTATTCAAGTATAAGTAATAACATAAGATGGCTTTTGTGATACAATTATAAATAAAGGCTAAATTAAATTACAAGTGACATTAATTAATCTCATTAATGTTTTCTGCCAAAGTATTTAATCAGTTGCTTTTATATTTATACACACACACACACACACACACATAAATATGATTAGCAGTGTAAAAGCATCACACTATTGTTTTGCAACATGTCAAGTTGTATCAAACAGATTAAAACATTTTCATTTGTACTTAACCAATCATACTTTAATTTTGCTGTGGTGTAATCTACCCAGCTCTTCACTCTAGTCTGTTACCCACCTTTTTATGTTTTTGTGACTGATTGTTGTTTTTGTTCTGTGTCTGCATTTGTTTCACTTTCCATCACAATAAAACAAACTGCTTGAACTTGACTTTGGGAAAGTTGTAAGAGAACCCTGTAATACTGAAAGGATTCATGTTATTGTCATGTTATTGTATTTTTAGGCAGAGGAGTTAAATAAGTTTACATGGGGTCTATGATGTTCAGCTGGCTGAGCTGGTGTCATATTTACACTACCAGTCTAAAGTTTGGACACACTTTTCCATTAAATCCAATAGGAAGGTGTGTCCAAACCTTTGACTGGTAGTGTACGAAGGAGGTCTTCCTCATAGCCAAACCAGGTTAGAGTCCTGGTCTGTGGCCCTTTAATGCATGTTATCTCCTCTTTATCTCTTTACCTCTATCTATTGTCAAGTAACAAACCACTGGTGCCAGAAAAATGACACAAAATAAACATAAAAAATAACAAAAAGGTTTAAACTCCCGAAGGGGATTAAGTGGTTGGGTGCAGCGCAACATGACGATGTAGACTTCAACACACCATCCACTCAAGACAAACTGCCATTGTACACAGTTCTTAAGGTAGATTATCTTTTTTCTCAGGTCTGGGTGTAACTCTCACTAAATATTAGGGGTGGGGATTTGAATCGAAAAAAAATCGAATAACAGGGTTTTTTGCTTCACAATTTTAAAATAGATTTTTTTCTTAAAAAATATTGATTTTTTTTTTCAAATAAATACAAATAATCCATTTTAAAATTTTTGTCATTTTTTTAATTGATCTTTTTACTGTTGGTTTTTTTTGTAATTGAAATTCAGGAAAATGACGAGCACAAAAAGTTTTGTACTTTTTTTTTTTGCTTTTTTTCTACAAAAATCAGAAAATCGAAGATTTGTGAGAATCACAATTTAAATTGTATCGACACCCCAAAAATCGAAATTGAATCGAATCAGGACAGAAGCATATCGTCACAGCAATACTAAAACGCTGTCAAATTACCTCCTCAGCCTAAAATAGACCTGGAAGTTAACACTTTACAGGTGCAGTTCCTACTTGTGCCTACACTGTCTGAACTTCACGTCTGCAGCTGAAATAATTAGTTACCCCCTCGAAATCTGATCGGTTGCCTCACATCTTGCATGCACCCATCTCTTCATGTATACGTCTCATCACTGAGGCAAGCAGAGCATGAAAGGACCCGACTATTCTGATTAGTTGAAATGTTCAAACATGTTGGACTGCAACACAGCAGCACTCTCTTTGTATTCTAACAATAACCCATCTCTAGTCATGCAAAAGGCAAATGTTATGTAATCTTAATACATAAGAGAAGATTTTGCAAGTAACAAGGAGTCTGAGGCTGTTTAAACACAGTGTGTCCTCTTGTGTAATGAAACACTTCCTCCAACTTTGAGCTTTGTGACTCCAAAACATATAAAGATAACACAAAAACTCCAAGGCAGTCTTCTTTAAAAATAACTAAATCGTCTGTATTTCTATGACCCAGTCATGATAGTTGACGAATATGCCATCAATATAAAGTCTACTCTACTAGTTCACTCTTATCTGTTCAAAGTGCTTCTCTTAAAAGCATAGGTGAATCCAGGAAGCACTCATACACAAACAATTTTTTTTCCAAAACTTATATAGTAGAATACCTGATAATGCATTTAGCAAAGAAATCACAGAAATACTGGACTTATAATTGACTTTACTTCAATGTTTACAATGTCAGAGATGATTACAGTTAAAGGAAGAAAATTAACTTTTAAAACAAATGTATAAAACATACCTCAGGTTGGGCTCCCAGCTGAATTCAGTCCCGCATGTTAGGTTGGAGGAAAGCGGAAGCTGAGCCAGGACACACCTGCTGTTCTGCTCCTCTGTCCCTTGCAAAACCACCGTTAGCATTTCATCGTCATAGAAACGAGCATCCAAGCAGCTGTAGGCACAGTGAGACCTGAAAAACAGGCCGGCGGTAAATGACAACGCAAGTGAGACTTTCACCAGCCGAGGTGTTAAATGAACTTGGGGCAATCAGCGAAGTAAAAGATGCTCACTGGGCTTCGGGATGATGGCTGAGGTCAATCGACATGACACTGTTTGGTATATGTCTGCCCGAGGAAAACAAACAGTTATAAGCCGAAAGTAATTATTATGTACAAAGAAACTTAATTTTCCTCAGTCCTGCACCTGTTTGGGTCGGTTGCTTTTCGTAACAGGTAGAGTTTGTATGGTGAGATCTCTGGCATGCAGAACACAACACAGTGCATCTTGGCCTTTTTGTCATTCCACCTGTGTAAAAAAAACCCAAGAAATATTGTTGACAGAAACTCTGATCTTGCCATCACAGATAGAAAACTCCATAATGTTTGCATCTTACGTACAAAGATGGAAGTTCAAAAAGTCGTGGAGCGTTTTCTGAGCTAGAAACACAAATAAACATGTAATCATATTAATAACATTGTATTTAAATGTAACTGTATCATCAAATCAGACACATGAGAGGATACCTCTCTGGTACGGTGTATAGAGGCAAAGAAACAGCCTGCTTTACCGACTTCCCAATTACTTCCTGCAAGCATATAGAACAGAATTAAACCTAACAAACAGGAGATGTGAGCAGACACTGAAAGCCAGGAAGTGTATTAAAATACTTCATTGTGCTGATGAACTCACTGCAGGTTTCTGCAGGCACTGCTGGATCACGTTCTCCATCATCCTCTTGACAAAGTGTAAAGACTTTTGGGGAAATGATGGAAAGAGCAAAGGGCTCTCTGTAGAAGCAAGTCAAAGCTTTTCGTCAGACAGTTGCCACAGCGGCATTCATAGAAACACTTCTCAAATGAGAAAATGTGCAAATTCTAATCATTGTTAACCTTTCAGGCGTGTGCTCTCCTGTAAAAACTTCAGCCATTGGTTCCCTTTAGTACTAGGCGGAGACACCAGGTCCTCATCCTCATCTTTCAGGTACTACAAATGACCACATGAAATGTCATCCAGAAATAACTTCAGACGGCACTTCTATTCAAAACCACTTGCAGCTCTTCGCCGCACTGACCTGACCAACTCGTTCCACATTGAAGTACTTCCCTTTACGATCAAAGAGTTCCTCGTTCTGTGAAAACACAAAGCCGTAAATTATCATTGTTAAAAATGCAAAACCATGTTGATGCATTTCTTTAATGGTCAGAGTGATGTTGTGCTTGTCTCACCTCACTGAAATGCTCAGACAAGAAGTCAGCAACAAAGGCAATGTCCTTCTGAGTCATCTGAAAAGTTAAACATAACAATATAATTAAAAAAATTAAATCAGAAGATCTAAAAATTTCTAATTGATCAAAAACAAAAATTTAACTATAAAAAGTTAGGGCTCTGTAAAATGTAAAAGATAATAAAATACAATGATTACCAAGAATATTCTAAAACATGTCAGCTGTTAAAAGTGAGACATTTTGCCATTTCATAGAAAATATTAGCCCATTTTAAGTTTGAGGTTTAAGGGCTCCAAAGTTTGGGCACCCCTGGTAAAAATTTATTTTAATGTGCCAAAAAGAAGCTAACAAAAGATGAAACATCTCCAAAAGGTGTCAAATTACAGATTAGACATTCTCATAACATGTCAAAAGAAGTTTGATCTTATTTCCATCATTTTGACTTTTAAAATAACAGAAAACAAAAAATGGCCTCTGCAAAAGTTTGGGCACCCTGCATAGTTAGTAACTTCTATTCCCCCGTTTGGCAAGTATGACAGCTTGTAAACACGTTTTATAGCCAGCCAATAGTCTTTCTAATCTTGTTTGAGGTATCTTCACCCATTCTTCCTTGCAAAAGTCTTCCAGATCTTTGAGATTTTGGGCCATCTGTGACGCACTGCTCTTTTAAGGTCTATCCATAGACTTTCAATTATGTTGAGGTCAGGCAAAACCTTCAGTTCATGCCTCCTGATGTAATCCACCCTTGATTTTGAGGTGTTTTTAGGATCATTATCCATTTGTAGAAGCCATCCTCTCTTTAACTGCAGCTTTTTCACAGAGAGCATTAGGTTAGCATCCAAAATTTGCTCAAATCCCACTGAATCCATTTTTCCTTCCTCTCGTGACATGTTCCCTGTGCCACTGGCTGCAATACAACCCCAAAGCATGATTGATCCACCCCCATGCTTAACAGTTAGATAGAGGTTCTTTTCATTAAATTATGTGCCCTTTCTTCTCCAAACGTACCTCTGCTCTTTCCGACCAAAAAGTTCAATTTTAACCTCATCAGTCCACAGAACTTGTTTCCAAAATGCATCAGGCTTGTCTATATGTTCCTTTGCAAACTTCAAATGCAGATTTTTGTGGTAAGGACATAAAAGAAGTTTCCTACTGATGACTCTTCCATGAAGGCCATGTTTGTACAAGTACCTCTTTATAGTGGAAAAGTGCACCATGACTCCAGTATCAGCCAGATCTTCCTGGAGGGATCATGCGGTCAAACGTGGGTTTTGACTTGCTTTTCTTACAATCCTGCGAGCTGTTCTGTCTGATATTTTTCTTTGTCTTCCAGATTTTGCTTTAACTTCCTCTGTTCCCAATGACTGCCATTTCTTGATTACATTTGGAACAGAGGATATTAGCATCTGAAAACGCTTATTTTCTTTCACCCTTCTCCTGCTTTGTGAGCATCAACTATTTTCAGTTTCAGTGTTCTTGACAGCTGCTGAGAGGAACCCATGGTGCCGATTGTTGAAGCGAGGTCAGATGAGCCTGAGAATTTAAAACCTTTGAGATTGACATCACCTGGTCTTTCCAGACACTAACTGTAAACAATCCAGGACACTGTCAGGTCTCTGTTGTCAAATTGGGGGCGTACAAGGTACTAACTCTGCAGGGTGCCCAAACTTTTACAGACACCATATTTTGTTTTCTGTTATTTTGAAGGTTTAAATGATGGAACTAGGATGTAATTTTTTTTTTTTTACATGTTATAAGAATGTCTAAACTGTACTTTGATGTCTTTGAGATTTTCCATCTTTTTAAAGCTCCTTATTTGCACATTAAAATAAATTTTTACCAGGGGTGCCCAAACTTTGGAGCCCCAATGTATCCTATAATAGAAACCAACTGATTACATCGAAGCATGACTTTGATCCAATCCCCCATCCTGAGCTGCACGAGGCGACAGTGGGAAGGAAAAAACTTCCCGTTAACAGGAAGAAAACCTCCGGCAGAACCCGGCTGGGGTGGAGAGGACAGGAAAGACAGCAGGAGCACACCCGTTAAAAAGTTTTAAAAGGAGAAACAAAAGGATGGAAAAGCCCCTCATGTGTAGAAAGGTGCATCTGTGGTGGCTGCTGCCTCAGTCTGCCTGGTCCTGTTATCTTCTGTTATACATCTGTTGTCTGTTTATTCTTGGACGGGTTGTACTGGGAGCACTGCATTGTGCCGGGATGCCGGCTCAATGATCATAAAATGCATTCTGATTCTGAACAGACAGCAGCTGAGCAACATTACTGGGTAAAAAAAAAAAGCACTTCAGAGAGGCAGAGCTTCTCTGACGTACAGATGGACACACTTTTACCAATCTACCACAAACTGTGTCTAAATATTTTGGAACAATTTAATATAAAATGTTCCTCAATGTAAATGTGTGAAGACTTTGAAGAACCCACCATCTACAGCAGGGGTGTCCTGCTCCGACGGACACAATTCTGCAGGTTTTCCATGTATCCATGCTCCAACATACCTGACTGAAATGGATCACTCGGTGTGTAGAACTTCATTGTCTGGATCCATTTAATGTGAGCCAGGTGTGTTGGAACAGGGAAACATGGAAACACGGCCCTTGAGGACCAACTCTGGACAACGCTGCTCTACAGTATCATCAAAATATTCAGTGAATCAGAGAGAATTTCTGTGTGCAGCAGGACAAGGTTAAAACCAGATGCTGGTGATCTTGGAGCCCTCAGGCACCACTGCAAAAAAAAAAAAAACTCGCTGCAAAACCCTGGATGGACTCTGGGAAAACTTCCAGAACACAAACGCAGATTAACGCTCTATCATGCAAAGAAGAAGCCATATGTGAAATCCAGAGGGGATTCTGTTTTGTCTGCATCAAAGCTTTTTTAAAATGCCTGAAACAAAACGTAAAAACATTCAGTTCAGTGGATCAAAATGTAAAATTCTTTGTGGAAAGCATGGATGCTGTGTCCTGCAGACTAAACAGCAAAGGAGTCATCCAGGTTGTTATCAGTACACAGTTCAAATGTCTGCCTGTCTGATGGTATAGGGCAGCATCAGTTGCTACGGCGTTACTATCATCCACATCTGTGAAGGCTATATTGATGCTATACACTGATCTACTTAGGGTGGCCAGATCTCTCTCACCAAATGTGGGACAAAGACTGAAAATGTGGGACAATGTGAGACTCCACTCTGCCATGACAAATTTAAAACAAAATAAACTTTCCATTCTTCTCTTTGGTAATAAAATTACTAACCAAACATAACAAATCTGTGATTATAAAGCCTCCCCCTGAGTAGCGTATTTTTTGTGACTCGGATCTTTGTGCCATTTCACGTCATATTCTCCGCCGTGTGACACGGAAAAATTACTTTGACAAACCCTCACAGTCTCCTCAGACAGGTTTAACCCAGGAATTTATGCTTTCCCAGTCTTTGTTGTAACAACACTTTCTTTTCTTCTTCGCTGCGGTCGTCTCCTTGTCTTCCATGATCAATCGGTGTATTTATTTATTTATTTTCATTAGTTGGTGCACCGGTGCATCTTATATGTGCGTTAAGTCCCGCCTCCTAGTTTGATTGACATGAGTGTAACTCAAATCAGCAGGCGGTGTGATGTGACAGCCGTCAAATAGTTTGCCACACACAATTAGTAAAACCAGGTTTTTTTTTTTGTTTTTTTTTTTTCCTTCACAAAAGTGAAGAGTGGTCGTAACAATGCGGGACAGCGCCCCGTTTTGTGGGACGTGTGAAAAGTAATAGAAGTGTGGGACTACCCTGCACAAAGCATGACATCTGGCCACCCTACATCTACTCCCAACCAGGGGAGACCTTGCAGATTCCAGCAAGACGATGCTGAACCACATCCTGGATTAATCACAACGGTGTGGCTTCACAGAAGAACTGGCCGGCCTGCAATCCACACCGTTCACCAATACAAAACATCTGGAGCATCATGAACCCTCAGGACTATGTAGCAGCTCACCTTGTTCAGCTCTGGTGGGACATGTTCTTCGCACATTCTCAGCATGGCTGTTGTGGAAAAAAATAATTTAAATGATATAAATTTAATCCTACAAGATACTGAATGTCATGTTGCATGCGTTATACTCACACTGAGGAGTCAACAAATGATGTCTGATACAAAACTAACTCTTACCTACATACAACCACCGAAAAAAGGCTTTGAAATTTTTCATACTCTTGTCAATCACCCTAAATGACAAAGTAAAGGTAGAAACATGGGAGAAAATGAAAGGACATACAAAGAAATGATTTATGTTCAGGGTTGGGAACCTACTGCAGAAGTTCGTTGGCTTTGAGTGAGAAGGAGCCCACAGCTGTGATAGCACCTACAAACACAAAACATGGTTACTAATGACAACAAGATTCATTTCCGTATTTTTACGTGCGAAACGGTACCTTCTATAGCAGCTGAATCCAAACCGAGAGGTTCGAACTTCTGTTTCCATAAGGACATCCCTCTCACCTCACTGAGGTGATACAGCAGAGCTTCAGAGCCGCTGCAGTGAGCAGAAGACAGCAGAAGGTTGTACATGGCAGGGATTCAGAAAGCAGGAAGTATTGACAACAAGTACAAGACACAATACCTCTGCAGGTGGCTGATAACTAGCTTCTGGATGCTGGAATAAGAAGACTCGATGGACTGGCCAAGCTTTTTCAGGCCCTACGACATGACAAGACACTAAATAAATAATGCAGTTTTAAGTGAAAAACTGTTTATATTTTGATTAATCTTAGGCTCACCTTGACAGTCAGCTGGTTCATGAGAAGAGCCTGAAGTTCAGGGCTAAAAACAAAAAGCCAAACACAAGAAAATCGGACAAAATCTGTATAACCAGCTCAGAATGTGTTGCTACCATCTACAGGACACTCTGGACACGACAGCATAATGAAGAATAGTCCTCGTTTCCCCACCTAGACTGTCCCCACAGCAGAAGCTCCAGGAACTCATCCTGAACTTGTGTGCTTGTGTTTTTTTCCTGCAGAGACAGAAGATAAGACTGATTTATTCCAAGTCTACACATATTTTCTCTCAGAAATTACATGGTTTTCCCAACTTGCTGCCTTTTCATGCGACCGCACCAGGAGTTTCATGTTGAAACGACCTGAACTTTTGAGGTGCTGATGTCTTGTGGTCAATCTATTTCAGAAAAACCCTTTTAGAAGCAGAAGTATTTACTTCTAAATCAGAAAATGGAGGAAAAACAGCTCGGACACTCTTTGCTTCTCTAAAGACGTACTCATAAGTGAGATGTAACGACTTGATTTCACAAATGATCACAGTATTGAAAACCAGGATTCATTTATCAAAACGATCCTTCGATATCGTCCCTTTTTATAAAAGACCATGTCTGAATCATATCAGCAGATCCGCTCAAGTTGGAAGAAAAACAATGTTACTGTCATGATGTGGTGTTTTGTGTTTCTCCTTAGTTCTGGTTTCCTGTTTTATTGTGTAGTTTTTCCTGTTTAGTTCTCTTGGTTCTTGTTTAGCTTTATTGATTTCCTGTTGTAGTTCACCTGGGTTCATTTAGTAGATTCATTACACCTGTGCCTCATTATGTTGTCTGTATGTATACTCCTGGTTTTCAGTTTGCAGTTGCTGGATCATTTTGTTGTTAGGCCCCTGAGTTCCTCTGTCTAATTAAATTAGTCTTGAACCTACATCCCTGTTCCCTCGTCTCTGCGTCTGGGTCCACTCCTTCACCGCCGTCCTGACAGTTACACAACATCTGACCGGTTACTGTTTGTGTTGCTTTGTATTCGTTCCATCAGCTGCAGTAGAGATGTAATAAAGTGGGAAAATACGGCCAAGGAAGAGTTATTCCCTACAAAGTATATGATCAAGTCATCTGTGTTAAATTTCTGTAGTTATAGTATATTTACTAATGTTTCAGGATTAGGTTGACTCTGCTCCTGTATTATATTGTTCTACTAGAATCCAATGGTAGAAATAAATAAAACTTAAAAGACCAGTAAGGAGAGTTCATGTGTTTTTACATATTTATAGTTTCATAATTGCAAAATCCTAATTATTTCTCAGACAGGTAATGTGCCTGAAAATCTAAAATTGAGACATTTCTACTCATATCAGAAACGATCACAATAAAGACAGAAAAGTCCATTCTGTGGGGGGGGGGGATTTTATCATCACACTGTTGCAGGAATGCGTTTTCCTGTTGGACCCTGTGAGGATGTGCTTGTGCATTTCTGCCAAGGAAAAGATGCGTAGAGACAAATTACCTGTACAAACTTAGTTAGGCGAAGGTCCATCTGCATGAGGATGTCGTCCCATGCTTCACACATGCAGGTAAGTGAGAGGTGCAGGTACTGCAGCAGGGTGGAGATGTGGGTGAACTTGCGTGCCATCCTGGTGACCTCAGGGAGACAGACTGACAACAATCCTGTGTCCAACTGAAGGATGTAAAACAAACAGAAAGATGCAGCTTGGAGCAGGAAGGAGGTCTGGAAGTTAAATAAAGCTGTCAATCTCACCTGAATGTAACAGATCTCTGGGTTATTGTCAGCAGACCTGACCTCTGTGATGATGGACAGAGATTTGAGATCACTGGACAGACTCAGACTGCGACACATCCCAGAAACCTGTAGAACGTTATTGAGTTAGTAAAATACAGTTAAATCACAGTTAATTGATAAGTTTGCATTACTGAATTATCAGCAACATCAAATTTTTCAAATGCTGTCATTTTTTTTTTTTTTTAGCAGTTTACTTTATTAAAATCGTAATCACAAACATGCAATGCACTGCAACCGCTGTGTTTGTCTTTTAAGTCAAAATAATTTGTCAGAATAAATCTGATCCCCATGATTAAGATTAAGAAAAACAGGCTTACCCCGCCTAGAGTAGCTATCTTGTACATCCCATATGCATAAAGCTCCACAAAGCCATCATCCCCTCCAAGAACAAGAATGTTCAGTCTGCATGGAGACAACACGTTGGTTCAACAATTTCACCGCTAAATTTACAAACATTTCAATCATTCTGTAAGTTGATGTTCTGACTTAAACAAGCATCATTTACCTGACTTCTCCCAGGAGATTAAGTATCTCATCAGACTTTTCCTCACTGGGATAAAGACAGATAATACAGTCAGCAGCTGTTTGTTTGCTAAAAGATTCTTTAAACAAACTGAATAAATCATTAAATTGTCCTCCCACCTGAAGATCTTCGAAGTTGTGCTGTAGCTGAGGATAAAAAGTTCAGAAGTTAGGACAAATGTTACTCAACCACAACTTTTCTTCTTATCAAGTGATGCGTAATTGCTACTATTACCTCTTGGGAAGTGTTGGTAATTTAGGAAGAAAAAGTTTGGATTCATCCTCTGAGCTGTAAAACGAGCTAAGGACACTGAAAGAGATTGATTAAAAAAAAAAAAATTTAAATATGTTCTGACAAATGAAAAACTATTTGGGTTGCTTTCTCATCTCTGTGCATACCTGCTTTCTTCCATCACCTCCATCCAATGCATGCAAGTTACAGGAGTTTGCATTGGAAACACATGGAGAATCTCTGCTTTCTCAACACCACAGAGGACTACCTGCTTTGTGTCTCCAAGACTGAAGGCTAATACTAAGGTTTAAAGAGAGAATAAAGGTACAATAAAGGTACATTATTCCTCATAATTCAATCCAACACAACTGAAAAGCCTAAGTTAACAGTTATATCTTACTTTTGCCATCTGGTCTCCAGGCAAGTGCAGTGATTTCCCTCCCAGTACATTCACTGGGTGGTAAGCTCCAAACGCGCTGGAAGCTAGCCAAGCGATGTAACAGCAGCTTTGGAAAGACAGTCCAATAAAAATTTACACACACACACAAATGCAAACACACAACAAAAATAAAAGGACCCAAAGCACACAAAGCTTTTTCTTTTGGGATGTTTGGAGTTTTAAGCCCACCTCTCCAGTTGTGTTGGCCAAAGCAATGAGATCCCTCTTTGGAGACCATGCCATACACAGAACAGGGTTTGGGAGCTGCTTCTCTCCCACTTGTCGGAAGGCGGGCATGTTGTGAGCTAAAACTGAAAAAGTCAATCAGACTTCTGTATGAGAGATAAATAAATAGACATAAATAAAAACAACCTCAGATATCATTATATAACCTAGAAGTTGTTCCCTTTCACTTTATGTATTTTATTTATTTTTCCCTTTACTTTCTTTTATTCATTACAGTAGTTAATGTTGTTTATTTTGCAGATTATCAGTTAGTAAAATCAACTATCAGACCGTCAAACACAAACTATCAGGTTTTTTTCATCAATTATAAAAGAATTGGCTTTAGTTTTTATTTTAATGATGATGTAAACATTTGCCTCTGTTAGTTAGTTAGTTAATTTTGTTTTGTTTGTATCAGTCATAATCAGTTTGTCCACTTCCAAAAAAACAATCAAGTAAAACAAAAAAAAAAAAATAGGCAGAAGCAAAGCTTGTATGCCTAATAATGTACACTTACAAGTAGTTACCTTAAATTATACAAATAACAAAAGCAAGTGCATTACGTACACAATGTGTGACTTTTATAAAGAAAAATCATTTATAAAGTTTCATATATCCTTAAAAAAAACCCTGATGAATCATCTTTTTAAATATAAATAAAGAATTACAATTTTTTACCTCATTACTGAGTTTATTCCACATTTGAACCCCCCGAAAGGACAAGCATCTCTGTTTCACCCCTGTTCTAGATATTGGAACAATAAATTTACAACTGTCTCTAAAGTTATTTTAAGTCTGCTGAAGCTTAAAGTAATTTTGGACACCTTCTGGAAGAACATTTTGTTTAGCCTTAAACATAACTTGTATCGTCTTATCGTAAACTAAATCATCAAATTTCATGAGTTTTGATTTAATAAATGATGGATGCGTGTGATCATAATATCGAACATTATTTATCAAGCGTGTGGCACATTTTTGTAATAAAATAATGTCATTCAGAGTTGTCTTGTGGGCGCCATCCCAAAGTTCAACACAGTATGACATATACACAAGTATTAAGGTACAGTAGATCATAGACAATGCTTTTTTTTTTTTTTTTTTTTGGTAATAAATCTTTAACTTTGTACACAATACCGAGGTTTTTTTTAACCTTAATGTAATGTACATGGTCTTTCCAGGTTAATTTAGAATCTATTATAACCCCTAGAAATTTCACATCAAAAACAATTTCAGTGCCGTCTACTCTTAATTTGACCTCTTTAATTTTTCTTCTTCCAAATATCATGAATTTAGTTTTAGATACATTCAGTGACAACTTATTTCTGTCAAACCAGGTTATGAATAAAACCAAGTCCTTTTCTATTAATGTTTATTGTTTGATATGATGATTTAGATAAATATGAAATATGTGGCAACCAATTAACGAGAAGCAGCCATGAACCTTTATAAATGAGACATTTAAAGCTTTATTAAATCAGATTACGCTCAACAAAGTCACAGATGTTTAGCATTATAAGTTCACTGACTATAAAAGACCCCTTTTAAGAATAGAAATCAACAACTATTCGTAATTTACCTGAAGATCACTGAATATTATCGAGACCTTAATCAATAGACAGAATAGTTGTGCTTACTAGCTGGTAACTCACCATGAAGAGCTGTCAGACGAAAGTCGTTCCAGTGAAAATGTTACGCTGGTAAGTCTGTTAGGAAACACGCTTAATGTACAACACTAAACCTAAACTTAATGCCAATGCAAACCTTAAAAATAAACAGTTTCTCTCATGCTGTGTTCACAACTACGCGGAAGCCACCATATTTACTTTTCAACCAACCGCTGCGGAGCAACGGGAAGCGCGAAGAGACAAAATTACTCGTAAGAGAAACGCGATTCGTAATCGTTGGAGAAAATTGGGCATTGAAATGGTAAGATATAAAACAAGACTGTCAAAACAATTATTAAAATATGTATACAGTTTTTAATTGGTTTAGTATTCTGCAAGGTCTGGCGATGTTTTAACTTTTTGATTATGTAATTTATCAAATCAATCAATCAAATCAAAGATGCTTTATTTATCCCTGAGGGGAAATTCAAGGTTCAAGGTTCAAGCCAGCTCGTCCAAGGTTAGACATACAGACATTTACATTTGACAAGTTTACAGAATCGAGCTAAAAGCTAGGCCCCACAGCCAGTTTTACCGGCTGCCTTATAAATGAGGAAAAGATGACATGAGTAAGGATGGGTGGGTGTTGGAAAAAAAAGAAGTATCTCTACACTTCACCTGAAGAGGGAACGATAAAGATGCAACAAAAAAAAACACAAAAAAAAAACCACCTCTAAAAGCACAAATTACAGGTTTTTAGAAGGTTTTTGCCATATTCACAGTGTCTCTATGATGTATTAAAGTTCATTCAACCATCTAATATTTAAGTTTTATTTGTTTAAATTGAGATTACATTTCATTCTTTATACATGTAAAAATACTCAAATTAAAGCCAATATATGGGACTTTAAAGTACAGAATTAATATGTGTAATCACCGAACCTCAAAGAAGCAGCCCGTTATAAAATCAGAGGTCAGTGTCAAAAACGTTTATTTTATTGTCTAAAGCTGTGATCCTAGTGGTATCTAATTGCTTCAATAAAATGACTGTTTTATTCTCTAAGAATGAGCCATGTATATCTACTCGTCATGGGTTTACATGGTGCTGCTGTATTTATGTTTTTACTAGGGTGTCTCTGAACAGACAAAATAACAGTGTTAAGTGAGAGTCTTCTGAACTTTAAAAATCTAGTACTTCCTTTGTTTGATAGATGGAAAAGCCCCATTTGGGATATTAAAAAAAAGCATCTTAAAATGCATATAGAAGAAGATGGTACACATGTACACAGTTTTAAAGTAGTTACTTGTGGAGCAGTCTTCCATGCACTTGAAGCCACTGGATCCAGTCACATGTTTATGTCTGGAAGACTTTTGGCCACTGACAGCCACCATCCATTCACAGCCATGTATGGCATTTAAAGTAATTTGAATGTCCATCTTTACTGCTAGATTTTAGTCTTTCAACATGGATTTAAAAATAATTTTACTCACATAAAAATAAAACAACTGTTTAATGAAAAAAAATGTCTGCCGAAGTGTGTCTTATTACCCGTTTTTTTTTTTGCATTATTTTGAACTCTTTATGTGTATCATTGTGCCTAATAATAATATCATCTATATTAAATCCACACAGTTTCACATCTGCATAATTACAAGACAAAGTTTGTATATATGTGACATTTCAGTATTACGGGCCTCGCCTATGGAACAGCCTGCCTGAGGGCCTCAGGGCTGCAGAGACTGTTGATGTTTTTAAAAAAACGCTCAAGACCTACCTTTTTAGTTTAGCTTATAACTAAGTTTTAACATTCTTATATTAACCCATATTTATTCTTCTTTTTAGTTAATTTTATTTATTTATATATTTTATATATTGATTTACATCTTTTTAGTTAATTTGATTTATTTATATATTTATTTACAAATTAGTATTGATTTTATTTTATTTATTTATATATATATATATATATATATATATATATATATATATATATATATATATATATATATATATTATTTATATATATATATATATATATATATATATATATATATATATATATATATATATATTTTTTTTTTTTTTTTTTTTTTTTTTTTAAATGGATTTTATTTTTGTTTTCACTCCAGCTCTCTCCTCATTGGGGTCCTCTTCACCAAGGGCTGCCCCTGCTCTGACTGCATGGGTGTTGCAGTGGGGGCTGTCCCTGTCTGGTGGGTTGGGATCCAGCGCTGCAGCCTTACGATTGTGGCGTGGGTCCTGTCTGCCCGGACCCGGGTGGCCCCCATGGTGATGGCCTGGGTGGTCTTGGTTGGGGGTAGCCCTTTGTGTAGAGGCTCCCTGAAAATATCGTTTCCTTATCTGGTGCACATCTGGTGCAAATGCACCTGGCCATTCAACTTCTTTTAACTGTTACAGGGCAAATAGGGCATGGGTGAGGGTGGTTGTGGGTGGGTGAAAGGGGATGTGTATGTGTGTTAGTGTTTTATCTATTTTTATCTATTTTGATGTAAATTGTTTTATAATGTAAAGCAGTTTGTATTGTTTTTAAGCACGAAAAGTGCTATACAAATAAAGTTTGATTTGATTTGATTTGATTTTTGTAAAACAGGCCAATATTGTATAAACCTTTTTAGTTTCACTTATTTGTCTGATGTGTACATACCCCAGTCTATGGTACATAGACTATTAACATGCCGCAAATGTTCCAGGAATGCTCTTTTATACAATTTAGATCAAATTATTCTCAACCTGAACAGATATAAGTCTGAATAAGTAGTTTTAAATGATAACTGTACAAAGTGCTTGTTGCTTTGGAGGACAGGTAAACACAATTTTAGGTTTCTCAATATTTGTTGTCGGAGCGTACATACTTGATAGTTATGACTGTGGACATTCTTTGTGTACTTATCACTGGTACTTAACTGCAATCAGTAGATTGATGAAGAACCAGAATAGCTCAGAGAGCACAAAATGTGATAGTGGTCCTGAAATAGACCAAGTGAGGCTACATGGTTCTCAGCTATCTGTCTGTCTGAGCCACTGTTTTAGACTGAGCCATCTTTCTTTGCTATTCCTAATGAGAAAAAAGAAGATGATTCATAAAAACTGTATCATTCACTGGTCAGTCAGATGAAAATATTTACTGCACTCAGACCTTTCACTTTCATATGCCCAACACTGAACTTGACCAAACAGATCCTGAACCTTGAACTCAAGACCACATTTGTGCTAAATCCTCACAGGACCATTTTTAGTTATTGTACCGATGGTTAAAACCGATCACTGGGTGGTCTGAGGTCACGGGGGTCAACTCAGCCGGGCACAGTGGCAACTCTGCTATCGTTTTCAGTTTTTCAACAAGACAAATTGTGACTTAGCCAAGGTGGTTTACACATGAAGACGTCAACCATTCAACATCGTAACACAGATCTATAGTTTAAAGTGTTGCCAGTGCAGATGGAGTCCCTAAATGTGGCATCAAACCCGACCCTACAGGCTTATAACAGCATAACATGGGTCTGATGTTTTGAATATCACAACAGCCTGCGCTTACTGTGTTTAATTAACAAATGACAGTTCAGCGGAAAAAAATGTCACCACCACCTTCTGTTCCCCAGGTCTACCTCCACACTCGCCTCTTGCCAGTAGTCTGGCTGTGTAACTTGAGCCAGGGGCCAAATATAGCCCCACACAGTGAGCAGTTAGGGACCAGCGCAGATGGGACAACAGGCCACTGCAGAGGTAGTTGGACGCTGAACCTGAGAGATCCGGCTGACCGTCTGACCAATAAGGCTGCTCTTTTGGAGAGACGCAAAGGTTTTTTTTGTTTTTTTTTCCGGTCTCTTTCTTAGAAAAACAAAACAACCCTGGAACCATTAAACCAGGAGGGAAGATTTGGACAAACAGCCCCACTTGAAGGTATGTTTTCCTGTGCCGTCAACAGCCTGTATTTTATAGTTTAGCCTCCTTGTTCTTTCATCAGGAGTATGACCTGAATCATTTCATAAAACGGAAACAGTAGTAGTAATAGCTGTTTTAATCAGTCTTTTATTATGAATGTCAAATAATTGAATGTCACACAGTGTCTTTTTAGCCAGGTTACTATGAGGAGTTAAATAACATCTCATTTAGGTGAATTTCTTTGTGGATTTCTTTGTATAATTCTCTGAATATATCAAAAGGGATGATATTATATATAAAAAAAAAGGGCAACTGAAGGAATATTGGACAGTGTTGGTATTTATTAGTATTTCTCAACTTCCCAGATTTTCTGATTCAGATTATTCTTATTTCTGAACAATTATTTAGACAACGGAGGATTTCCGGTTTTTTTTGTTGTACTTTTACGCTGTGATTGTCAGTGCATGTTTGTGTAACTCGTCCATTTATACCTGTGAGTGTGTTTAAAGGTAGCAACCTCTCTCCTTCGCTCGGGGTGGGTGGGGCTGCGGCGCTGCTGTGAAACATAGCCCAGGGGATTAAAAATAACAACAGCTGGTCTTCAGGACGCCATGAGGCGCTGAGTGTCACACTACATCATGCATATACAGTATCTACACCAACAGCTCTTAACATATTACATACGTATCAATTCTAAGAAATGCAAGGAGTATAAATAACTAGTATTAATTAATAAAAGATGAAAATCCAAATCAAGAAACTGAAAATAAATATGAAATCAAACATATTGGATAAATGCTTGTGATTAGGTTGAAGCAGATTTGAGATTTCTAAACAATTTCCATGGCTGAGTAACAATCAAATTAGGGTGAAAATATTACTTTGTTTTCATTACGTGATTTCTCAAATCAAATACACAACATATAATCCGTATTAACGGATCAGCTTTGCTTCATTTTACTAAAATAAAAGAAAATTTTGTAAACATTCAGACCTTTCTCAGTATTGCATGACCTTAACCTCTGCTCATGTGGAATAAACACAACAAAGTGATGGAGTTAAATGTTCTGACAGACAATCAGAGGTAAGAAATGCCAGTTATGTTCACTATGACCTCAGCAAAGGCCTTTGCTAATACCCACCAACTGTGTCCAGACAGCCCAGGCCTGAGTCATCTCACTGCTGTGAGAACAGATGATGCAGTGCTGTCAAGTCTTTATTTTAAACATCTCTTCTGTCATTTCCCTTTTTTCAGCGAAGTGCCTCATGTGGGATATAAACTGCGATGCCTGCGGTGAAAACGTGTGTGTAACTGATATCTGATGTTCATTGCAGGATGCAGGACGGGAGTTGGAATCAACCGCTCCCCATTTCTGTGCTGCTAAAGGACCCGGCAGCAGGCAGGACTTTGGAGGGCGAGGGGGGGGTCTTTTCTGAGGTGTCTTCTGATGGGGAGCTTTACCTGGACTCAGTGACAGAGCTGGATTCTGGAGATGGAGACTTCCCAGATCTTACTGCCTTCTTGAGTGCAGAAGAGATCAATCGTAGCCTTGACCTGGCCCGGGAGGCCTTTGGTGAGGCGCAGGAATCAGAAGATCCAGACCCTTCTAGTCTTACACAACAGGAGCAGGCTCTCCAGTTTGTCCCTTCACTTCCAGTTCCCCCTCAAACTGCTGAAAACGTCAACATAAGCCCACACCTGCACCACCAGACCAAAGCCCCCTTACCAGACGATAGTGCAGTGGTTCCTGTTCGCTCCAGCCAGAACACCCCCCTTAACAAACCTTTACACTCGTCCAACGAGGCTCCGTCCTCTGGTGAGAAGGTTGTCCGCCACAAACCCGTCCAGCCGGTGTACAAGCAGGACAAACCCAGGCTGGTTCATGAAGGGCTGGAGCTGAATGAGCGCGCGTCTTCAGCTACAGAGTTCTGTAGCCGAGCTGCCACTTTCATCGAGGAGCTTTCCTCCATCTTCAAAGGTTCTGCTCACCTGGAGCAGCAGGTAGAGGAGGATTCGTCCTCTCCCGATAGTGGCTATCTGTCTCCAAGAAGCCGGCGGCCAGTCCCCCAGGGCTCAGCCTCTGCTCTCCCCCTGCCTCCTGGCCAGCGAGGGGCCATACAAAATAACCAACCAGAGATGGCCCCGCAATCAGGGGGCCCAGTGGAAGTGTCAGTATCTGACAGGCAACAGCACTCTGGAGCAACATCTGGACCACTGTCTCCTCCTCACTTCCTGCAGAAGCTGAAGAGTCAGGAAGTGGCAGAGGGGACCCCCATCCGTCTGGAATGCAGAGTGAGAGGAAACCCCATGCCGCTCGTCAGGTAGGATCCCCCCACTCTCATATATTACTCATATATTTCTCATATACTTAACAAACTCCTGATTGGTATCATAACAAGTAAGGATCAAACATTTGTTGATGATAACTACATGCTGCAGGAGCTGAAATTCAGAAAAATACGCTTCTAAAATGTATAAATCTGGAACATAAATTCATTCATTCATTCATTCATTTTCCGAACCGCTTATTCCAATTCAGGGTCGCGGGGAAGCTGGAGCCTATCCCAGCCGGCTTTGGGCGACAGGCAGGGTACACCCTGGACAGCTCGCCAGTCCATCGCAGGGCCACACAGAGAGACGAACAACCACACTCACGCTCACACTCACTCCTAGGGACTATTTAGAGTGACCAATTAACCTATCATGCATGTGTTTGGATGGTGGGAGGAAGCCGGAGTACCCGGAGAGAACCCACGCATACACCGGGAGAACATGCAAACTCCACACAGAAAGGCCACTGACCAAACCAGCCAAGGATTGAACCAGCAACCTTCTTGCTGTGAGGCCACAGTGCTAACCACTGTGCCACCGTGCAGCCCGGAACATAAATTGTCCGTAATATAACAACAAATAATAGGAACAAAAATCTGACAAAAGGAACAAAATGTTGTCAGATTAGCAGCTGTGTTGATGCTGGCACAAACTGACACTGTTGAAGTGGATTATTTGGGTGCTTAGCCCAGCAAAAAGAGCTGCTTTCAGCGTTAAAACCAACCAACTTTCACATTGGCCTTTTCAGAGGAACTTACATTTCCCTGCAAGTATGTGAAAAAAGTCACTTTCCCCTGAATAATTTGATCTCATAGGTGTTGAATAATTCAGGAGTGCACTGACCTGATCTTCACATCTCAGTGCCAGTGATGTTGAACAGAACAAGTGTCAGGATTCAGCCTCGCTGGCTGGGCTGTAACAGATAAGGAGAAGGAGGTGGGAAGGTGAGAGTTGGCCCTGTGTTGACAAGCGAGGCACCTGGTTTCCAGTTGGGGGAACTTCCACTCTGTGTAAGCACATTTGTCAGCTGGTACCCGAGCCGGTTGAAACAAGGAGGCTGGCTAATTCACGCCTGGATGAATGGTTATTTACTCCAAAAGAACAGCACTCCCTGCCACCTTCTACCTCTTGTTATTTGTACCAGTTCATCTGCAAACTAAAAATACACTCCTCTCTTGTTTCTGGATGTGTCAACCTCTCGGCTCAGTCACCGTGCTTTGCTCATGTCTCCTCCTGATGATCAGCTCTTCCAGCTTAACCTCAGTGATTCCTTTTAACCCATTTGTATCCCAGCTTATTCACTTTATTTAGCCTGAGAAGTTATACTGTTGTAATGTTGCAACTTATAATAATGAATTCAATTTTAAGAAGTTTTGAGCAGGCAATTGTTATTTTTTCATCTATATATTTTTTTTATTTTGGGGGGATCTTTGTATATTTAGAAAGTAAAAAACCAGGAGCTCAGGATGTGTGTCTCCCCACTAGGTTGTGAGGGGCCTCTTCTGAGGCTGTATAAATAGTCTTCAGGCCAGCAGGAGCCAGGCACAGGAATGCAGGCAATTCAATGACAAGGCGTTTTCAGTCACAGCTCCACATCTCCCCACACCTTCTTGGGGAATATGAAGGTAGCGTGTAGCATGTTTATCCACCGGGAAACAGGAGAGTCTGAGCTTCACAGCAACACATTGTATTATATAACAGTGAGAATGAATAGACAGATGTGAAGGGGAGATTTATAGATTTGCTCCACAGTTTCTTCACAAGCATCCCAGAGAGTTTATGCTGTTTTGTGGTTAAAGACATGGAAGGATCTGGAAGTGTGTGCAGATCGCTGAAGAAGGATTTGTTGATGAACTTTTCTGTTTTGAGCTTTCACACCCTGATACCCCGTCACTTCACCTGGTTGTCGACTTCCTGAAGACACTAGATGGCAGCAGATTGTTTATGCGCTTTCTGGAAGCAGCTTGTGAGTGTAAAAGATATCCATGTGACTTTTAAAGCCAAAGATGCTCCGCTAAAGCTTTCCTGCTGCAGTGTCTCATAAATGTCCAAGACAAAACAAACTAAACAGCAAAAAGAACATATGATATGTTCCAACACTTTTTAATTGAGCATCCTAAAAATAACCCTGCTTTTAGGCGGTGTATCCTAAATTCAGATGTCCATCCCTCGGTTTTAAGTTAATTTCCCATGGATAACGCCTTTGATGCCGTTGCCAGAGCCAGCAGGTGATGCACCTCCTCACTTCTTCAGACTTTAATGAGCTGCAGCTGAGCTGATGCCAGATTTTTGCACAGTCAGTGAAGGAGGCATTCCTGGTGGTTGGGTGCTAGGCGCGGTCTTCCGTGGTCAACCTCAATTTGTCTCAGCCAGAGTCTTATGGTGCTGAGCGCCTGGTATTCTTCAGCAAAAACCCTCATTCCCATCACACACAATGCTGAATGCAATGCTTCGTTTATAGTGATGCATTTCTCGTACTATGATGCATGCCAGTAAGAGCTTGATGGGAACCTGTGTATTTTTTTTTCACTCTGAAGTCATTTTGGCTCAGTTTAACTTCCTCAAGGTGTGGAATTTTAGTCAATATGGCAATAAGGAATTTGTTTAGGCAGTGCAAGGCCCTTTCTGTCTGTTTGTGCTTCTAAAACGAGCATTTCTAAACATAATTGTTTGTGTGAGGTCTCGCTGTACAGGACGCTGTAGATGCCTGACTACTTCAGAGTTCTGCAAATAGAGAGAGAAAATTTCCAACTGTGGCGTGCCATTTCTTGCATTTGTTTGATGCTCTTCCATGTCATTACGCTAACTGCCTCCTGTGCAAATAAAGCCTTTCAAAACTTAACTTGTTGTTGGTTGATGAAAAGGGCAGTTTTAGCCGAGAGCCGCCTTGACTTTTTGGTTTCAGTCAGAAAACACTAAACCACAGTGAGAGCAATCGGAAGATGAGGCCACAAAAAATTCTGCAGACATGGGCGTAAAAGTCCCATCTCAACTAGACATTAGGGCATTCCATAGATTGAGGAATTTGGAATCAAATATACATCACGATCCCTGTCGGAGTTAAGCATACTTCCCTGTTTGAGCTGACACGGATCAACAGACGCCAGGAACACCCCGTGAAAGGAAATCTACACAAACATCTCCAGGTGTTTATTTTGCTGAGTGAATTTTCACAGCTTAATCTCTGAAATTAATCAAGACATCTTTGTCTTTCTCTGTCTGCTTTCTGTGTATTATTACAGAATGATGATCTGATCTATATCAAACTTGGCAGGTCACAAAACATGTGAAGGCATTAACATTTAGCTGAGGTTGTCAGAGTTTCTACAACCAATATAGTGATCTTTCTATGAGACAGATCTTTTGACGTCCTGGTTGCCTTGGTCCTGCATCTCCTGGTACAGATGTCCTGCAGAGAGAAAAGAGTCAATCTGGTGCAGTAATCAAAGCTTGGATCACTTTCGGTTGTCCATTAATATCCTGGACGTACCAGTTATCAAGCCAGGAGGTAGTGTTCTGTGTCACTACACTTTCCACGGCATCCCAGTGGAAAGTTCATAGAATCAGGCAACCTGAAACTCTCCTCCGCTGTCTCAGATAATGCGAACACTGCTTTGCTGTTTTGGACAAGACTTTTGTAGACAGACTCGGCAGAGTCTAAGTCAGGTGCTTGGAGATGTGAACACCACGTCCACTGCTGAACAGAGGTGGCAATTCCTGGTACAGAAAGTAAAAGTCCTGCCATGTTTTTTAATCTACCTGTACATTTAGAACAGGTGTTTTCACCAACAGGCTTGTTTACCTGGTAAATAGACTCTGCTCATTAAATTCAGCTTGTTTGGTGACTGGTCAGAACAGCTGCTGGACAGGACTTTTACTTTCTGGACCAGGAATTGCCACCTCTACTGCTGAAAATGCAGCGCCTCTGACAGCTGGTTATCTTGAAGGCTCTTGGAGGCTAGCTGAGCTAAACTGAAAGTTTGCAGACACCTCTTGTCACAGTTTGAGAACTGCGGCATCCCTAAGCTAACAAAGTTAACTCTAAGCTAGCAAAGACACTCAGTGTTTTTTGCTAGCGGTAAAATGAGCTGACACCCACAAGCTACGCAAACACGTGTTAATTAACAAGCTAGTTAAGATAGCGGGCAAATGAGGTCTGAGCTGCGCTCTGCTGTAAACCGGTGGCTAGGGACAAAGCTAAATCTGATCATAGCCTGGAAGCATACTTGTTTTAGCACTTTGCTGGCTGGCATACCATCATGATACTTCCACTTGTGTGTTATCTATTAAAATTTTCTTTCATCCTCGTGGAGTAGCTCTTTTGTTCAAACTGTAGTTACCCAATATTAGAAATCCAAAGGACAGAAGTTGGCATAAAAGTAGATGTGGGCGAAGCTAATTAACCTATTCATAATGCTCATTTACTGTTTGTGGAAAAAGGCGAATCAACGCTAAGCCATGACTTTACGGGTTAATCAGTGTCGTCAGTTGAAAGCCAGTGTTTTCCATTGTCAAAGGACATGACACAATATGATAAATTTCTTTATCTAATGTACATTAGAATGTTTTCTGTTTTGCAAATCATGGTGTAAAGGGTTTACAAGCTATTGCAGGTTAACCAGTTGTCTTTCTTTATGCATTTTATGAAACAGACTTCATATGAGGTCATGCCAGGTGACCCACAGTTAACTCATGACATATCCAGACTGTAATGCTGAGTCTTTTGCCTGTTTCTGGAGGCCATAATTTTAAAGCCTCCCCTGTGGACTCATTTGATCTCTGCAGGAGAGGTGGGAAGGGCAAAGCAAAGGTATTTTTATACCTGCCTTCCTTAAAAATGTTGCAAACATGATGTCATTTCTTTTTTTAAGCTCCAAATAGTGAGAGCGCTTGGAGTGACTGTGAGGCTGCACATTAGCTTTAACTCACAGACACTTAAATATTGTTGAAACCTAACATTCCTTACAAATGAAAACTGCACGTAGGTGGGGCTAAAGTTATGCTGATCGGAGATTTTGCGACTTGATGTGAGATAGTCAGTTTGACGTATTACTTAGTTCTCACCATGCTGACAACTGAACTGCGTTCACAACATGTGTCTAAGGTGCGAGTACATTTGAGCTTGTTCACTTCATGCTGCCAGAGAGCTTCATAAGGCAGCCATAAATGGAAAAAGCAGCTTTCATGTAATCTGTATTGCCACCGAGTAGACTGTACACACACCTTTGCAAGCACTGCACATGACGCATGTGTACATGTCATTAAGATATCAGCTGTAAAGTACTCAGATGGATGCATGTCAGTGGTATTTTTCACCCATATGTTAAATGGTCATTGTGATGAATAGAGCTGCCCAGTCTGAGCTTCAGCAGTAGCAATAGTTTTCTCCTGGCCTGGAGACAGAGTGTGAAGTTTCACCCAACGAAGTGAGACATTTTCTGCTCAACTTGCAGCCCTGGTCTCTGGGTTCTGACCCTAACTGCTTATGACATGTAGTCCCAAAACTCATATAATCCTCTTATCCTGTTACACATACTTGTTTCCCTCATGCACACGGTCATCGTAGGTCCACATTACTGTGGTATGTTTTAATGTTTCTTGCTTTTAAATGTGAAAATGAAATTATATTACATTATATTTTTTAGAGTAAGAGATTGATATTTGGGGGAGCAAATGCAATAAGTCATTTGTAAGAATCTATTATAAATGGGCAGCCAAGACAGGCCACTACAGAACAACGGAATAAGCTGAGGAGGGGTTAGGTAAGAAATGAGACGAGGGAAATGAGATTCGAGGGTAGTTATGTAAGTGGATCAGTGATAGTTGAAGTGGTGGAATACCAGTTTTAATATGAAGCAAGTCTGTTGTGGACAAAGGCAGCAGTCATGCACGGCAGAAGATGGTAATCAGAGACAAGTTCAACTGGAGGATGGGTAGCGGAGCCTCCATCCATAAATTTGAACTCTTCTCTGAAGCTTCTCACACACTCTTGCTGTTAAATTCATCAAGGCTGCCATGGCCAGTGACACGTGACTGCTCTCTGACAATCAGCCATAATGGGATGTGAGAAACATGACAAGCCCAAACCAAACACAAACTACACACAAAATATGACAGAAAATGGGACTAATTAAAGGCAATCAGACCCAGACTGAAAAATTTTGACCTGGGAAAGTTCATTATCTAGACTTGGCCTAGCAAGCCTTCCCACATTAACCCTTTCATGCATATTGGCCACATACTGGACACCTATTTACAAGCTTTTTTCTTGAATATTCATTAATGAAGATGGTATTTTTGTAACTAAACCAGTTCATTGGATGTTAGTTTGTCATCCAATGCGTTTCCACTCACTGGAAACTAAATAAATATATGACATATTTGAACATGTAGAAAATGATACAGCTATATTTTATAGAAGAATTACATAATATAATTATGATAATATATTATTTAATAAATATTTCATAGAATATATTAAAATAAATTATAAATCATGATAAATTCTAAATATCACCAATAAACAAAAAAAGTATCATTGCAAATGTCGATAGAGGTAAAATTCTGTATTTAAAAAATATTGCATTGTGTTTTATTAATTCATGCATCAAAAGGGTTAAGTAATTCTGCACATAAACAACTATATAAAAAGATATATTAGTAAAACACTGTCTGTGAATATCTCACCTGTTTTTGAACGCTTGTAGAGTCACTGGGTCTGTGGAGTCTGCACCGCAGCTGGACTGTGAACAGTAAGCACTGGCTTGCATTCTTCTGTTCACCTGTTAAATGACTTTCTTCTTTTCATCATGCTTGATAAGGCCTGGCCATTACATTGAGCTTACAGTAATCTGCCTTTTGATGAGATATTTCAGGCTGTTGTTTTTCCTGGATGTCGGATTCCTGTGTTGCTGCCAAAGAGCTGTGTTTGAAGTTGAGCTGGACTCATCTATGTATCTGACAATGTTGAAGCAGTGGACTTTAGTTTTTGTGTCTCGACTGTTACTGCCTGTATATAAATACCAGTTGTTCCTTAAAACAGTTAGATAAAAAAAAAAAATCCAAGTCTGCAGAAGGATACTTGTTTTAACGATCAGACGGGATGTCAAATGGGACTCATAAAAACAAGCTCAAGCCTTCCTTCCCATGTACATGTGACAGCATAACAGCTGTGTGAATGTTAAACTGCCTTGCATGGAGGCAAGTCGTGCCTCTCCATTTCTCTTTTGTCCATGACTTGTGTAAAATATCCCTGCCGTTTAGCGCTGAGGCTCACGACACCGTGGGGAGCAGCAGCAGTTTCAGTTAGGGGGGGGTCTTTAGGTTTGGGTTTTGTAGAAAGAGAAGAGAGAAAGATGTCGAGGTCATGTGTGTCTGATCAGCACTCAGATCCACAACCATAGATTCAGAGGAAAGAGGGGAGGTCACAGAGTTCAAACCCTGACAGCAGCAATGTCAGCTTGTTGCAACAAATGCCGTTTATCTCCTCAAGTAGCTGCGTTTTGTTCTTTTGGTGAGAAACCTACTGTACTTTCTCTTGTTTTTTTCAGATTTCAGCAGCAGGATCACTGTCTGTTCAGCTCTGAGTAATGCTTCCAGTTTGTGAGGTATACAACTGTAGCTCCAGTCTGAAAGTCTCAGTCTGGTTTAGGATGTAAACAAGAACTGAGAACATACAAATATTTGGGGGTATTTGGTGGTGCATTTCAAATGGGTGGGCCAAATGTTTAAGATGTGTCAGGGTATAACCGTGAATGTGACCACAGGTGAGATTGAGCTCTTTGCATGAACTAAATCTAACTGTTATTCCCAGAAAGCCATGCTACATACTTACAACCAGCCTGACGCAGGCTGCTGTGTGGTTTCTCTTCAGCTGGCATTACTCATCGATGGTTGTGGTTATCCAGGAATCTGAACTGATAAAAAAGCTGCTGACATTTAGGATTCAAAAGAAGAACTCCTGTAGGTATAAAAAGACACAAACACATATAACCTCAACAAAATGAATCTGTTGGCCTGCATCTTTTTTTCTTGTTGGTGGAGGCTTCATGCAGCTCTGTAAATATGTGTACTTATTCATTTTACATAGCTGATATGTTTCATTTTAGGCTCTTCTGGACGTTCCTTTTGTTGGTTTTCAAGCTGGATTTATTTGACAGCTCAGAGGACATATTGTCCACGCAGTGTGACATCATTGGAGGACGCAGCCTCTGTTTCTGTTAGTATCATTTCGTCTCTTTGGAGCAAAAACAGAAGTTGCCATGACAACACGCCCACACTTTTGGTCACGTCAACTGACCCTTACAGGACCTTTTCAAACAGAGAGATGCTGTGTATTAGTTGGATTCTGATCAACATGCATGTTTGGTTATTTGTAGTGGGACTGAGAAGCTGATTCGTCTCTGTGTGTGTTTGTACTGTGGATATCAAGTTTATAGACCACTGAAAGTTTGGCTTAACTCAGACAATAATGCATTTTTCTGGAAACATGGAAACATGCTCACCACATCTGATGCTGCTGCTCTAACGGATGGCTGCAAACTCACCAAATGAGTGAACTTCCCTATATAGATTAATGATATGGTGCTGTATTGGATATAGATCTGGTGAATGTAGAGTTCACTGGAGTACTGTTAACTCATCATCATGGTGGAGATGATGTGAGCTTTGTGACATGGTGCATCATCCTGCTGGAAGTTTCCATCAGAAGATGCTACACTTTGCTCAGAAAGGGATGGACATGGTCAGCAGCAGGACTCAGGTAGGCTGTGCTGGTTAAACCATGTCATGTTGGTACTAAGGGGACCAAAGTGGGCCAAAAAAATTTCAATCCCCACACCATTGGCCTGAACTGGTGATACAAGGCAAGATGGGTCCATGTTTACCTCCCCCAAGGAGGTTATGTTTTTACTGGCGTTTATCTGTTCGTGTTCAAGATAACTCAAAAAGTTATGGACGGATTTTCATAAAATGTTCAGGACTTGTTGGAAATGTGAAAAAGAAGAACTGATATAATTTTGGTGGTGATCTGGATCACCGTTTAGATCCAGGAGTTTTAAAAAGGATTCTTCTTTGTGAGATGTGGCAATTTTCTACATTTGTGCACGTAACTCCAATGAAAATGGTCAAAGCACTTAGGGAAAAAAATACAGGACAAGCTTCCAACAGGCTGTAAAATACATCAGACTGATCCAGGTATAGGAATAATTCCGGATGCTATGATCCAGAATATGAAAAAATAGGGGGCCTTTGTAATTTACATCATAGGAAGAGAATAAATAATTACAATATGGGGAGAACTGTGGCCCTTGGCGTTGGTTTGCTCTCTCTGAGTGCTTTTCTAGTTACTTGTTGTTTCCATCAATCCACTGTTACACCCAAATCTGTAGCCTCAGTTTCCTGTTCTTAGCTGACATGATGGGCACCCGGTGTGGTCTTCTGCTGCTGTAGACCATCTGCTTCAAGGTTGGACGTGTTGGGTGTTCAGAGATGATGTTTGCATACCTTGGTTGGAACCAGCGCTTATTTGTTGCCTATTCCACAGTAACTGCCTCTGTCTATTATCCTGGTTTGAGCTTATGAAGTGGCCAGTACGTATAAAGTACTGGTCCAGTTTGGAAGTGTATTTAACAACATTTCTTCCAGTAAAAACTTTCAGATGGATAAATTTAAAATAATTGTGTAGAACTTGTAAGGGACTGAAAACATTTAGTCAGGACTTAAAGTCTAAACAAAGTTTGTGTTTATGTGCGTTGAATGTTAGTGCAGAGCATTCCTATAATGTTATTTTGTGGACTTACAGGGTTTCTGAAAGTTTCTACGAGCGCCATCTTTTCTGGCAGAGATCAGAAAAACAAAACAAGTGGGTGAAAATACTCCACTGTCAGTTATTTGGGAATTAAAGGGAACATGCAGGAACTACAAAAACCTCTTCTCTTATTAGTTCAGCTTTTACAGTCAGAAAAAGGAACTTTTCCTGTTCGTTTCCATGGCAACATGCCAGCGTCTGCAATCAGGATCGGAAGCTGTTAGATGTGATCATTTATCTTTATGCAATTGAATATCCTGAGACACAGAGAGCAGACCTCCTCAGTAATGAGCAGTAAAAATATAACCCCACCTGCCATGTCCCAGAGGAAGGCTGTCAGGCACGCCACCAACAACGACCAAAATATCCCCAGTTCTGCCTGTGGTAAAGCTTGAATGGTGAGGAGCCCCCGCAGAGAGTAAAACACACCACACCCTTTCATTCTGCTGCAGACTGTGCATCAGCCATCAACCATGTGGCTCTAAACAAACCACAATTAATGATTTATGCGCCTGACTTCTATGAATTTTATAGCCATTATAGCCTTACTTTCTGTTCATGCATGCGACATACACACACTTCTCACAGCAGCCACAGCCATCTGTCTCGTTCTTGCCAGGTGCTACCAACACAAAATGGTCTATTTAGATCCTGACTTATGCAAGCTATTTTTGGTTGGGCTAAACAAAACTTTTCAAGTGGCCTACTTACTTCTGGCATGTAGGATTTATCAAATTTGGACCTGTATACTTAATGTTTTGTGTCTTTTGGTCTCACAGTTGTATGTTCTGGGGAACTGTCATCTTTTATTAATGTAATATCCCTCTTCCTGCTGTTACAGATCAGTGCGCTGATCCAGGTTTCCATGGCGACAGGGTTGACTGGCTTGAACCCAGGCCTCTCTGTGGTGCTTTTGATGGTCAGCAGACTGTAGCCAGGACAGAAAAAGCTAGATTTGTTTTATTCTGATGGAGACAGATGCATCAAATTCATATCTAAACCCTAAATGTGTCATGTTAGAGAGGAAGTTTACCTGCTTTTCAAGCTTTAGGTTTTGAGTTGAAGTGACTTGTATGAGTGAGATTTATCCTCGCTGTGAGGAAGAAGAAAACATGCAGACATTTCCACCAACCACTGGAATTATATGAATGAGTTCAGCGCAGACGGCTGTGAAACACTTTTTGTCTTTTAAATGAGTCTTAAATGTGTTTTTTTTTTTCTACACTTCTGTCTTGTGTGGAATTTGGCAGCTCTGGGTTGTTCCCTCCCTCCCAGCCCTCTGCTCAGTCTGAGAATTGTGTATATGTCTGTATGACCGTGTGGCTCAGAGTGGCTGTCCTGGTGTGAGTTGTCGGTGGCTCAGTGTGTGTCACACTGCCAGGGGGAGACACTTCATGTGCAACCTCAGATCAAGGCAATTGTCAGGGACTTTATCTAACTGGAAAGTAAGACACACCGCAGCTCAGGTAAGTCATAAGTGACCATTTTGGTGTGCGATGCTGGGAAATCACGTTTATGTGATTCATTTGGTGTAGGCCTTCTGAAACACTTTTTTCTTATTTTATTGGAGGAAAAATGTAAAGTTTCTGTAATTGTCTTTGAATAAATTAACATATTACTGATTTTCCTGCTAATAAGTTGTGTATATAGTAAGTGTAAACCTGTTTTTCGTCTCTTACTGATGTAAATACATTTGTTTCTCAGCTCTGCACATATTTTCTGTCTTTTTCTGATATACATTTATGCAAACGACCCATTTAAAAGAATTCATTCACACACTTACAACATGAAAGTACTCATGTATTCCTTCTCACCTCAGTATGTTTTTCATGTTTTACATTATTGCTCATGATGACTCATTGTAAACCATTTGGCACCGTGACACCGAGGTCTGCTTTCTCTCAGTGTGTCAGTGGACAATGCCCATTGATGGACTTGGCTAAAATTCCTTTAGTGGCTTCCAGTCAGCGCTTCGACAGTCAGCTGCAGCTGTCTGTTGTCCAGGTCATTCTTCTCAACTCTGACCCATCATCCTGTGCCCCCCTTTGACCAAGCTCCATCATCACAGACCCTGTGCTTCCTCATCCAAGCAGAATCCTGCGTTTGTCATCTTTAATTGAGGCATCTGTTTGGACATGTACTTCATACATTTAGCAGAAAATTTAAACTGAACTCAGTGTTTTCTTTTACTCTTCATCAGGGATCCCACAACTTTGGTCCTTTAGGTCCACTGTCCTGAAGACTTTTGATGTTTCCCTCGAGTTGAATCGATCTGAAAAAGTCTTAAACAGTCTGCTATTGACTCATTCATTTGAGTCAGATGTGTTGCAGCAGGGGAACAATGAGAGTCTGCAGGACAGTGGGGCCTTGAGGACCAGGGTTGGGGATCCCTGCTATAGAGGACAGTTTTCAAGCATTTAGAGCATGTTAACTATTTGACATATGTGGGAAATATATAGATATCTGCTGCATTCATTCCTGGTTTCGGCATTCGTGGGAAAGAGGAAACCCGATATGCTTCCAGGCTTGCGTTAGCATAAATTAGGAGATAATAAAGCCAACATTGCTTGTTATAGGGTTTGAGCGGTTTCAGTCGACTTCTATTGTAGTTTGTAATTAGGGATAAAGACAGCCTCGTTGCCGCTCTCGTTGTCCAGTTGAACCTCGGCTGAATTTTGTGGTCCGCAGGCTTGAAACTCAACACTGAGAGCCAACTTGGAAGGAAAGAGAAAGACAAACATGTTTCAGGGAGACGTCTACGCATGCCTCATACCTCATATTGATTGTTGAATGTCTTGTGGGTGGATTGCTTGAAAGCTGGTCACTCCCACATCATGTCACGGTCATTATTGTAATTTAAACCGCCTTCCTCCACCCCCCCTCCCCCTCTTCCCTCTCCTTTCTGGCCTCCACTCATTTGGGTTTGTGGTGAAACGGAGCTTTGCTTCATAAAATTTTCCATCAACAGCAGCAAATAACAACAGGGTCAGATGAGGAGAGTGCAGCCCTACACACGCACTGTGGAGGCCAGGGCAACAGGCTTCGGTTTGGCCTGTCCCTGTGGAACGCTCTCCTTTTCTGGACTAGGTTAGCACGGAGAGCACACATTACTATCTGAGGCTTCATCTGGCCTCAATTGTCTTAACTGAGCAGAGCATAATTGCTTTCTAACATGCTATTATTGTTCAGAGAGCTGCTGAAAGGCTGTTTGATGGTGATGGTGGGATGTTTATTCACCTTCTTGGCTGGGTGGTGGATGAATGTGGAGGTGAGGCGTCACTGATGAAGCATATTAACTTACAGCTACTTTGTATGCATATTTTGAATAGTTGTGTTTTATAATGGTATTGTGTTAGAAGGAAATGGGTGGTAAAGCAACTCCCTGCCAAGAAATTTCTACCTCTAGTCCCTTTTCTCACAACGCTGAGTGAGTGCTGCGCTAACACACCCAGCTTGCCCTCAAAAATGAGTCCATTGATGGTTCAGTTCCTCTTTCTGCCTTGATTCTGCAACGAATCTGACTCAACAAAGTCTCGATTCCCTTATTGGAGAAAGGACACCATGCTGTTTGGGTCTATTATCATGTTCAGCACATTCCACAGAAACAGAGAAGGGGATTAAATAAACATTACCGTCTGTCTCTAAATGAGTTTACGCGGTAATTATGCTTAATGGTAGATCATTAAAGGTGATTAATTCGTTTTTTTTTTATTGTTGTGCTTGTTGGGATAGTTTGTGCTCTGTAATTTATGCTCAGTCAGCCCTCACAGGAGCTGATGAGTCGTGTGTCTTGCTTTGTGTTTGGTGTGATCATGAGCCACAAAAGATTTCCATTTATCTCTAATGATCACATGGCCTGTGTTTTAGATGCTTGTGCCATAACCTTAAACATACTGACACATTTAATAATAGACAAATACCATATACACTGCAAAAACTGAAATCTAAGTAAGATTAAAAATCTTAAATTGAGTACACATATGCTTATTATTTTAAAGGTAATTCTTAGTTTTTATACCAGAGAATTCCTCTTGTTTTAAGAGTATTTTTACTTGTTTTGGGAAGTCTTGACAAGCCAAATTTTCTTGTTCTGTTGGCAGATAATTTATCTTATTTTGAGCAAAATTTACCTAATTTTTTAAATATTTTTTTCTTGTTTTTTAAGGCTGAGTTTTTGCAGTTTTACTTGTAAGATTACTAATAAATGATCTTTTGCTCACACGTGTTGCTCTGTCTGGTTAGTTTCAGTATAAATCCAGGCCAGAATATAGAAAACACTTCCCTCTGCTGTATACTGGTCTGTTTGTTGCATAGTTAAATCCTACTTTCAGCAGCACGTTCAACAGCCTTTAACATCCTTTAACACAAAAAACTCCTAAAATCTTTCGTGTAATGTTGCCATGAGGCACATCAAGCTCTCCTCTGTATGTCTGTAATTCTCTTAAAAAAAAAAGAAAATCCTTTATTAGAGCTTTTCAAAGTCTGTTGTGAACTACTTTTGATGACGACGATGAGTGGCTTAAAAGAAAGTTTTTGATAACATCTCCAGCAGACGTGGCAGTCTGCCCAAGCAAGTTGTTTTCACATTTCACCACCTGCTTGTAATTCAGAAAAAAACAGATTTAAAAACCACCCAGATGTGCTGGTAGACTAAAAGAAATAGACTTATTACTTTTAAAAGTGGCTGCTCTACATTTTGAATCCCAGAATTTATGTTGTGTCACTTCATAATGTCATGCTGCACATGATCCTGTGTGTCTCAGCCTCTCCTCTGTCTGGTTTGTGTGTTTGCAGCTCAGACAAAAAGATTCTTTCTGGGTCTTTGTTGCTTCCATGCTGTTCTCCTGCTTGTGCTGTGAGACACTACTCATCACTGTCCCGTGCTGATCTGTTTCTGATCACACTATGTCTGGCCGAATGATACCAGACAAGCTTTGCTTTCAGCTATCAGCAGTGCAGAAAGCAGAAGCAGAATGACAAAGTCTGCACCACTCCACCTATCACATATAGCTCAGTGTGATCCGTCCCAGTAATAAGCGGGCTCGTCGTTTTTTCCTGTGTCTAACCCAGCCTGACTCACGCTCATTCACCTCCTGCTCCTGTACCTGCAATCCATTCGCTCACTTTCTCTGTCTCGCTTTCCACTCCCACGCCCACGCTGTCAGGTGTAAATCCTCCAGTATGAAGTGCTGTCTGGATATTTAGGCTGACCGATTGCTTTCTGGAAGAGGAGTCTGTCTGCTGCTTGACTGACACAACATAATGTGTTAAAATAAAAAAATAAAAAAGTCAGGTAATGGCCATGCAGCGGGGTGTTGGGAATTTTTACGCAGCTCTCCAAGATATCAGGAATGTCCTCAGGTCAGGGCTCAGCACACGCAGAACAGCTGTTCTTCCAGCTTTTTGGGAATTCCCTCCTCTTCTTCTGTCAGTGCAGAGATGAGCAGGACTTATCTTTTCTATTGTTAACATGCATGTAGTGTGTAATTAATGTTTTCTTTGGGGATTAATAAGATATTAATGCATAACTCCTGTAAATCAGGACCTTTTGAAGGCTTGTGTGGTGGCAGGAGGAGGATGGGGGAGATCTGACCCCTCGTGTCTGATCTTGTTCTTGATGTGGTTGCATGGTCCTGGTGGGTCTGCTTTAATCATAACCCTGTGAAGAAAGATGAGACAGATGAAGCTTGGCTGAGCTGTAGACTCTCTCATCCCTGTGTCGAGTCCCAGATCAGTGTGTAAGCGCACCCCAGGGAGGTGGTACAGGCGCCTGCCCAGACACACAGCCCTCTGATTGGAAAGAGGGGAAAGGGTGTTTCTGCTTCCCGTAACACATCTTGTCAGTGCCGCAGGGTGATTGATGTTTGGCAGATAAGGAAACTCAGACATGCCTAGAGGGTGTGTGTGTGTGTGTGTGTGTGTGTGTGTGTGTGTGTGTGTGTGTGTGTTTAAATGAGTAGTTATTCATTTGAAGTGAATTGGCAGGCTGACATCATATTTAGCAGCTTGGTATTTGAATTCATGGATTCTTTTTAAAGGAAAGTGACAGTTTTTCCTTGTTACACAAGATTTTATTATAAGAAACATGCATTTATGATGTGTTTATCTCAGTAACACCTTCTTTGTTGTGTCAACATGTTAAAGTGAAGTATACCTCCTATGGCAGGTGGTTCTGTGAAGGTCGCGAGCTGCAAAACTCCCCCGACATACAAATCTGGAGGGAAGGCGACCTGCACACACTGGTGATCGCCGAGGCCTTCGAGGACGACACGGGACGTTACACCTGCGTAGCTTCCAACAGCCTCGGAGCAGACAACACCTCAGCTGAAGTTTACATTGAAGGTCAGAAATTCAAAGCAGCATTTTAATAAGAGCTGTGGATATTTGTAGCATCGACAGGAGGAAGTTTATTCGCGTGAATTTTATGGAAATTTGGGGTTTCTTCAAACTCTGAGGCAGAATAAATGACAACAATCCATCTTTTACTTTAACTAATGCATAAGATTTGGTTTGTGACTCTGATCCTGATTGGCAGGATACTAAATGATCCAAATGCTCACTCTCAGATCAGACTATTACAGTCTAACGGGGGCGGGCAACTCCAGTCCTGCAAATGTTCAGAGTTTCCCTGCAGCAACACACCTTACTTAAATCACTGGTTAACCAGCAGACATGTACAGAGTTTGATGTCAGGCTCTGCACCGGTCTGCTAGTTAAGTCTGAAGTGTGTCAGGTTTGTTGCAGCAGGGAAACTGCGGACACATGCAGGACTGCGGCCCTCGAGGATGAGAGTCGCCCACCTCTAGGCTAAAACCTGCTGGAACAGCAGTGTTGCTGCTACTAGCATGAACCAAGAGGATGTTGTCTAAACTAAGAAGTCTCTGCCCAGAAGTTCCAATTCCAACTTTATTTATGGAGCGCTTTAAAACAACACAGTTGACCAAAGCATTGTACACAATCCCAAGCTCAACAACATACAGAATATAATGGAAGTAAAATAAAATAAAAACAATAAAAATATTTGTCACTTTAACACACAATATATAAAAAGAAAAAAAGAAACATTAAAAAGAAGTCAGCAACTCAAGCAATGTTAAAAGCCAGTGAAAAAAGGTGGCTCTTAAGAGCAGATTTAAAAGCAGAAAGAGACCCCCGCCTGTCTCAGGCGCAGCAGCGGTGAGGTCCACAGTATTGGCCCAACAACCCTTGGATTTCAGCTTGGTTTTTGGGACAACCAGCAGGGAACGATCTGCGGACCTCAGAGAGCAAGAAGGGGTGTATGACTGAAGCAGGTCGGACAGATATAGTGGGGCGAGGTCATGTTGACATTTAAAAACAAAAGAATTTTAAAATCAATACGGAACGAAATGGGTAAGTCGGGCAAGAGTTGACTGAGCCCGACATAAAGTGCGTTGCAGTGATCTAGGCAATTGGTAACAAAAGCATGAATTAAAATCTCAAAACCATGTTGAGAAACAAGGGGCTTGGCTTTAGACAATTGTCTAAGCTAAAAGAAACTAGATTTAACAACAGCGCTAATCTGGGAATCAAACTTCAGAGCACTGTCCAGTTTCACACAGAGGTTTGTCACTGTGGGCCTAAGATACTGCCCCATGTATCCCAGGTCTAGGCAGGCTGAAGAAGCGTCTTTAGAGCCTATTAATAATACCCCAGTTTTTTTAATCATTAAAATTAAGAAAATTCAAAGACATCCAAGTTTTAATTTATTCAATACAACATAAAAGTGGTTTTATGCAATAAGCATTACTTTTCTTCAGTGGCATGTATATCTGGGTGTCATCAGCATAAAAGTGAAAAGTAACGACATGCTTGCGAACGGATGGACCTGGGGGGAAGGAGTGGTCATTTTAAGCTCATTTCAAGTTTGCAGCTGACCGCAGGGTCAAAGAAAGAACACCCTTCTGGAGGAAATGAGGTACACATCTCCAAGCATGCTGTTCTACCCGTTAATGGTGGTAGCATCATGTTCTGGGACAGAACAATGAGGAAGAGGGACTACCTCCAAACTCTTTGGCATGGCCTCAAACCATCAGATAAACGACTGAAACAGTCCGGTATTCCAATGTAGTGGTGACACCAAAAACACATCGAGACCATTTGCTGAATGGATAAAACTAGCACCAACCTTTGGAATAACCAGAGTCTAGAAGTAACCACTGTTGAAGAGAAGAGGACAAAGTTCAGCTAGCTGAGGGTCATTTATGACGCTTGTGTTTAATGATTACCATGTGTTGATGTGACAGAAGCCACAATAAATTTAAACTTCTTCTTTTAATCATTATCAGTATCAGTGGTTCTGGCATTGCGCTGCAAAATGAAGAGTTAAAAGAAATTATACCCAAACTGACCAAGATCATTGTACAGCATGTAAATGTCCCTCAATGCTGAGCTTTCTGGATTAATGCCCCGCAGCACTGGGGGAATGGTCTTTCATTGCACAAAACTGGTGCACTGTCTTTCCAGAGCAGGGATCTCCAACTTGGGTCCTCGAGCACCACTGTCCTGCAGGCTGAGGTGCTTCCTTTCTCCTATGTGAATTCCATCAAGTGTGCAGAAGCAGGGAAACATCTAAAACTTAAGGGGCAGCATCCAGGAGGATTTTAAGATTCTTGTTCTTCTAGTGCACCTCTCACAGGGCTTTTCGACCGATCTGGTACCAGACCTGGTTCGGAGCCAGAGCCAGACCAGTTCTTTGGCTTTCGACTGCCTAGGCACCGGCTCCTCATTCTCAAAACTGGTTCTATCCTGGCACCAATTCTTTGCTGGGCCAGAGTTTAGAACCGCTTCACATTGTGTGTGTCAGCATCTGGTTGCAGGGTCACCTGCAATATGAGCGTTAAAAAAAATGTTCTTTTTGGTTTAGAGAGTTTATTTGAACATAATGACAAATCTAAGAAAAAAAAGAGAAATAAAACATATGACAAATTGTTCAAAAGAAGTGGGTAGAAGCATAAGCTTATATATAATCCCACCCCAGTGATGAAGCAATACATAAATAACAACAATCAAGTACAGTGATGGAGTAATGCAGTAATAATAACAATAATAATATGAGAACAAATTAGTTTAACAAATTTTACAGAAGATTTTTGGGGACCAGAAAAAGGAGCTGGGACGCAGCAGCATCAGATGACCCAAAAGAAACCCACATTTCCAGATCCCGATTCTGTTCTTGGTGACCCGCCAGCAATGACGCAGCACCGACTAGACTCTTTTGGTCAAAACCAAAACCAGTTCTTTGCTAGCACCAAAGCTGAACCACCGAAGCACTGGCTGTAGCACCAGCACCGGTTCTTCTTTGGTCGAAAAGCCTTAACAGCGCTAAAGGATCAGAATGATGCACGACGGACAGGGATTAATGTTTATTCAAAGGATTTATAAAATGTGTAGTCCTAATTTTGATGTTTGACCTCTCGCTCACAACATCTGTACATGGTCAATAAATTGAACAGAAAACAGTTGATTTATAGATTTATTTCTCATTGGATAAATTCCAACAGACAACACGTGTAAAAACGTTAGTATGTTTTTATAATCCGCTGTTTATGTCTCAGTTTATATAACACTAATATAAAAACCCCTCCTTACTGTTTTTTGTTCACTTTCAGGCGCTTCATCATCAGACTCAGACGGAGACGGAGCAAAGTCCAGAGCCGGAGCCATGCCTCAGTACGTGTCTTTGTGCATCGCCTCATGTGACCCCGTGACCTAATAAACCTTGAAGCCATGAAGAGTTTAACTGAGCCCTGCAGCAGCTAATCAAGTGTATTGCCTGTTTCTCTTCAAGAGCTTTTTAAGGGCTTGTTAAAGAGCCTGAACTCTGATCCACAACGTAACTGCCAATACATATAATGAAAGGTGCAGAAGGTTACTGTGGGAAAAATGACTTTGTCAAATTTGTCTCCTGGACCTCTAAATTTTAAAACCATTTAGAGTTTTCATGTTAACTTTGCAGTCGCCAAAACATTGTAATATACTGGGCATGCTTTCCACAGTCATCCCCCGGTATCTGCGCTGAGTGCTTCTGAATTCTCTAAAACTTTCTGATCGTTATCTCTGGAACAAATCTGCATCCATCTGAAGTGTTTCCTGATTTCTGTTTCTGCTTCCCGCTTGTGTTTACACGTCAGAGCTGGAGATCACTGATATCATCTTAATTGCAGAGAAGAACATTTCTCTTAGGAGTGTAATGTTTTAACTAAAAGCATAAAAAGTCAATGAATTCCTCTTTGTCTTGTGTGTTGATTTATGGTTTGCTTTTTTATTTTTTTCATTAGAGGGCATAAAAAGAGCACTTCAATGTCCCTAACAATCCGCTCATCATCCCCCAAAACCTCTGAGGTTCTTCCTCATCGCTCCACTTTGGTCCAGTCCATGTCACAGCCCCCACAGAGGGTAAGCCACCGAGACAGAGGACAGTGGAACCAGATATATGAAGCAGTCAACGCCACCTGTGTGTTTCATGTTTTAGATGCAGAGCCCAGTGGCATCGCTGTACAGTGGCGAGGTGTCAGGCCCTCCTCTCTTCACCAAGGTAAATCTGCAGAAATAACATAATACACATGTAAATGTGAGAATACTTTCCAGGCCACCATCATTAACATCCTCCTGTTGCAGCATCTACTCCTCTGGTTGAGATTTTGCAACCTGGTTGCAGGGATTTGCTCACATTCAATCATAACAGATTCAGCCGCTTGGTATTTTAATTCCTCCCAGAGGTCTCGTATCATTCTTCGTCTGGTGGAGCGAAAATCTTTTTCTCAAGCCAAACTGTTGCCACAAATGTAGTCGCCTGCTATTGTTTAAAATACTTGGTAGAACATTAAGATTCCTCTCAAATTAAACTAACAGAAGTAGGATCTAACAATAAAAAGAGGCTATCATGCATGCAACACATCCACAGGGGTCGACATACATACACTCAGACTTCCCATAATAACAGCATGCGGTGCTGCGGCTTTTAGCAGTGGGGGTCAGATAAAACATACTTTGATGAGCGCTCCTCCTTCTCCAGTTCATACTCCTCAGTGCTCCACCAATAGCCCTCCACTCCCTCTCCCCCTTGAGCCTGTGGGTCTTGTGATGGCTGGACTGAGATGGGATGAGGCAGCGCTTCAAACGGCCCTGCCAAACCCACAGGGGTCAGGTCTCCTTCTCTGTCATCCAGCCTAACAGGCCCTAAATCATTCTCCACTTCATTAGGAAGGGATCCTTGTTTTTCTTCACCCCTACATCCTTCTCTTTTTAAAAACTCTTGCAGGCTTTGATCATCTCAATGAGACAATATTCATCTCTGGTGAAGTGAACACACATACATCCAGACCAAGCGGCAACCTCCGGCGGTTAAAAGTGAAGCCTATGCGGAAGTGCATAAAACTGCAGTTCCCCCTTCATCCACTAGGGGCTCCAAAACAGGAGCAAATCCCCATAGACTCCCATGTTAAAAAGACCAACTTCACGGCAGAAATAAACATGTTTATAGCCTGGTTCAAAAATCCATTTTCGGTTTATAGGTCAGGTTTACCTTCATGACAACTGTGGGGGGGGGAGAGTGGATTTTTTTTTTAACTCGCCCGTTTTAAAGTAATTTAATCTCGAAATTCAGCAAAATTAGGGGTGTGTTCTTTTGACTGTCAGGTACCAAGTAAGAAGAACGTAGAACAACCGCGGGTTTTAGCCGGTTAACAACGTGACTTAGCTTTAGCCCGCTTACCTCTGTTAGCTGGTTATCTCGGGGTTAGCTCGGTTAGCTTTTTGCTACAGAAAGCTCGGAGTTCGCTCGATGTCAATCATCCGCCATGATGCTCACGGCTGCCCTCTCAGCTCCACCTCTTTGCCCATATTTTTTATTTTCCGGGCGAGACGACACGCATGACGCTGCCAACATGGCGACGGTAGGAACCGCCCACCGAGCTTCAATTCAGCTCTTCAGAAACCTCTGGGTGACGCCACGGAGGCTCCGCCCATCTCTTTATATACAGTCTATGATATGAACACACCCCCCAATCAGTCCAGGCAGATGGCTGGCTCGGACCCAAGAAGCACGTACCAGCCCCGGTATTACTAGTTATATCAATCCTACAAACATGTAGTGGGATTCTAAGGCAATTCAGGGCCTCTTTTCAGTGGGTGTGTCACTTACATCACTGCAGCTTCTGTGGATGCTTTTGTATGATTGTTTGGAAACTGGACTTGAATCTGCGTTCTCATGGAGGAGTTCCTGCAACATGGAGTTTGAGAGGTCTTTCCTACAGAAAAAACACAGTCAAACAGTCTTTAGTAAAAAGGGAGCTGAGGAATGTCAGGCTGGAGCAAAGCTCCACATTTTAACTAGACTGTGATCAAAATCAAAGCACTTTTGGGAAACTGTAAATGTTCTGGTGTGACTCAGCCAGAGTTTGGACCAGGTGTTTCCTTTATTTGAAAAAGACCTACAAACAGTTTGACTTGAGCAAAACAACATGTCTTTGATGTGGAAAAGATGTTATCTCCGAGCAAGTTACTTTCATTAAGAGTGTCACAGTTTTGGATGAATGAACGTCTCATGAACTTTGCATGAGTTTCATGTCGGGACGTGCACGAACTGGCCGCTATATTAGGGTCACTTTTTTATTGCTTGTTAACACAAAAGCTAATCCATCAATCACGTGGCAACAACTTAACCCATCTAGTCATGTAGATATGATGAAGACAACTTGCTGAAGTTCAAACTGAGCATCAGAATGAGGAAGAAGGGAGATTTAAGTGACTTTAAACGCAGCATGGTTGATGGTCTGAGTATTTTCACACACAACCATCTCGAGTGTTTACAGAGAAGGTCTGAAGAAGAGAAAATATCAAGTGAGCAGCAGTTGTCTGGACCAGAATGTCTGGTTGATGTCAGAGGTCAGGGGAGATGATAGAAAGACAACAGGAAGTCAGATAACCCCTTGTTCAAACCAGGATATGCAGAACATCATCTCTGAACACACAACACGTCCAGCCTGGAAGCAGATGGTCTCCAGCAGCAGAAGACCACAGCGGGTTCCCTCCTGTCAGTAAGAACAGGAAACTGAGGCTACAATTCACACAGACTCACCAGAACTGGACAATAGAAGATGGAGAAACGTTGCTGGTCTGATGAGTCTCCAGTTCAGCTCCACATTCACATGGTAGGATCAGAATCTGCTGGAAACATCATGACAACATGGATCCATCCTGCCATCAGGATCAACGCTTCAGGCTGCTGCTGGTGGAATGGTGGAGGGGGGGGTTCTTGTCCCACGTTGGTCCCCTTAGTACCAACATGACATGGTTTATTCTATTCTATTCTATTCTATTCTATAGTCATTTAGCAGACGCTTCTATCCAAAGCGATTCACATATGAGTGAGAACAACACAATCACGAAATGTCCACTTGTATGCAGATCCTTGCATGAAGTGCTATTGGCTTTTTTTTTGTTTGTTTGTTTACTCCCTTCCCACCCCATAATATCACCTATGTTATAATACAAAGAATTAATACCATAATGTTTGTTGCAAAGAACTGGGCCAAGTTATCCAACTTTCCAACAAATACAGCTACACTAAGTGTTGAAGTGCTCCTTGAAGAGCTGAGTCTTCAGCTTGCTCTTAAAAGTTGACAGGGACTCTGCAGAGTGGACAGAGTTTGGGAAATCATTCCACCATTGTGGCACAACAGAGGAAAATAGTCTAGCTCCCACGTTGTGGTGGTAACACGAGGTGTCTTTCACTGGTGGAACGTAGCTGTCGAGAGGGAGTGTAGGCCTGGATTAGGGAGTGAAGGTAGACGGGAGCCGTTTGAGTTTTTGTTTTGTAAGCCAGAAGCAAAGCTTTAAATTTAATGCGTGCTGCGACCGGAAGCCAGTGAAGTGCAATTAGCAGCGGAGTGACATGAGCTCGTTTGGGTTGGTTGAAGACCAGACGCAATGCGGCATTCTGGATCATCTGCAGAGGTTTAATAGAGCACGCAGGCAGACCTGCCAGTACGGAATTGCAGTAATCAATGCGTGAGATGACCAGAGCCTGAACCAACAGCTGAGTCGTGTGTTCTGTCAGGTACGGTCGGATTCTCTTGATGTTGTAAAGAGCATATCGGCAGGTACCGGCAACCGAGGCAACATGGACCTTAAAGGTCAACTGGTCGTCCATGATGACCCCAAGATTCCGGGCAGCAGGCGTAGGAACAAGTGTGAGAGAGTCAAGCTTCACACTGAATTGCAGATGTATGGAAGGATTGGCTGGGCAGACAATGAGTTCTGTTTTGGACACATTGAGCTGAAGGTGGCAAGCTTTCATCCATGCCAAGATATCAGCAAGGCAAGCTGATATTTTCATTGAGACGGTTGTGTCATCCGGAGGAAAGGAGAGGGAAAGCTGAGTGTCATCAGCGTAACAGTGATAGGAGAAGCCGTGAAAGCTTATGACTGTACCAAGTGAGGAGGTGTATAGTGAGAAGAGAAGAGGGCCGAGCACCGACCCTTGAAGCACCCCTGTTTTCAACTCATGTGAGCTGGACACTTCTCCTCGCCAGGACACTCTGAAAGATCTTCCTGAGAGGTAGGACGAGAACCAGGAGAGGACAGATCCAGAGATGCCGAGCTCAGAGAGTGTGGAGAGGAGAATCTGATGGTTTACTGTGTCAAAAGCAGCAGACAGATCCAGCAGGACCAGGACTGAGGATTGACCAGTGGATCTGGCAAGCCGGAGGGAATCGGTAACAGACAGGAGAGCAGTTTCAGTGGAATAGCCTTGCCTAAACCCAGACTGATATGGATCAAAAGCCAGACTGATATGGATAAAAAAATTGACCATCACAGCCTACCTGAGTATTGCTGCTGACCATGTCCATCCCTTTATGAGCACAGTGTAGCATCTCCTAAAGGAAACTTCCAGCAGGATGATGCACCATGTCACAAAGCTCACATCATCTCCACCATGACGATGAGTTCACTGTCTTCCAACGGCCTCCACAGTCGCCAGATCTACATCCAACAGAGTGTTACAGGAAATGTGTTTTACTCATTTGTGCCTTGTACTACCTTCCCAGGTGTTCCTTATTGTGCTGATGTGTGGCAGCCTCTTCCAGCCAATCAGGTCTGGGAGTGGCCTATAAAAGACCTCAGGATCTGTGCATAGGGGCCTTTTGGCCACCTGAAATTGTCTGTTTGTTAGAGTTGTTTGGTAGGATCCCTAGTTTTTTTTTTTTTCTTCTCTCTTCAGATTGGCCTTTAAGCGGAGAACCGTGCTTTTGTTTTGTCAAATGGGGACCTTTCCTCTTGTTTATGTTACTGTAGGATAGGTTAAATGTAGGTTTGCATATTTTTGTTTGGTGGCTAGGTAAGTCATCGTTTTACATTGCAGGTAGGGGTGTTTAGTTTGTTATGTTGGTCTAGGCTCTCCCTGACATAAATGGTTGTTATGTGTTTGGTCCATGATTGTCCGTCTGTGAACAGTGAATAAATGCGTCAGACTCTGGAGAATCATCTCCTTGTGAGGTTGTCTTCCAGGCTTCTTTTAGTGTTCCTTCTTCTTACGGCCGTAACACAGAACAGCTTTGGGATGTGGAGATTCTCATCATGGATGTGTAGAAACTGTGTGATGCTTCATGTCAGTATGGAATAAAATCAGTGAGGAATGTCTCCAACACCTTGTTGAATATATAACACCAAGAATTAGAGCAATTGTGAAGGTAATAAAATGACAATTGAGTGTAAATCAGTTAACAAGAATTAATTCCAGACGCAGAGCGTTCCCTGTAGTGATTCTCTCTTCTTGTTTGAGGTCAGCTCATTTCTTTTTACTGTCAGCCATAGATCTTTCTGCGACACCTCATTCACAGCATCGGCAACACACACCCAAGTGGCGTGTTTTGACGGTTTGTAGCCTACTATTTAATCCACAGAATAGAACAGTACATGTTGTTTGGCTTCAGTGTCTTCCACCATCATTATTATCTTGTCTGACAAAAAAAGATTAAAAAAACAAAACAAAACACAACTTTCCTTTTTGGTTTCTGGTTATATTCTGCACCATCATTTGTCCCGGATTTGCCCAGAGGGAAATTCCAGGCTGGTTGTGTTAATTAGGCTTTATCCAAGATTAAACCACAAGCGTGTGAGTTAGAAGCTGGATTCTTACAGCACTGTATTGGTAAGATTTTTTTTATGTTAGTATCCTGAACATTTCTGCCAAGAAAAAATGGGTGTAAAAAACTGAAAGCAGAGGTGTGCCAAGCCTGTGGGACCTTTCCCCAGATGGCATAAAAGCTTAATCCAGAACAAAGTAGAAGGTCTGAATACAAATGCAGATGGGACGTTTTTCTGTGTCTGGTAGATTAACATGTTACGACATGCTGCTGTTTTTATTTGCATTAGAATATGTGAAAAATAAAAGATGAATGAAAATGTAAAGAACAAAAGAGAAAATCTTTCATTAACCCACAAAAAATGCTTAAAATCTTTAAAACCTGTTTTTTCTTTTTGTCTGGGATTAAATGTGACTCTAACATTACAGTAATGTGACTCAGCAGCTGTTGCTGGTCTGTGGTATATAACAAACAATCATGCTGTGATCATATCATATGATTGACTGACGTCTTTGCAGATTAAATAAACTGAAAAATACTTTATATCTGAGATATTCTCTCCTTCTTGTGGATTTCCACAACAGCAAAACTAGCTTTAGTTTTTGTTTTCTCTCTTCCAGTTCAGAGAATTACTGTACGACTGGATTAGAGCCATCCGTCCACACCACCGCCGTCTGGCAACCCTATCCAGCCTTGTTTATTTTCTTCATGACATTCAGAAAAGCACGTCTGTTTCACATGTTTGTGTTGTACTCGTACAATCCTCGAGGAGCTTTTACAGACATAGTCCAATTCATGGTAGTCCAGTTATAATCCAGTTCAGAGAAATCATTTCATGGGTCCAATAACTCATAACTGTGTTCTTAGAAGCCAATTCATACAACATAATTACTTAAAAAAACAGTATCAAATATTCTCTTTGATTTAATTCCCCATCTTAAATGCACAGGTAACAGTGGCGAGGAAAATCTCCCATTTAACAGGAAGGAAAATCCTCAAGTGGAACCAGAACCAGGAGTGCAGCTATCAGTCTGGACAGGTTGGGGGCTGGAGAGGACAGGACAACATCTATTACTCTAAGACAGGAATACATGATGAGAAAAAAAAAAAAGGAAAAACACAAGTTATGGACAGCGATGTCATGTATTTATTCATGGAGGGTAAAGAGAGAAAAGTGGAGGGAAAAACATAGTGCATCATGGGATGTCCCCCCCAGCAGTCTAAGCCTTTAATAAGCTGTATATACCTAAGAGTCATCAAGCCAGCCATAACTATAAACTGTATCAAACAAGAAAGTTTAAAGCCTAATCTCATCGGTCGGCAGGGTTTCTGAAACCTGAACTCAAACTGGGAGCTGGTTGGGTAGAAACTGGGCCTGATAGCTGAAGCTTCTGCCTCCTATCCCACTTTCAGAGACTCTGGAACCACCGGTAAAACTGCAGTCTGAGAGTGAAGCACCCTGCTGGGAAGATATGGGCTTATGAGATCTTCAAGATAAAATGGAGCTCGAGCACTAAAAGCCATATATGGATAAACATACAAGTCTACGTATAAACCAAGCGGCCACCTCCGGCGGTTAAATTGCAAGCCTATGCGGAAGTGCATAAAACTGCAGTTCCCCCTTCATCCACTAGGGGCTGCAAAACAGAGCCAATCCCCATAGACTCCCATGTTAAAAAGACCAACTTCACGGCAGAAATAAACATGTTTACTGCCTGGTTCAAAAATCCATTTTGGGTTAATAGGTCAGGTTTCCCTTCATGACAACTGTGGGGGGAGTGATTTTTTTTCTCACTCGCCCATTTAATAGTAATTTAATCTCAAAGTTCGGCATATTTCCGTGCGTGTCCTTTTGATTGTCAGGTACCAATCTCCCGCTTCAAGTAAGAAGAACGTAGAACAACCGCGGTTTTTAGCCGGTGAACAACATGACTTAGCTTTAGCCCGCTTACCTCCGTTAGTTGGTTAGCTCCCGTTATCTCGGGGTTAGCTCGGTAAGCTCATAGCTACAGAAAGCTTGGAGTTCGCTCGATGTCAATCATCCGCCATGACACTCACGGCTGCCCTCTCAGCTCCACCTCTTTGCCCATATTTGTATTTTCCGGGCGCGACGACGCGCATGACGCTGCCAAGATGGCGATGGTACGAACCGCCCCCCGAGCTCAATTCAGCTCTTCAGAAACCAATGGGTGACGTCACGGAGGCTCCGTCCATCTCTTTATATACAGTCTATGGTATGAACACACACCCCAATCAGTCCAGGCAGATGGCTGCCCTCCCTGAGCCGGATTCTGCTGGAGGTTTTCCTTCCTGGTAAAATGGAGTTTTTTTCCTTCCCACTGTCACCTCATGTATGCTGAGGATGGATCCAAGTCAAGATTCGATGCAATCTGTTGGTTTTCCTCATCCAGGCTGTCTTGAGCCGGCCCTGTGATAGACTGGCGAGCTGTCCAGGGTGTACCCTGCCTGTCTCCCAAAGCCAGCTGGGATAGGCTCCAGCTTCCCGACAACCCTGAATTGGATTAAGCGGTTTGGAAAACGAATGAATGAATGTCTTGAGCCGATGAGTCTGTAAAGTGAGATGACGTTGTTCTGAAGTGCTGCTTTACAAATAAAGCTGAACTGAACTGAATGTAAGATTGTAAATCCTATTCTAGAAGATACAATTGATTTAGATTTGCTGCAAAATGTGGAAACTTTATCTTGTCTGAAAACTTTCCATTTGAGCTGGAATGTTGCGTTTTCCTGTGGAAGAAGCTTTTCATGGCCAATTTTCTTTGGTTTGTTTGTTTTACAAGCTCATAACCTTCATCCTCACACTGTCCTCATCTACTTCATGATGCAGATTTATCCTTTCATGTTTCATCTATCTCTCATTTGCGTCTACGCATCTCTTTTCCGACTGCCTCATCAATCCCTTCTCCGTGCAGCTCCTGCAGGATGCTCATGCGTCAGAGGGACAGGTGGTGGTTCTGGAGTGTAGGGTCCGTGGAAGCCCTCCTCTGCAGGTACGATGGTATCGCCAGGGGAACGAGATCCTCGACTCTCCCGATTTTCGGATTCTCCAGAAAAGTAAGAAACTGACGACCCTTGTTGCAGCTGAATCGTTTTCTGCATTGAACTGACGACGCATACATGCTGACAAAGCATTTTCCTTCCCTCTCTGTGCCTCTGATCAGAGCCTCGATCTGCAGCTGAGTCAGGTATGTCGCCTCAGGTTCACGTTGCATGCTCGTTGGTTATAACAGCATTTTACTGTCCTGTAGTTAACGTGTAAAACGAGTAAAAGGAAAAGAAGCTTTGTCTGGAGACTCAAACCAAACTCCAGCTTTAGTCATCGCTATATCAGTTCACATGTTAATAAGTCCGTGTCTCTCATTGCTGCATCTACTACAGTCAGAGGGAGTTCCAGAGGGATCCAACACATAAACACACACATGATGAGATAAAGAATGGCACAGGTGTTCATTTATGGTGGCTATTTTCCACCTGTGTGACTGAGAGGTTGTGTCAGGTTGTGAGTCACTCAGAACGTCCCTGAACGTCTGCATGTGTACTTGTTCGTCTTCTCTCTGCTCCCAAATACTGACTCATCCGTCTGCTTGACGTATCCGTCATCTTCAGGCTTCTGTGTATAAAACTTGCCCTCTTGTTGACCTGATGTTGACCTGATTTCCTCACATCACAGACACACACACTGACAGTGTTGGTGCCATCTTTTGTCATTAGAGGAAATATGTACCCTGGTGATAGCCGAGGCCTTTCCAGAGGATGGAGGTCTGTTCTGCTGCACAGCGTCCAACCCGTACGGCTCCATCAGCAGCACAGCCCAACTCATCGTCACCCCAGGTTCGTGCAGCACAAACCGAGAGGAAGCACCTTGAAAATAGCTGTTAGATCCTAATATGTGGTGTTTGTTTGTATGACAACGTGGAAAATACGAGAAACTTCAAAAATCAGTGTTTATGTAGTTAAATGAATTTAGTAATTAAAATTATAAAGAGCCCTGCGATGGCCTGGCGAGCTGTCCAGGGTGTACCCTGCCTGTTGCCCAAAGCCAGCTGGGACAGGCTCCAGCTTCCCCGCGACCCTGAATTGGACTAAGCGGTTCAGAAAATGAATGAATGAATGAATGAAAATTATAAAGATGAAAGTTGTTGGTCAAAGTTTCACTTTAGCTAAATCTGGGACCATATAGACACTTTCCAACTGACTCACTTGGACATAAAACACTGTAAAACAACTGAACATTCATTCATTCAGTCACTATCCCATCCGCTCAGTCTGATGAAGGGTTGCGGGGAAGCTAGAGCCTGTCCCAGCAGTCTGTGGGCGAAAGGCGGGATACACCCCTGACAACTCGCCAGTCCATCACAGGGCAACAACTGAACAGACCCGACTATTTATCCACTGTCTAGACCTGCTCACTCCAATCCTGGGGTGGTAGAACCTTGGATACACTTCGGACAGGTCTCCAGTCCATCATAGAGATTCTTAGGGAGGATTTGCAAACAATGATCAACCTAAAATGCACATTTTTGCATGGGGAGAACATGCTAGAATACCCACACAGCTGAGGTTTGAACCAGGACCTTGTGAAGCAGGTTGCTGTGAAGCAACAGAGCTCACACCACTGCACAGCTTCATCTAACTAATAATATAACAGTAAAGAAAAAAAAAAGCGTGTGTCTGAGACACTCCTGTACGGTGGAAACCGGTGAACCAAAAACAAAACAAAACAATAAAATCAATTCTGTATGTAGTTGCAAATAAAGACTACCAGGGCTGAGAAATTCCACAACTTCTGCTTTATGGGGACATAAGTTGGGTTTTGCACCTGAAAACAACATGTAGCGTGTTGTACTTTTTTTTTTTTTCTCTTGTCTCAGAACATTAAAAGAAGCTTTAAGTTGTCATTCACTTCTTAAAGCTTCATGAGGAAACTGTCTTTACACGACTGTGTGATGCACAGTTGTGTTTATGTCATCACTGAGTGAAGAGGAAGTTAAAGACTTCAAAACAAAACTTGAAAAAAACCTCCATTAATATTTATTACTCAGATGTGTTGCCTGTCCTGTTTACATTCAGTTCTGTTGCCTTTTCTCTGCATGAGGTTACATTTCATTCAGAATTCCTCCCAGATAAATGTAATCGTTTCCCGGTATAAAAGTGTGAATCAAGGCTTGGTCACTGTTAAAATACTTTCTAATTCATTAAATCTCAGGAGGTCTGTGGTTTGAGCTTAATGTGTGTTTACAAGAGGATCCATTTGTTTTGTGTATCAGTGTTAAGTCTGGATGATAAAAGGGTGAGAGTTCAACGTCAGCAGCAGACGGTGTGTTTCAGACAGACCTGTGCATGTACAGCTCAGGGCTCGCCATTAATAAACAGGAACAGCATCAGACAGTGTGTGCGTGAGTGTTCAATCTTCAAGCAGCGAACTATGTGGAAGAATGAAGAAAACTAAACACTGAAGTAAAAACAGTTTCCATTGTTGACTTTTTTTTTGTTTCCTTCAGCAGCTGAGGACTCATCAAGTAATGGCATGTCTGGTGACAGCTCAGGGTTTGAGGATGCAGCATCCTTCCCTCCTCCTCCTCCACCCCCCACTGAGATCAGCCTCCTGGAGCTGACACCCAAGATGCTACCGCTGCCCGGTTCTGAGGCTTTCCGTATCAAGGAGCTGGAGATCTGGCCCAGCATGTCGGCTCTGCCTCCAGTGCAGATCAGCTCCGAGGTGGAGGACAAGGACAAAGACCCACAATCGCAACAGAACGGACAACCTCTGAATCCACCGTCCCCTCCAAGCTTACTTAAAGAAACCAGTCTTCCAGCACCGCCTCCACCTCCGCCGCCATGTGACACCACAACAGACATCCTAGTCAGACCCCCAAGTCCAGCCTACATGGTACCAGACTCACCTCCACCCCCAGGGAAGCTGTCTCCGTCCCCTGGGAAAGACGGTCCTCCACTGCCTACCAAGCCGAAACCAAAGCTGTGAGTTCCTGTTGTGTCCCCTTGTGTCTGCGCCCCGAGGCCAGGCTGAAGTCTGGGTGGGGTGGGGAGTGCGTGGAGGGGAGACAGACTGGGAGGTCTGGCTGAGGTGTTGTGGAAATGATGGTGTTGTGTCTTAGCTTTTTCACCCATGTTAACCGGGGAATCCCAGACTTTCTAAAGACAAAGTAGTCTCATGCCTTTCTGTCGGTGTCAGCGTGGCGTCCTGTGTGCCAGGACGGATCCGCCAGCTGCTGTCTGTCTGCGGCCGTAAACAGATCTGTGTGGCTTTTGCTGGATGCCTCTTATTGTCTCTGACCTCGTGCTGCATGCCCAGCCCAGCACAGAGCCATTGTGCTTTTCTTTTCCTGATCACCTTTCTGACAGCTGCATGGGGATCAGGTAGGACGTCCCTTTTATCAGATGAAAGCCGGGCAGTGAATGGTTTTACTCTCAGCAGTCCTGTTTTGTGAAACCAGCTGGGAATGGGCATTGTGTGCATGGATTTTTTTTTCTTTTCTTTTTTTGCAAATGCATTTCTTTTTGTTTTTCACTCTTAGTTGGAAGTTGAGATGAAATAAGGAGTGAGAAAAGTCATGAGAAAAAGAGAGGCTGGCGTGCAACAAAGCTTTCAGACTGAAGCCAGGGATGTTGTCATTATGTGGTTAGCAAGTTAATCCCTCTGGCTTCCGGGACGTCTCACTGATTCATGCTTGAATATCTGAATATTTTTTCACACTGATGGATAGTCTTGAGGGTTTGACTGTCGGACTGTCGGTCAGTCTCATCCACCACTTTTGTGGAATTTGAATTATAAAACAATTAAATGAACAATCATTCTGTTATGCTCCGAAATTCCTGAATGTGAAGATCAATCTTCACAGTTTCAGCCGATCCTCTTGTTCTTCCAGCATCTATCAGGCTCATATTTATTCTTTAGCATTATAAATATCTAATACTGTTACCTGTATTCTAATGGAGATTGTTTTAGATGTCTATTGATATCTATTCTATCCATCCCAGGATTCACTCTAATAATGTTGGGACAAGATGGATAAAAATGAGGTTGATTGATCCCCTTCATCCTAATCCAGTTTGCCCAGCAGCTGATATCAGGGAACCAACCAGAACATCTTGGTTGGATGGATTTTTGTTAAAGATTGTCCAGTGTTTCGTTGCAGCCTGAGGAGGCATTTATCTGGTTCCCTTTATCAGATCAACCCCTTGCTTTTAATTCATTCCTGTTTTCTTCTCTTTAGGATGGCGGGAGAAACCGCTACAGATGCTAACTGCTAAAATCCATCCAGTAGACCATATATACATGTGACTTGGGAAGATTTAAACCTGCAACAACAAACCATCACTGAAGCTTTTAGTCCAAACAGTCCAAACAACAACATTAGCATTTAGCTTGATGCGCCATGAACAGAGGACACCTGTACGCTTTCCTTTCCTGCACCGATCAGGATTTATTTCTATTTTTCACTGTGGCTTGAAGTCGGGCTGCATGCAGACTTGGTTAAGGTGCAGTAAAGCTCGGCTTTCGCACTTCATAGTCCAGTTTTCTGCATGTGCATTTGATATGATTCCTGCTAATGGGTGCTACTGCGTATCTGTTGAAATAAATGTTGTGACTTGTTAATTCTGTACTTCCAGAGCTGAGAGTGTAGAGGAGAAGACAGAAAATTGCAGGTAAATATTTGGCTGTGAGGGTGATGCTCTGGATGTAGCCTCAGCTGTGCCTCATATGTTGGTTTCAGTCATGGAGCCAAAAATGAAATTCATAATGTAACGTGTTTTGAATAGTCAGAGTCATTGAACTTTACCTGTCAACATAATCACAATGTGGGTTAATGATTCACCAATCAGAAGTTGTAGTAAACAAGCTGACTGGATGGAGCAGAAACTCTTGACTTATTTTTTATACCAAAAAAATCAAGATTTTTATTTTTACTTTCTTTCTTTTCAAAAAGAGATTTTATTAATTATTTTTCCTTATCAAATATTTTGGATATTTTTGTTTTTCTACAACACGAATGAGTCACTAGAAACAATCAGCTTCCAGCTGTGAGGCAATTAGAAAGCACGAGCCTCCGCTCTCCTGCCTTCACCACTTTAAATTCTGTAATTACACAGTAAAAAGCTGCAGCCCAGCCATTATCCAAAGGTCACGTTTCTGCCAGACTGAACTCGGTTTCCTGCAGTTGCCTGTGCAAACAGAAGCCAACCCTAATCGACCTGAAGCCCCTTCGTTTGTCATTCAGCTCATTGTGTCCCCTTGTGCCACCAGCCATGCATGCAGGCTGGAGCTTCTTCTGCGTTCACCAAACCAGTCGTAACATTAACAACCAAGGAGCTCTTTTTAATCAGTCCTTCTAACAAGCAATTTAGCCAAATTACTGCTAATTTAACTAAAGCGGTGGAAACTATGATCCTCATGTCTTGATCATTTAAATAAAGCACTCTTGTTTTATAGCATTTACATAAAGACAGTGGAGTCTGTAGCCCTGAGTTTTATTATCTGTCTGAGCAATTTACTCAGCTTAAGGAACATGTGTCAAAACTATTACAGATTTCAAGTCTTAAGACTGAGGCTTTCTGGGGTTTTAGACCTGTTTTCACAGCTCTTGGTTTCCTTTATAAAGGGACAGCTGCCTGAGATAAAATTATGCCCGTGTTAACTCGGATTACAGAGACGTGTTCATGATCACAGGTCGAGAATAAATTGTTCCAGATCGTAGGAAAAACCGACTGGAAGCATGTGTGAGGGATGATTTTGCCTCCGTTAACACAGAGTTGATGAGATGGAGGAAGTCATTGTGTGACTTGGCAGGAAGGGATGGACGGCAGGAGACCTGAGCTGTGAAAACAAACCTGCTGTTTTTCTGGGCTGAATGAAAAGCGAGCAGGGTTGGTAGGTATTTGGGTCTGATGCCCGACGTTGATGCCAGACATCAGCACAAGAAACGACGGAAATTCTCAGGGGAGAGGCTCAGATTGTCTGCTTGGATGTGAACCAAGTTCAGGGTTTTGAGAGAAAGCAACTTGTTTTACCACATGTGAAGGGACAGAAAGCAGACTGCAAGTATCGGTCTAAAATTAGTCACACTTGAAAAAAAAAAAAAGGTGACTTATTTCTAAGGTTTTAGATATCAGGAAATAATAAATCATCTGGCCCTTACCAGGCATTGAAATGACAACGACACATATTTAACTGTGACTTTAAAAAAGGTAAAGTGTGTGAAAATGAAATGACCTTTAAGGTCACAGCACTGCTTTTCAGTCAGTATTTTAAGTCATAATTTTTATTTGCTTCCATTTTTCATTCATTATGTTGAACGTCTGCCGGTGTGTTTGGGATCATTGTCACGCTGTAAGAACCAGCTTCAGTCAGGATTTAGCCGTCACACACCTGGCTTCTCGTTTGACTAGAAAACTTCGGTGTACAGAGATAATGGTCATCTAAATGTTTGCAAGGTTTTGTTTTCTTTTTAGAGAGAAGAGCCTCTCTGGCAACCCTTAGAAGCCAAACAGACTTTTTCAGTCCTTTTCTCATTTTGCTGTCGTGAACTTTAACATTAAACATGCTGACTGCGGCCTGTGGAGATGGAGCTCCTGGGTTTTGTGCAGTTTTGCTGTGGATTCCACCGTCGGATCTTGGGGTGAAGCTGGTGGGACGTCGGCTTCTGGGATTATTGTCTGTTGTCATAAATGTTTTCCATTTTTTAATAATCTTTCTCTCTGTGTAAAAACAGACTCCTGATAGTTTCAAACTGGTCTTTGTAGATTGATTGGAGCAACTATTACTTCACGGCTGGTGTCTTTCCTCCTTGAAATTGTGTTAACACACCTCAAGATCAGTAAAGGGACTAAGCTTACTGACAATCAACATTTGATACGCAGAAGCTGGCTGATTTTATCTTCTTAATTCTGATAAAGCTTCGAGGGCCAACTTCCATTTTCTATTATCTGTCTAACAAATAATAACAGTGTAATATATCCTGCGACGTTTACATGAGGTTGTGCTTGTATTTCTGAGCTGCTGTGTTATTTTCAGACTCATGTTTTTACAGGATAAAACTGACAGCCACATGCAGACAGTCTTAAATACACAAAATGAAAATGTTATACTATCATGACCTATGGCTTGGAGCTTGTGTGTTACATAACGCCAGCAGCATAAGTTATCTTGGCACTGGAGCTAATTTGATTGTGTGAACTGGGATGGAAAATAAACCAGGGTTCTTGCATAAGGCTTTAAAAAAAAGGTCAGAAACAATTTATGACCAATGCATGGCAATAATAAAATAGAAACAAACCATTGGAGCCAAACCATAATTAATATGTTGAATGGGGGGCATGGTTATTCACGGTCTCTCCCGATTCACAAAGACGAGTGATAACAGTTCAAGGTTTAGCTGTGCAGACATCATGGTCCATAAAGACTGATAACATCTGGAGCTTGTGAATCTAGTTGCTAGTTTTTCCTGCTATGATACACACGTTCATACTAACATAGTCTCACATATACTAGGAGTACTTTGCACAGCTTAGTGTGATGACTCATACAGAACAAAACAGCCTGTGGTTGCTAAATATCACTGTTTAAGCATCCATTGTTGAATGGTAAAGTCTACATCTGGTCTGGACAGAAAGTTCAGACAAGAAAATGACTTTGAAGACTAAAAAGGCGATACTTGAACAAATTGAAACACATTTAAATGTTGTAAAGTGAAGGTGCGACCACAAAGATGCTGACCATAATAACACAGGCAGAGCATGATATTATAGGAGAGGATGTCTGGTTGGGCGTCACCACAAGCACAAGGACACGAAGCAACAATTATCCATTCCACGGCTTAATCCCCCGTCCAAAAGGAAAAAACACTGATGCTTTATTACAATGTCTTGCTCGGATTTAATTCTACAAAGTGATGAAACAGAAAATGCAGCTGTGATCATTTTCTTTCTTTTTTTTTTTTTTTTTTTTTTTTAATGCAGCTCTGCTGTATGTTTAGTTTTAGCCAGGATGATGAAAAACAGGCACACTTTGGCACTTAGCATGACCAACGCAGCCCTTTTTTCACTGCACTGATCTCAGTGTTACTGCAGTAATTCTGTTGGTTAGTTTAGGAGATGCTGTAATAATAATTCACTGTAATCTGCAGTATGTGGGTGGTTTCCAATAAGCTGGTGGGTGTGAAAAAAGCTGTCTGGGAGACTGAAACAGGCCAGAAACACACTGTACATACAGTAAGCAGAGCCTGCATTTATTTATTAATAGTTTTGAGGTGATATTTCTTAAGTGGATGCAGAAGCAGCCTGAGTAAGGAGAGTAAAGGTTAACTTACATCTGCGTGTGTAAAAAGGAGGCAGTGGAAAAAACCAAATGGATTTGGATGGATATCATGGCCAGTTCACTTTCTGAAGCTACAAACCAATACTGTTGGAATTCAGCAAGTTTCAACACACCCAGATACACCAATGTGATGTAAAGCAAGAGTCCACTTTGATGCGTCTCCTGCAGCTTGACCTTATTCTTCCCAACCCGTGCCTGCTGACACGACGGCCACACCGCCGAGATTTTATGATTTCTGCTGTAGTTCCAGGCCAACGTTGTTGTCAGGGCAACAGGATACAAACTGAAGGCAACAAACAACTCCCCAGCAGCAGTCATTAGTCTCCCACTGTCTCACCCACCCACACACACTGAACTTCAGCCTCGTGTTTACAGTGTAAAGTCCCAGAAGGTCATTGCTTGTTGTCCATCTTTTAGCATTTCTGTCTAAGAGCCGTTTCGGTTTTGGAGTTTGTTGTGTCATATCTAAAAAGCTATATACTCCCTCAGCGCTGAGCAAGGAGCTCCGGCTGCCAGGATTTGTCGCATATCTGTGCTGTGACTCAGAGCTTCCTCTCAGCAGTGTGTTTGTGTTTACGAGGTGCAAGTCATGAACTCTCTAATGAAGTATTAACAATCACTTTCTTGTTGAGGTGTTGCGTGGGGGTTTATAGTAACATGCATGTTAAAGAACCACTTATAGAGCTGGCTGCACACTGGGAGCTTCGCTTGTGGCTCATCGTCATCATCCGTCTAATTAGAAATTAAAGTAAAACAGTGATTCAGCTGCCTGATGGATACCTTCGCAGCCCGCTGTTGGGGTTTTTCATTACAATTAAATGGAAACAGACAGGAAGTTACTTTTCATTTGGGGGATAACAGAGGTTTGTGCAATCGAATAAAAAGCAAAATGAAGTCACCGAAGAGCAGGAGAGAAGATAATTTCACACGGGCCTCCGCAGCCAGAGGTGGGCAGTCCTTAAAAGGACATGGGAGACACAGGATTGGCTGAGACGCCAGCCCAACAAGCCACTGGATTGGTCGGAGGGGCTGCAGTGACCTGCGTGGAATGGAGAAACTTTCCAAATAAGGAAGAAAGTTGTGGGAGCTGACCTTCACAACACAGACAGAGAGCTGGAAGAAAGACGGGGGAGGGAGAGGGAGGGAGAGAGAGGGGGGGTGATGAAAAGATGGACGGAGGGAGAAGGGACCAGGCAGGGTGTATGTTTGGGAGTTGACAGCATGGAAACTGACTGGCCTCGGTGATCCCCTCATGGAGAGCTGCCCGCTGTGTTAAACAACTCACAGATAAATACACATCACCCTACACACACACACACACACACACACACACACACACTCAGAGAAAGACATTGTTTCCGGATGAGATCAATCAGCCTGTGATTAGATGTTCACACAGCTGCTGGTGTGACATAGATGGTATCTCCCTTTAGACACACTATCAATAAAGACGACTACACTGCACTTGTGGATGCTAATTAGAGGGCGTAATAATGTGTGCACGCTCTACTCTCATGACACTGCTGTCACCAGGAGAGGTCTCAGATGGGACTCACTCCGTCTCGCCTCTTTAGTGTCGGTGAGTCAGCCCACTCCGAGTGACTCGTACTTTCTCCTAATGGATGTCTGACCTTTTTCCCAATAATCACAGCGCCCCAGATCCCGGGCCTCCTGCCTTCCACCGGCATGCCGTGACTCATCAAACCCCGGATGGAATGCAGACTCCAGAAATAGAGGCATAACACACAAAAATAGAAACACTAAATCTCCAAAAGAAAGGTTTACCTCATCCCACAAAAATGGGGGGAAAAATTCTCCTGTGAATGAAATATTTGTGATGATCAGAGAGATGGAGACACAAGGGGTTTATGTTTCACCCAAATTATTCCACCAGTCCAAAGCAGTGCATGTTACATGACGCTGTTGTGTTCCATGTGCTTGGCATGTAGATAGTAGCTTGCTCTGGTAACATACGAGTGGCTGATAACGTGTCTGTGTGGCCATGGAGACAGTTTCAGATGTTACCTTACAAAGGACAAATCTCATTTTGTGTCACCTGAAACAGATTTCCGTTCAAGCGATTCGTTTCGTCCTTTTTGTCTGCGATTTTTTTTTTTTCTTTTCACTTTGTGCATAAAACCAAAGAACAAGTGCGTCTTCTGATTCACTCATCCTATCTGTCGCATGGATGTTTTCTTAACCTGCGGTTCAAAAACATTAAATGGAAGAAAATTGGCCAGGAAAATCACACTTTATTTAACAAACAAAAGGTGGTGGTGTGTGAACGACAGATAAGGTCAGAATGCAATGATTTGCAAATCTCATCGAGCCATATTTTATCTCCACAACAAACAACATATCAGACGTTGAAACTGAGACATGTTATAATTCCATGGAAAATATGAGCTCATTGTGAGTCTGATGGCAGCAACACATCTGTAAAAAGTAGTTCCAGGGTGATGGCAGCAACACATCTGTAAAAAGTAGTTCCAGGGTGATGTGTAGGCTTGTGCTGCATCCGCTTTTAACATCTGGGAAGCGAGGTGAGCGGTTGGAGCTTTAGGAGAGCAATATTGTCCCATTCTGGTCCGATGGCGGATTCTAGCTGCTCTACTGTCCTGGACCTTCGTTGTTAGATTGTTGGTTCCCATGATGCTCCAAATGTTTTGTACTGGTGAAAGGTCTGGACTGGAGCCAGACCAGTTCTCCTGTTCCACCATGCTGCTGTGATGGATGCAGGATGTGGTTCAGCATGGTCCTGCTGAAATCTGCAAGGTCTTCCCTGAAAGAGATGTTGTCTGGATGGGAGCAGGTGTTGCTCTAGAAGTCACTCACTCTGGTCCTCAGGGGCTAATATTCTACAGATGTAAGTGTTTCCCTGCTGCAACACACCTCACTCAAGTCAGAAGTTCACAAGTTGTTTGTCAGTTTGTTAGACAGACAGACAGACAGATAGATAGATAGATAGATAGATAGATAGATAGATAGATAGATAGATAGACAGATAGATAGATTCCCCAAACAGGATATGACAACAAAGAATATATGTATATATAAAAATAGAAAGAGAAATGTTCATTTAGTTTACTTTTCCAGCCTCTTTGTTGCCCCTGCTCTGTTCTTTTAAATGTCTTGCTGCCATAAAATTAAAAGTGAGTTTTTATTTTCCATAAAAATTGTAAAACGTTTCCGTTTCAACAAGTTCTATTGAGAATAAAATATGGCTTGATGAGATTTTCAGATCATTTCATTCAGTTTTATGAACACTTTACACAGCATCCCAACCTGTTTTTTTCTGTAGTTGAGGCTGTAGATGCATGAGGCTTTACTTTGAAGGAGGTTGCGCTTTGGGGGACTTTTATTGTGAAGGGGAGGAGACTGACTCATGCGGAGCTGTGAGAGCTCGGTTTGTCACCGTCTGCCTGCTCAGAGCGGCGGTATATATGCTCCTCATACCTGGCAGGGCAGCACAGAGAGCAGCTCATCCTCCTGCTGGATATACACTATCTGCTGCGAAGGTTTAGAAAGGTAAAACCTTTTCATTTTTCTCTCCTTTAAACTAACAACTTATTTAAACAAAACCAAAATCTGACAAGAAAACAAGAACTGAAGGTAAAAAAAAAAAAAAAAGCTTTTAACTTTCATACTTTAAAAAGTAAATTATACTTTTTATGTCTTTATATGTTTTCATTTATAATTTTAATTGAGGAACTGAAGTCAGATCATATTTGTATGAAAGAGAAGAAGATCAACATAATGATGAAGATTTTAAGTAAAATATTAAGAATTACTTTTATTGCTCAACTAGTCTGCATGTTAATGCTTAAATCATATGTTTCCTAGAACGGGTGTTTGGTTTCTTTGCGTGTGTGTGTTTGTAAGTGTGTGTGTGTGTGTGTGTGTGTGTATGTGTGTGAGTTTTTGTGTCACCCATTCATTTTCTCGGGGCTCTAGAAAGGTAGCGAGGACAGACAGCAGCATCACTCTGAGAAACTTTACCCAACAGAAGTTTGTTAGTTTTTTGTTCACAGTTGTGTCTATGTGTTTATGTGGCAGGCTGGGTGTGTGTGTGTGTGTGTGTGTGTGTGTGTGGGGGGGGGGGGGGGGGGGGGGGGGGGGGGTCATTTGTTTGTAGAGCGCCTCAGTGGAGTCAGATGGATTAGTTAACACAATAGTCTTTCTTAAGTGAGAAAGCCTGCGTCTTGCTCGGCTGTGACTCCTCTGCTGACTGATTCCTTTACTTTCAGCTTCTCTTTTTTCCTCTCCGGCTCTTCTTCTCCTCTCCCTCCTCCTCCTCCTCCTCCTCTTCTCCCTGCACTCCTGCTGCTAATCCCATTTGATGGCAATGTCTTTCCCACTCCAATCCAGAGAAGAATGTCTCCAACATTCCTGCTACAGAGAGAGAAAAAGAAAGAAAAAAACCTCTCCGTCTCACTTGGACAGAGGCAGAGGAGTGGGGAGAGGAGGGATGGGTAGATGGATGGAGGTACATGCAGAAACCCCTCTTCACCCCTTGCTTGGGTATGAAATACGAGCCGAGATAGAGAGGTATATGGAGGAAACTAACAGGAAAGAAAGAAAGTAGGGCAGGGGGAAAGTGGCTGATCTCTGCAGCCGTGAGCTGTTGGCGTGGCTAGAATAAGAAAAACGCTCTGTTCTACGCTTTAAAGAGAGAAGGGGAAAAGGAAAACAGTCTGGTTCTATTTTATGTGGTGTGTGTGTGTGTGTGTGTGTGTGTGTGTGTGTGTGTGTGTAATTAGAGCCAGAGAAAAAGAGGAGGAGGGATGATGGGATGGCAGCAGCCTCACCTCAATCAGGACTCTGGCTTCGTGTGCTTCAACTTCTTCTAAAATCGCTTGATTTTTCAGCCGTTTCTTTATATTATCACCTAAAATTAAATGATTTTTATCAGTGAATGAGTCATCGTTGCATCTCTGCAGTTTCACAACAGATGCATCATGAATTGAACTCACTATTTTCAGTAAATGTGGACAATGGGACACATTTCAAGAGATTGATGACAAAAAGAAATGTAACGTCATCGGGCCGACTGTCTCACGGATTGTCTGTCTGTGAATGATTCAAACTTCAGCTCAGAGACAGACTGACTTGTTCCTGCTTCAGGGCTTCAGACGAGTTCATCCTGATGCGTCGTAGTGATGACGCAATGCCTGCTGGTGCATGCAAGGTAGCACAAACCAGGTGTGTGTTGTTGTCCCATTGGCGATTTTAATGTTCAGATATGTGGTTACAAACTTGTGATAAATCGCTGTTTGGAATGAGCTCATGCATCTTCTCCGTGTCGTGTTTGCGTTCCAGGTGTGATACTGCAGCTCAGTTTTTACTGTTAATCATTGACAAATGAAGGTCATGCTGTTACTAAGCCACAGGTGTTTGCAGAAACAAATATTCAGAGGTGTAATGCAAACACATATTTGGTTCATAACCCGAAAGCAGAACCACTTCCGCCTTTCCTTGTTTGTTTTGTTGCACAACCTGGAAGATGCACTTTTTCTCTGCTCACACAGAGAACAGGCACCGTCTCAGTTCCTCTTCGTGTTGTTGTTTACAGAAGGAAAACCCTCATTACTGCCGATGTACACTCAACAACTTCCTGCAAGCTTCCTGTTATTAGCTGGCGAGCCTCATAAAGCAGCGCGGTCTTTTACAGCCAGCTGCAGAGCTGACCAGATAGGCAGCAGATAAAAGCCGTGGATGAGTTTGCCTCAGCGAAGGAATGAGGATGAGTTTCAAGCACACAGCGGGCCGCTGTAGTTCAGCAGGCGACACAGAGCAAACATGGACATTTACAATGCTGTGGTCTCCATTTATCAAAGCAACATGCTGCTGGTAAAGACCCACTGCATCTGGCACATCTCACTGCAGAGCAGCATGAAACATCACAGGGCTGTAAAACACTCCTTAAATAATGTTGCTGTCAGGCGGCTCTGGGGTCTGTTTATTGGGCTTTTTGGAAACTCGAGAGGCGACGTTCCTCTTTGTGTTTTCACAGACTGGATCTGGCCCAAACACGAAAACATGGTAGACAAAAGGAGCTTTGCCTATTTAAAGCAGCAAAAAGTGCGTGGCGGCAGAAGAAAGAGCAAAAAGGGAGAGGCCATGCATGTGAAACAGAAGATTAATACTGTCTTACAATTGGACCGACGCAGAGGAGCAGGAGCTTTTTCTCTCTGAACTGCAGCACTTTGTGGACCAGCTGGCTCAGACCAGAACAGCAAAACACTGGGCCGTCGGCATGACGACAGAAGAACACTTCCCTCTTCATTCAAGCCTGCTCAACCACAAGGATGAAGAGAGAGAGAGAGAGACTACTGGTGGTTTTAGGAAGCTTAGCGGTGGAGCAGAGCACAGATGGGGCAAACCCGTGCATTTTGTGGTCACAGTGATGCAGAAGACCAGAGTCTAGATGACCTCTGGTCCTCCTGAAGTGGGGCATGGCACTATTCATGCAGCTGGAGGTACTGCAAGCTGACTTTTTCATGCACCTCTAAATGCTGCAAACCAGTCTAACCCGGTTAAATTAGACCCCTGTGATATAAGGTGGTGCGTGTTGGAAGTAGACTCCCATATGACTGCATTTTAATGTTGATTCACTCCGATTCATGTGCAAATGATGGATTTCTGGGACTGTGACACATTTTTGTTCAACAAGTAACAATGCTGTTGCAGGCGTTGTGTAATCTGAGAATTAAAAGACAACTTTTAAGGAAAGTGAGTGAAGTTAACCCAACCTGGATAATGTCTGCGTTTTTGTTTGTTTGTTTCTTCTCCAGAGGGTAAAAGCTGGAGAGACCTCTGAGGTCCGTCCTGCTGAGCCTGTAAAGCAGGACAGAGGGGATGAGGCAGCGAGGAAATGAAGTGTGTTTCCTTTCTGCTGGAGCAGACGGGCAGGGTGCTTCTGCCTCCGAGAACACAGCCAAAAAAGGAATCAAATCGCTGCAGAGCGCTGCGAGCCTCCTTTGCTGCCAAACTATTCCTGTAAAAGCTCTCTTTTGGTGGAGGCCTGAGCAGGAGACCTTTAGGGAATGTAAAGGAAAATGTATACACAGAGGGAGGGGAGGTGCATGTTGAACTGATTAAACGCTCCTGCGGTCGCTGAGTTCTAAAGAGAGCAACAGGTGGGAAGGAATTGGAAGAAAAGTAATGGTTGCTTTTTGCATTGATAGCTGTTTATTTGAGTAAAGCGGCCTGTGGAAGGGATGGAGACAAATCAGTCCATCGTGTTGTTGTGTGGGGTTTCCTACCTGGTATGGGATATTTACCAGCGCTGTTTAGGAGTTTTTCACTGTTGAAACTCTCGACTGATTATCCAACATCTGGAAAAGATTTTTGGATATGAACTTGGTGGACTCCGGACAACACGCACCACTGGGATGTTCAGTATAGTCTTAACCGGGAAGAGCTCATCAGTCTCACACACACACACACGCAAAGATTTATACGTTTACAAAAAACCCACAGCTGCTGCTTGATCCTCTCAGAAAGTTTCTTTCAGGGCATTTCTGCTTTTTTGTTATGAAAAAACTCAAGTTATGCTCATTTACAAGTCCAGGTTTTTATTTTTTCACTGCAAAAACTGAAATCTAAGTTAGATTAAAAATCTTAAATTGACCCATATGCTTAATTTTTGTTGTTTTAGATTATTTTTACTTGTTTTGGGAAGTCTTGACAAGCCAAATTTTCTTGTTCTGTTGGCAGATAATTTATCTTATTTTAAGCAACATTTACTTAATTTTTGTATATTTTTTCTTGTTTTTTAAGGCTGAGTTTTTGCAGTTCTAAAACACTTTTTTCTCTATGCTTTTGTGTCACTTGTTAATTTTTTACTTGAAAAGGACAGTTTTGCAGCTTTATAATGCTTTAATATGCACAATAAGTGGATATAAAGACACTAAAAACAAGGGGGAAAACCCCAACCAGATTAGCATATGTTAAAGTTAGTGTCAGCGATGACAGTGTAGGACTTCCAGCCTCTTTGTCCTCCACAATGACGTGGCAGCACAGTGAATCAACCGAGCTGGGGGCGAGACTGGACAACCGCACCTCTAAAAAAACACAACACTTCATCATCAGCACCCATCTGCGGCAAAACAGCACACCACCATTACATTTATGTTTTTCTTTCATCACCATGCCATGTAAAGAGAAGAGGCCACTCCTTTCCATGTGCTTGACTTTTCTTGTTTTACAGATATGCAAACAACACATCGGAGCTCCACCTCTGCAGCAGAGCAGTTTACAGTCTGTCAGGCGACACCGCGGAGATGTTTTTCTCACTGTTATCCATCTGGTCTGATTCCTGTAACACATCTGATATGTTGTCAGCAGTCTGGCTTTCTTTGTTAAAAGCGAGAGGCTGATAAACTATCAGCCCGTGTGGCTCATACAGCGGTTTCCTCCCTAGAAGTTGTGCATATTCGATTTGTTTGCCCAAACATGCTGTTTTCCTCCGAATGCTTTGTGTCTTTAGTAATATTTCCTCCTGCTGTGTCTCTGGATCAGTCAGCCGTCCCGTCACTGATACACTGCAAAAACTCAACCTTAAAAAACAAGAAAAAAATATACAAAAAATGAGGTAAATGTTGCTTAAAATATGATAAATTATCTGCAAACAGAACAAGAAAATTTGGCTTGTCAAGACTTCCCAAAACAAGCAAAAATAATCTGAAAACAAGAGGAATTCTGTGGCATGAAAACTAAGAATTATCTTACCTTTAAAAAAAAAAAAAAGCATATGTGTCAACTTAAGATTTTTAATCTTAGATTTCAGTTTTTGCAGTGTAGGCTCCATTGATTATGTTCACTTCTGTTGTCCGACTCTTTGGATGGAAACTTACTCGTCGTCAGCTGATTACAAACCTGGAAAAGATGCTTTAAAACGGACTGATTAGCTGATCGATTCGATGTGATTTATGTGACGGAGGCTTGTCGTTGTTGTTCTCAGGAACGCGGCTCAGCTGAAACAGCTGCAGGATCAGATTCTGTTGGAGCAGCAGGAAGCAGTCGTCTGGCAGCGAACGCAGCAGGAGCAGCAAGACCAGGAAATCCCACCTCCACCTCTACAGCCACTCCAGGAAGTGCCTCCACCTGCCCCATCTCCGCCTCTCCCCCCTCCTCCCTCCTTCCAGGAGCTGGAGAGCAGTACAGCCATGCAAGCCAGCACTTTCAACTACGCTCGGCCCAAGCAGTTCATCGCTGCTCAGAGCCCCGGCGGGGCGGGCTTCCTCACCCAGTCCTCTGGATCCTCCGGGTCCAGCCTGTCCTCCCCCCTGTCACCCCCCACCTCACACAAGCCCTTCAGCAGAGTCACCCTGCCTCCCTTTACCAAAGCTGGCAGCGTCGAGTCTCCAAGCTCCCCTTCCTTCCCTCCGCCGCCTCCTCCCTTCCTCAGCTCCAGCAACCTGTCGTCTCCATCAGGCCTGGCCCAAGACTTCCCCCCACCTCCACCTCCTCCGCCTCCCCCTGTCTCCATGTCCCCAGCCCAATCAGATATGTCCTCACCATTCTCCTCAGTCCCCCCATCTCCTGCCTCCAGCTTCCTGACCTCCGTGTTGCCCTCCACACCTTCCACACCCGGCAGTCCAACAGTCAACGCTCTGGGCCTTCCCAGGGGCAACGGGACTGTGTAAGCGTCACACACACACACACACACACACACACACACACACACACACACACACACACACACACACACGCTAGATGAGCTGTGCAAGATCCGTCGTAGAGCATCGAACCTGAGCAGTGTGTCTAAAGCACAGGCGTGGAACTCCAGTCCTGCAGGGCAGGTATCCTGCAGGTTTTTGTTGTTTCCATGTTCCAACACACATGATCAAAATTCATGCATAGGTTGACAAGAAGCTGCTGGATCCATTTGATTTGAATCAGCTGTGTTGGTGGAGGGAAACAACAAGAACCTGCCGGAGACCGGCCCTGCAGGACCGGAGTTTGACACCCCTGGTCTACAGCGAGTGGAGCTCTCCTTCACATAAACCGCAGAAAGTCCACAGCCGAATAGAAAATGATATGTTTACATTCTTATACAGGATGTTTACAGGGAAATGCTAACTAGAGAGGCAACGCAATCCCCCCCCCCCCCCCCCCCCCCCCCCCCCCCCCCACACACACACACACACACACACACACACACACAGAAGGGCAGAAAAATGTCCTGAAAGTATAACCCCCCCCTTCATGACATGAAAACATACATCACAACCTCAGAGTGAGAGTTATTTCCAAGTCAAATAAACACTCTCAAATGTTAGCATGTATGTTAAACCTTCTCTCTGTCAAAATCCATCACTTCGACGAACATCCGGATTATTTCGTAAGTTCATTTTAAACTTGGCTGATAAAAATCTCTAGCGTTGGTAATCCTCTTCTTGTGGCTGCCCTTGAGGGAGAAATGGACTTCTTTCTCCTCCATCAGGGACATTCCACCTTCAGCCCTTTGCCAGCTATTTTTCATCAGCCCCCTCCCGCACCCCCCCTTCTCGCCCTGGCATTCCTGCCGCGGTCGTAGAGAGATAAGAAGACACGTTGTGCGTTGCAATAGCTGGACATGTCCAGATAAGCGGGGAGGGAGAGGGAGCAGTGCAGGAAAGAGCTTTTCAGATAAAAAAAAACCAAAAAAACATGTGCGTTTGCGAAGCAGAGAAGCAAGAAGCCGTGACTTTTAAGGTTTCAAATTTGTTTTGCTTTTTTTTCAGCAAAGCCTTCCCCAGGAAGTCCTCAGTCACTAAGACGCCTCGTATCGCCTCCGACTCAGACATCCAGGGATCCAAAGATGCGGTCATCCAGGACTTGGAGAGAAAGCTGCGCTTCAAAGAGGAGCGCATCAGCAACGGCCAGCAGGTTAACACTCGTCTGTGTGTCCTCATCCATCTCAGTTATCGACTTTGTAACCAGCGTGTTCAGTAACACGTCATTAACACGGATTAACAAGCAGCTTGATTCAGTCATTCATGAAAGAAAAGTGCTTCCTAAAAGCGTATTTGAACAAGCTTTTGTTTCAAATCCTCTCAAATAATGTTTCAACAATAGGATGTTTCAACACTAGGATGTTTCAACACTAGGATGAAGCAGCAAGGTGTTGGTGTGGGAATGGGTGTGGGGTTTTTTTTTTCTTCTTTTTTTGTGTGTGACTGACACACTAACCCTCGCTGACCCCATTAATCCCTGCTTCCAGAGGTTAACCTATGAAGAGAAGATGGCTCGCAGACTTCTGGGGGCTGACAACGCTGCCACAGTCTTAAACACACAGGACGCAGAGGAGGAGCCCGTCACACAGGTACAGCTGCTTTTAGTCAGGATCCACACACCTGGAGCGGAGGAACATCACACATCCAGTCACACAAGCATGGAAACGTTTCACTGACATGTTCACGCCAGCAGTGTTTTTTTTTTTGTTTTTTTTATTGTTTTTATCCCTTTGTTGCATGTACAGCACATGACACCAGCTCCTCTCTGTTTTTGTCCACTGCTGATGTCATTCCTATCTCATGATCACCGGCTTTCCTTTGTGTCCCGCTGAGTGCAACTCCACCCTGAGTCACTGTAAACACTGCTGAAGAGCACACTATGAAAGTAAGGTGTAGACACAGCTAAGTCCTCCAGGGCCCCTCCATAAAAAGCTCTGTTTATGCAAACAGCTGGAAACATGCTGAAGAGCAACACCGAGCAAAGTCCATGTGGCTCTTTGCCTGCATGAGACAAGCAGTTCTGTGGAAACACATAAAAATAGAACATCAGATGAGCTGTTCGCTGTAGAAAAGCGTTAGAAAACAAACAGAGACTGGACCGGCTCTGAACGGACAGAGTATCATCCTGAAGTCAGACTGCACAACCAGATGCACAACTCTTTGCATGAGCAGCACCACCGATATCTGAAAGTCTGAGCACAGCTTGAAGTCAGTGAATGCATCACCAGCAATATGTCCTGCAGAACATGTCATTTCCATGGCGACCGACGCACAGCAACAGAAAAATGCGAATAAAAATCCCTTTTTTTTTTCTTCCCAACAGGAAGACAAGTCAGCCGAAACAGAATCTTGTCCTCAAAAGGTTATTTTTTCTCCTTCTGACACTTTTTTGGTTTTAATTTATCACTGAATAAAACGATAACGTGTCACCATGCACACCAGCTCACACTAAAATCCCAGCTGGGAATGAGTGGACTCCTCCGAATCCACCGGTGGCTGAATGTGTTCACTCACAGGTTTCTGAAAATCACAAAAGAAGTAACAATAAACATGCATGTTGTTTTGCAGCTTTCATCTATCATTGTTACTCTGCCTGTGAGAATGAAATATCTTTACAAACTTTTAAAGAATGAACACCAGTACCGGCCTAAGCCTTTATTGGCCCAAAAGCGGAATTTGATTTAGGTCCCCTCCCTAGACCACTCTGTAAATGTTACACCAACTCATTTGCATTATTTGTAGTTGGCTTACATCTGAGACTATGATTTTTTTTTTTTTTTAACCATAATGGTTAATTATTAATTTTGACTTTTTAGTCTCAAGTGAATATTAAAATAAGAGAAAACATCAGCAGACGACACTTTCAGAGTAAACAAGCTAACCAGTTTAGTTGTGTTGTTTTTAAATTTGGAGCAGGGGTATAAAATCGTGCAAAAGCATGTATCTTATAAGCACTATAAAGATTGCAGAGGATTATCCTGCCAAAAACAAACAACAAAAAAAGACAAATGCACCATATGGGGGAGGTAGAACTAATTAAACTGGTTTTATTAGCATGGAATTTGCAACATGATGCAAATGAGTTTTTATTTCTATTTCTGTTTTTATCACAACTATTCTATTGTACACCTAGTTGTTTTTTTTGTTTTTTTTTAATCTATCCATCTGTATGTGTGCCTATCTATCTATCTATCTATCTATCTATCTATCTATCTATCTATCTATCTATCTATCTATCCGTCTGTCTGTCTGTCTGTCTGTCTGTCTGTCTATTTATTTTTAAATCAAGGTGTCTTGACATTTCAACCCTAATGGTGGTGGTGGGGGGGGGCCTCCAAGCACCCCTCTACACATAACCTTTGGACCGGCTCTGGTGAACACGACACCCTTTTTTATTTAGAAAGAAACCCACTCACAGGAGAATTACCTGAGTAGTTCTGAGAAGTCTTTGGCTGTTGTCTTTCTGAGTGGTTCAGGAGGATAAACGCTGACAATGCAGCCTGTCATTATCTGGATGATGTGTCATCAGACCAGGCTGCTGCTGCTGCAGATGTTTTCAGCTGCCTCTGCACAGCGATGAGAGATTGATGTGGGTGGTGGGGAGGAGGAGTGGCTCATCTGGGGAAAGAGAATTGGGAAATTGGAGGAAAGTTGCCAGTTTAGGTGACAAATAAGAGGCTAAAGATGATGTAAAATCTACGGTTTTTAAAAAGCGCTTTCCATGACGGCGTGATCACGCACACAATCACTGTCACTGGTCCAGTTCAGGGGCCCATGCTCACTTGGGGGCCATGTGGGGCAAACACCAGCAGTTTGGACATGAAAAAAGTAAAGAAAAGCCAGATAGTTACACCACAGTGTCTAGTGTATTGCTATTGGTACCACTGGCTGAGAGGTGTTAGAAATGTTGTTTCAAAGTGTATCATTCCCACTTTTCACAATTTTGTGGTGGGGAAGGGGGGCCCCGAAACATTCTGGGCCCAGGGGCCTGTGCACTTTTAATCCGGCCCTGTTCTTCGGTCTCAACTTTCCTCTAAATCTGTCTCCTTCTTTGGCCCCCAGGAGTACAAGGTGTCCAGCTTTGAGCAGCGCTTGATCAGTGAGATTGAGTTCCGTCTGGAGCGCTCTCCGGTGGAGGAGTCGGACGACGACGTGCAGCACGACGAGGACTCCGCCGGACGGGGACAGGCGCCATCCTTCGACCAGAAGCTCAAACATTACAAAGTGTTTGAGGGCATGCCAGTCACCTTCTCTTGCAAGGTTAAAGGGGACCCTAAGCCAAAGGTGAGCGGGTTTACTGGGAGAATGTCAACGCCTCGAATGACTAAAGCTGCTGATTGTTGTTTGATAAGTATTATGTCATTTCTGAGGCATTTGTGATGGCTCAGCTTTGCTTGGAGAGCTGCTGATGTGTGATGTTGATGATGGAAAGTGTAGATAGTGTACATGTGCTCGGTGTGGTGATAAAGAGAGGCCCTTTGCAAATGCACACGCCTCCCTGGGCTGGTTGCCTGGCTCGCCACGCATTTATGACAAAGTGATGACAGCCTTCATCCTGGAAAATTATAAGAGATGAGATAAATGCAAAAGACACAGCAAAAACGTTTTTAATATAAAGACTTTGCTTAAAATTTCACCATCTGGTCAGCATCAGGGGTGGAGCTAGAGGGAGCTAGAGGGAGGTGGCCAGGGGACCCCTAATGAAATCTGATTGGACACACAGGTGATTGATTGACAGGTCACAGGAGGGGCATGACAAAAAACATCTTTCCAGACATGCATGGATCAAACATATCAGTCATTTTTAAAGTGGTTCTTTAATTAATAATCCTTAACATTTTGACATTTGGCTACACATTTCTAGAAGAGATTTTGTCTGCTTGTAAGAACAACTGCTAAAGATGTGTTTAGATATTAACCTGTTATTAGCATGAAGCTACATAACAGGGAATATAGTTATAGGGTAGCAGCTGATTAGTTATTTAAGATTATGTAAAGAAACATGCCACATTTAGTTTTTAGTAAGGTTATTAAAGTGGAACTATTATGTGTATTTCAGGCTGATTTATTTTTATTTCTGAGACCAGAAGGGCTGGGATTGATCGAGTTATTGTCACAAATGGCTTTATTTACTTCAGACCGACCCTCTCCGTACGATCAGCGTCAGATCAGCCTGTGGGCAAAACGAGTGGATTGAGACTCTTCCGCATTAAGCCCCGCCTCCCGCCACTGCACTACATCGGGAGCGCGCACCGCACATGCTTTCGCCGTCATTGTAACATCTCATAAACAGAAGGATTAGGCTCATATGAACTCAATAAAAAAACAAAATACAATGTCAACACATAGCATACAGCCCTACATGTTGGAACCTGAATCAGAGCCTGAAAACAAAGTGGAAAACAGCAACCCACAGCAACGAATGCAGCAGGATGTCTCTCTTTGGTAAACTCACCAGCCATCGTTGGAAATAACTTTATCCCACGTTTTCCACCCGCCTGATGTATTTGTACATGCCCTTGTTAACCAGTAGAAGGTAACCAATCACAGAACCTTATCCCCCGGGACGTCACAAGGATTTCCAAGTAGAAAAAACTCTCTGAAACGACACGTTTTTCGTCGCCATGGAAACCAAACGGAGAGCGTGTTGGAACTCAAACTCAAACTCAAACATGCGTTTAGGTGATAAAAAACAGTGTCGTTCACATGTCTGATGAGGATTCAACACTGCAACACTGTAGAAAGCTCAGAAAACTCCAAATACCATCATAGCACCCCTTTAAGCAACTACACATAAACTCAGTTAATAAAGGTTTTCACAGATTAAATTAAATAAAATATAAAGGAGCTCTGCACCACATGAACCAGTTTAACTTCACCCATAAAGACAACCAATGAAAAAATGTAAAGATATTTCAATTTGTTTTTATGATGAGGCCTTTATTTATCCCTTTAACAAATGTAAAATAAAGAAGAACCACGCGTTTTTAAGGATATTTAAGAGACAGAAGACAAAAATCAGACAGTGTTCCACAGGAAGTTTGCACCATAAAATGACGCTGGGTTCTTGTAGGTTAAACTGGAGACTGCTAATTGATTTTAAAGTAAGCTATGGCATGAATGAGATGGGCAAAGACTGGGACCAGTCTTAATTTGTATTGGAAGATATAAGAATGAAGAGAAAGGGAGATGGGACACAGATCAGGCCGAGACAGACCCCAGCCCCAATGTTCGCAGCTCCAACAGCTTCCAAAGTTGTGTTAACAACACAAGTCATCGTGATCCAGCAAAGCAGAAATACTAACCATCGATCCCACTATTATCAAGCTTTCCACACTGCACCCCAAAACCTTTAAATGAACCTTTTTTCCACTTGGTAATCAAATCATTAATGCAAAGATATTTTATTTCTTATGTGACAACAGTCACTATTACGCCTCCTGATAACGTCTTCTGACCACTCCGTATATAAAAGTCCAGTTCTGCCTCCATCTGTTACTAACTTTAGTCGTCAAACATTAGTTTTAATGTATTTTACCCGTTTTGTACCACAGGTTTACTGGTTTAAAGATGGCAAACAGATCTCCAAGAGGAGCGAGCACTACAGGATCAGCAGAGACCCCGATGGAACATGCTCTCTGCACACCGCTGCAGCCTCACTGGATGATGATGGCAACTACACCATCTTGGCAGGAAACCCAGAGGTAAGATTCACAATAAATAAATAAATAAATAAATAAAGCACACATGGGTATCGGAGAGCCTGCAGGAGACAGCTGTGCTCATTATCAGGAGAATAATGTGTACTTACATAATACTCTCCAGCCTGGAGAGGACAAGGCATCCACTGAGGCAGGAAATCACTAAAACCCCTCAGAAAGGTCAAGAGTTCACATAGTCCGGTCTGTTTAGCTGGTGTTTTATTTCCTGCCACATGTGGCATGTCATCACCTCACACACTGACCGTCTGTTGTCTGTTGTCTTCCCCTCACAGGGCAGGGTGAGCTGCACCGGCAGGATGATGGTCCAGGCTGTGAACCAACGCGGCCGCAGCCAGCGATCGGCACCTGGACACATGCGCAGGTGAGGCTTTGCTGAGCAGCAGACAGGACGAAGCAAAGTCCTCCAGGACCTCCAGCTGCCGACTGGCCATCTGCTAGACTTCTGCAGTCGCTCACATTCCCGCACAGATGCCAAACGGAAAATGCTCCAAGTGGCTTCTATTCACCCAACTGTTTGCCGTGAGCCGAATCGCGCTCTGTACTTTGTTTAACTGTGTGAGAAAGAAAAGCAGATTGTTAATGAGAGGGAACACCTGTTTTCCTCGCTTCTGTTTTTCATTGCCCTAATGACCTTGTTTATACAGCATGCGTTCATGCAAGGCCAGATAGATGAGAAATCCAGATGATCACAGACACTCTGATGGCAGCTCCGAGGACGCAAAGACCACATGGAAGCTGTTATTAAGATGAACACTCCCTGATTTGATAAAAGCTCTGAGATGTTTGGACTGAGAAGAGATGGAGATAGAAATCAGAGACTCTTTTTTTTTCCTTGGCTGATGTGCAGGTGGGGCAGTGATGTCATGGTTGTTATAAGAAAGATTTACCAGAAAACCCTCTGGTTCCTGACCTGGACGCTTTCACTGGTGCACGCATGCCTTCATACATCTACCACTTTGTCCCAATCTGAAGCAGTAAAAACGAGAAAAAACAAACAAAAAAACCCTGAAATCCAGAGATAAAATCCTAATGGCACGTATCGTTCCATCCCCTCTCTGCTCTCTCAGGCCCAGGTCCAGGTCTAGAGACAGTGGTGACGAGAATGACAACATCCAAGAGCGCCACTTCCGCCCCCACTTCCTGCAGGCGCCCGGTGACCTCATCGTCCAGGAAGGCCGCCTGTGCCGGATGGACTGCAAGGTAAACACACACCTCTGGGCCAACCTGCACTAACAGGGTGTGTGTTGGTGACAGAGGGGAAGGCAGGTCATAGTGATGCTCTGTGGCTGCCGTGTTCACAAAGGAGGCCTTTTAAACAGCCGTTATGCATCGACGGGGGTTAAAGCAGCGGCTCCCAGCACACTTTGTGCAACTCCTAAAAAGCTCGGAACAGAAATGCAACGTTTGCAGCAAAATGATGAATTCTGGTGCTTTCATTAACACAGAAGTAAAGGTAACTACCAGCATGTGGTCTTACTTTTCTTGACTAAATCGGGACAAATCATCTGTCTTCTCGTGTTTCTCTTAATTATTCTCGTAATTCCGGTTACCAGGGTAGACATAAACTGCTCCATCAGCTCACTGACCTCTGAATATACCGCTGAACATGAAGGAAAAATATATGAATGCACAAGATACTGCACGGTTGGTGGTTAGCAGTGTGGGTTGCTGGTTTGATCCTTGGCTGTGGTGGCTCGAACAGGGGCCTTTCTGTGTGGAGTTTGCATGTTCTCTCCGGCTTCCTCCTGCCATCCAAAGACGTGCACGTTAGGTTAATTGGTTACTCTAAATTGCCCGTAGGAGTGACTGTGAGCATGAGTGGTTGTTAGTCTCTTTGTGTTGACACCCCTGCTTTACTTGGTAGATATTACGATAAACACTACCAGACAAAAGTTTGAACACCCTTTCCCATTGGGTTTAATGGTACCAGTGTGTCCAAACTTTTGACTGGTAGTGTACAAGCAGTGAACAGCCTGTTGCCCACCATGATGAAGAGACTGCGATGCTCTAAAATAACTCAAACATGACTGGAAAAGGAATAAGCCCTCACCAAAGAGAATATGTTAATCATAGTTATACAGAAAGAAATTTCAGATCCGCCCTTTAATTCAGTGTCTGGACTGAGGCTCCGTGTCAGCGCTGCCAAAAACACATTTCCCCCTCTGAGCATTCCAGTTTCTGTAGGGAAAATAAAAAAAAGCTGGCAGAGACAAGATGTTTCATCACTCTGTGGCATTACGAACAGCTCGCAGCAGACACAGAGAAAAGAGGTGTCATTTTTCAGGGATTAAGTGGGATCAGGATTTTTACGATTATCTTCCTTCACACCTCTCAAGCTCATTTTCTTCCTCCGCTCGCTGTCTTCACCTCACCTCCCCTGCAGCACTTAGAAGCTGCTTTAACGCTGGTACATGTAATAAAATAAAAACAGACCCTCAATTAACTCCCTATAAAAAGACTGTCTTTTTATGCCAGTCAGAAATAGATGGGGCCTCCATTCCTCTGGAGCCTGTAATGTCAGGGATATTTATAGCAAAGTATTTATTTACAGGTCATCTGTGGCTCTCTGAACTTTCCATTCTTGAAACTTCTCAACTTCTAAACACATATTGAGCCTCTTCCAGAACTACTTATCACTACTTAGTCTATATTCCTCTCTGTGAACGCAGCTGTCTGTGTGTAATTATAATGTAAACATGTGGAGGTCAACAGTGGCACATCTTCCAGGTGGGCAGGGTGCATCCGAGCAGGTGTTGGATTTCTGCAAAGAGATGCGGTTTTTTTTTTTCTCTTTGCAGTTTATTCCCATGACAAAGCATGCAGGCAACCAGGTTCCTGCAGACAAACATTCCCAGATTAACCAGACGCTGGTTTCATTTGCCCTCTAATCACACACAGCCGACCAGACAGCACAAGCAGATGATTTGCTCATTTTTCACCTCCTTTTTTTTTCTTGCCACTTGCAGGTGAGTGGACTGCCCACTCCTGATCTCATCTGGCAGCTGAACGGCCAGACCATCCGGCCCGACTCTGCCCACAAGATGCTGGTGAGAGAGAATGGCGTGCACTCACTGGTCATCGAGCCTGTGACCAGCCGAGATGCGGGCATCTACACCTGCATCGCCAGCAACAGAGCCGGCCAGAACTCCTTTAACCTGGAGCTCATTGTTGCAGGTACATTGAAAAATGGAAGCTCGTGCACCATATGGCTGCGATTTAACGTCACACTGCAGCTCGGTAACAAACTGTCACTCCGTAGCCAAAGAGATGCACAAGGCCCCTTCGTTTGTGGAGAAGCTGCAGAACACAAGCGTTGCTGAGGGTCATCCGGTGCGACTGGAGTGCCGAGTCACAGGGGTTCCCTACCCGCAGATCTTCTGGAAGAGGGAGAACGAGTCGTTTACGCACAACACAGACAGAATCAGGTAAAATCTGCTCATTATAAATCAAATCAAACTTTATTTGTATAGCACTTTTCGTGCTTAAAAACAATACAAAGTGCTTTACATAATAAAACAATTTACATCAAAATAGATAAAACACACACACACATACACCCTTAGCCCCCTTTCAGCCACCCACAACCACCCTCACCCATGCCCTATTAGCCCCTATAACAGTCAAAAGAAGTTGACTGACTAGGTACATTATAGTTTAATTTAATATCATTTTTAAAAAAAAGTAATATAATAAAATTTAAAATAATATAATATAATATAATATAATATAATATAATATAATAACCGATGCTTTCTTCACCAAATGTTTGAACCAGGTGGTTGAATGAGTAAAATGCTTTTTTTTCCCAGCATGCATCAGGACAATAGTATAACATAATTTAATATAATAAAATTTAAAATAATATAATATAATATAATAAAATTTAAAATAATTTAATGTAATAAAATTGAAAATAATTTTAATAAAATTGGAAATAATTCAATATAATATATAATTTAATATAATTTAAAATAATTTAATATAAAATAATAAAATTTAAAATAATATAATATAATATAATATAATAACCGATGCTTTCTTCACCACATATTTGAACCAGGTAGTTGAATAAGTAAAATGCTTTTTTTTTTCCCAGCATGCATCAGGACAACTGCGGCTACCTGTGTATGATCATCCAGCCAGCTTTGAAAGAAGATGCCGGTTGGTACACCGTGTCGGCCAAGAACGATGCCGGCATTGTATCCAGCACCGCACGTCTTGATGTCCACAGTATGTTTGAGTTTTTCTGCCTTCTGTCTGAAACCACATACTAAAAATAACTTAGTATAACTTCACAACTACAAGGGCTGTATGTGTAATAACGATAACGATAGAAGTGCCAGAGTCAAGATGTGTGTCACTGTGTCAGAGTAAAAAGAGCTCTAGTCAACAAGTCAACCATTGTACAAAACATTTAACCTTCTTTCTTCCTTCTCCAGCTCAGTGGCAGCAGCCTAACCTCCCCAAACCCAAGAAGGTGCGCCCCTCCACCAGCCGCTACGCTGCGCTGACAGAGAGAGGGCTGGACGTGAAGGCTGCCTTCTTCCCCGACTCCAGCCCGCTGCAGCCTGGTGGCCTGGTGGAAAGCGACGACCTGTAAAGACCGCCAAGACGCAGGACGATTCACGGGGTCGACCACAGAAAAAGAAAAACAACAAAAAACCCACAAAAAGCTGCCCTTGATCCCAGCACTCCTCAGACACACACTTTAAAGACGGCGAGGAAGGGGCAGAGTGAAATCTCCTCCTCCACCACTGAACTGCAGACACAGTGGGCAGAAGAGGACGGGTCCGCTGGGCTCCTCATATGTTTATAGACCCATCATGCAACCCAACATAGCACAGGATTCATGAAGTTCTCCCGGAGGATGATGGAAGCGCTTCCAGCAAGAAAGGACTCCTCATGAATGTGTTTGCTGACAAACTGTTGCAAGCGGCGGCCCATTAAAGTGCCTCTCATTTCTGTAAAGACACAAAACAGGCTGAAGAATAAAACATAGATTAATGCATGCTGAAGCGGTGCTATATGCAGAGCGGAGTGTAATATCTACCTGTAGGTAGCACTTCTCACTGCGTAGAGGAGACGAGATGACTTTAAAAAAAAAAAAAAGCTTTGACTTGCGATACTTTATGCGAGCTCACGTAGCACAGTTTGTAGCATCACGCAGTCTGAGTGCTGTCAGGCTGTAGATTAGAAATACTGGAAGAGGCCGGGCCTTAAAAACTGTCATGTTTAGTGTTTTGGTTTTTTTTTTTTTTAAAAAAAGTTTGGTAAAATACGAGAAGGTTTTACTTGTGGCTGAAGTTAGAAGAGATGGACCTAACCAGAGGAGCTGGGAGGGGAGGAGAAGCAGGTTGTTGAGGGATGTGAGCGACGGTAGAGGTGAAGAACGTCAGAAATAATGGAAAAACAAGAACAACTTCATTTTGGTGGTTTTTCTTTCGTATTTCTTTGATGGTTTGTTTTTAGAAGTGTGAATTGAAAGGTTCTCACTCATGAGAGGGTGCTGCGAAGGGTTATTTCTCACACACATCACAAATTGTCCATTTTATTTTTGTATGGAACAAAAAAAAAAAAAAAGGGACTATTTACTTTCTCGCCAATCACGACTTAAATTATACCTGCGACCTTCTGGTCTCTGATAAAACTGCCTGGATTATGAAGTTTTATAAATATATTTACTGCCTTACGTGACTTAAAGAAAACACTTTGCATGTTATTTTTGGACACTTATATAGTGCCAAACAGCTTTTATCAGGATGTATAGACACAACTTTCTCTTTTTTTTTCTGTATTCGGGGGTATTAACAGATGAAAAGTTAAAAAAAAAAAAAAAAAAAAAAAAAAAAGAATTTATATCTAGCATTGTTGTCTCCTCTGCAACACTTCACAAAGTGGACATTATGTGTCTGTTCAGACTTAGCATCAGCTGGCACTCACAGTGTTTGCACATTTCTATGCCAATCAATGCCTGTACACAGATTGTTGTCCTGATATTATCTTAGATTATCAACGTTAATAAAATCCAAACTCTTCAGAGACGGCGTGAAATGTTTTTACGCTCTGGCAGCCTCCAAAATAAAACATGAAGACAATGCCGGTGAGCACATCATGACGGAAACGGCGTCTTTGCAGCCCTTCGGCAGAACTCGCCGTTAGGAACCCCAAATCCACATGAAGAGGAGAAACATTTAAAGTCACTTTTATTCCGTTTATTAATGGCAGCAGCAAGTTTTAATGAAAGGGAAGAGAAGCAGCTTTTCAGATCTTATCAGCGGGTATAACAGCCACCTCCGACCCCATCTGTCCACACTGCAGGTCTGTAACCAGACACCCAAAACATTCCCAAAGCTAAAAATACCCCCCCCGCCTCTAATTTCCTCCAGCTGCAGCCCAACATGCCGGCTCCCTGGACAGGCCGCACCAGAGGTGGGATCACCGGGGCATCAGTGGGGGGGGGGGGCAACATGTGCAGGCTGCGTGGGGGTCTCCCAAGGGGGGGGGGGGGGGGGGGACACAAAACATGAGCGTTACAATCAGTGGCGGGTGCTTCACAGTCATGGAAAAAAAAAAAAAAAAAAAAGAGACCAACAGCGTTAAATTTGTTGATTAAATTTAGGACCTCGGGGCATGGAGGTCTGGACTGGACCAGACACTCTGGAGTCAGCAGGGTTAGTCATGACAGGCTGTCACACGCTCAGGCCCCGCCCACTGCGGCGGCAAGGAGTGACTCAGCAGAAAGGCAGAGAGCAGCAGGACAGATTTTGTCTCCTGAAGCGTGTTTTAAAGACCGGTATCTGTCTTTGAAACGACTCTAAACTTTCTTATTTTTATCAGTCAGATGTTTTAGCAGTTACACGACCTCTCAGTCGCCCTGCCCTCCTTCCACATCCATGTCTATCCGCCTCACCGAGGCTGCTGTGAGGAGTCCGATGGTTCCAGAGGAAGCCGTCATTCCCTACATAGCCAGCTGCAGCCCTCCATCCACCACCAGCACCTGTCCTGTAATGTAGGAAGACTCTAAAAGGAAGAGGACAGCCTGGGCTGCCTCCTCCGGCGTGCCGAATCTCCCCAGAGGGATGGAGCGGGCGCCGTCTTCCTCCTTCAGCCCAGCAGTCATGTCAGTCCGGATGAAACCTAGAAGCAAAAACAAAACAAGGACATAGCAGATGCTAAAAGGACAGATAGCAGACGCTGATTAATCATAAGAAAGTAGACGCACCTCACCTGGAGCCAACAGGTTAACCCTGATGTTACGTGAAGCGACTTCTTTTGCAAGCGAGCGAGTGAAACCTTCCAAGCCGGCTTTACTGGCACTGTAGACACACTGGCCTGCATTCCCTTTTGAGCCAACCACAGAGCCTGAAAACATGAAGCACGAATCAATTAAGACTACCTGGAGCGGGCGAAATGTATCAAAACAAAACTACAGTGTTTTTCCCACCCACTTATTACAGATCACAGATCAGATTTTATCCTCTGTCTGAGTAAAAAGCAGATTCCTGCCTCTGAATCTGAGAAATCCTTTAATTAATGCATGCAATACAATGCAACTCAGTTAGAAGGAAAATCCCAAATCAACTTCAAGAGAGAATTTAGGGGCAATATACAGCACAATTTCATCTCAAGTGTGCCAAACTAGTGAAATAAAAGCTCAATTATTCCCTTTATTTTAGGGAAAAGAAGAGCAAGTACATGATCAAGATGTTTACATTTTATCAAAGAGTCTTTTGAAATATGAACAGCCTGAAATTTCTGGAGAAAAATAAAGCGATGACTTGAACTGATTCGTCTGAATACAAACTGAAGTGTAAAAGATAAAAAAGTCTTAGAAAATATACCAAACTATTCATATTTAAACTCTGGAAAAATGTCTATCCGAGTTAAAATAAACTGCACAGTTACAGTAAAACTGACCTAATAGCGCCACCTAGTGACTGACCTGTCAACATACCATCCTACCCTGCAGCAGTACCTATATTAACAATGGCTGCTTCTTTGGTGTGCAACATGCTGCGCAGCGCCGCCCTGCAGGTCAGCATGCAGCCCAACAGGTTGGTGTGAAGCAGAGCCACCATGTCTTCTGGCTTGGTCCTCAGTAACAGAGCATCCCTGAGCAACAATAACAGGTATGTCAATCAATGTCCAACAAGACGTTGCCATTCCCCGCCCTCCCCCCGCTACTCACCTGTTGATGCCAGCAGCATTCACAAGATATGAGATATTTCCAAGGGTCCTCTGGATTGTTTCGAAGGTTTTCTGCACTTCCAGCTCTTTCGAGATGTCACAGCTGAAAGCCACGTGGTCGGCTGCAGAGCACACACACCGGAGCATGTTTACTGTCACAATAATAATGATAATAATACTAACAATAATAATGTTCAGTCATTTAAACCCATGTGTGACTGGAAATAGTACAAAAACACCAAAATGATGATGTTAAATGTTGAACCAGGGACATTAAAAAAAAAATAAAAAAAAAGTACCATGTCTGCAAAAGTTAGAATAAAGGCAACACCAGGCTGACATAGTTGTGTAAGGCTTGAAAATACTTTGGGGAACATATTGCTTCTAAATCAGGTTAATTTGCAAAGGGTCAACAACATGATTGGGTATAAATAGTTTCCAGAAAACACTGCTGCCCTCTCTGGGATAGAGCTCATTTAAAATAGACTGAGTGGAAAACTGTCCTGTGGTTTGACATTATAGACAAAGCAGGGGCCACAGGGGAGATGGACGGATTTGTTATCAGTGTAATGGTGCATGCAGCATGGATAATCTGAGCATCTGTGAAGGGATCATTACCTTGAACACATCATGGTTTCAGAAGAACTAATGCTGCCATCCAGACATGTACTTATTTGCTTTTATTATATCATTATAAGACAACTAACACTCTTCTCAGTTAAAACAGCATGGCTTTGTAGTAATACATGCTGGCATCTGTCTGCTACTGAAAACATTAGGTGTGTTGTGTAAAGCAGAAGTAAGCAGGTCCCAGTCGCAGTGCAGGTAAAGAGAAAGGGTCAAACAGCCAGATGCTTATTGATTAGAGGAGTGTTTTCAACCACTGTGCCGTGATAGATCATCAGGTGTGCCCTGAGAAATGATCCATTTTCACCTGATTGGTCTAAAAAGCAGCTCTGTGTTCACCCAGGTGAAAGATAATAACATTTCTTTTTCTTGTGTCTATCTTATTTCTATTCAAGGCAACTTGATGGACAAGATGACAAGATGGACTTTATATTACCATAATAATATGGGCTTATATACATATATATATATATATATATATATATATATATATATATATATATATATATATATATATATATATATATACAGTTGTGCTCATATTTATTCATACCCTTTCATTAAAAATGGAAGAAAAAAAGTCAAATAAGCTGAAATTGACTGAAGTCATATTAAAAAAATTTATGAAAATCATTACATTATTTTCTAATTCTGGTTCAATAGAAATATTTTTTAAAAGCAAACAAATAAGACAATTTATTACATATTACATCACTCATAAACTAATATTTTGTTGAACAATCCTTTAATGTTTCCGCTACAGTCAGGTGCTTTCTGTTCCTCTCAGTCAGACTTCTGCACCTGTTGACAGGTATTTTGTCCCACTGTTCAACAGAAAAGTGCTCTAATTTGTCCAGGACCAATTTGTTTTTTTGTTTCTTTTTTCTTTCTTCAACTCAATTAAATGAAAAACAAACCAGTGTCTTATATTACTAAATTATATTTTTTGCAAATTTTTAGTTATTGTTCCTTTTTTTAAATTCTCCAGTTATTTGAGTGACTGATGTAAATTCAGCTTTTTCTTTAATAAAAGGATATGAATACATATGAGTACAATATATATATATATATATATATATATATATATATATATATATATATATATATATATATATATATATATATATATATATGTATATAAATATAAAAAAAATTGACAATAGTGTGCCTTGGCTCATAAAAAGGTTGAAAAGTACTGGATTACAGAGCGGTACATACATCCATGTAGAGCTGCTACAGCTGCCCGGGCTGCTTCCTCGGTCCTGGACACTACAGCCAACCTGCAGCCCCTCTCAGCCAGCAGGCAGGACACAGCCTTCCCAATCCCTCTGGAGCCCCCACACACCACCGCCAGCCTGGACATGATCCTGTGGGAGAGGCCTTGTCGATCTTGACTACATTTAAAGTAATATCTGTCTCGAAACTAAATGTTACCCCAAAGAAAATGTATAGAAATGATAAGGAGAGGCTGCTTTCACAGCTAACCGTTCATAAATATATAATTTATGTTATATAAATATAAATAGCATACTGTTTTAAATGGTAATAATGCGTCTTACCCTATTTGAGTTCGTCACAACTCTTTTGAGAAACGCTGAGTTAAAACGGGTTTATAGAGTGAATAAAAAGCGACTGTGAGGAGCCTGAGTCTTCGGCCACCATCTTTGTTTTTATTGTACCTGCGTTTCTCCACTGTGACCAGTAGAGGGCGCCGCCGACACGCGCTGGTTTTTACCTGTAAATAACACCACAAATATTCATGTTTGTTTGTTTCATTGCCTAAAGCATAAGATAGTTCATTTATTTATTCATTCATTTATTAGAGATCACATCACGTAAATGTTTAATAAAAAAAAAAAAGAAAAAAAGGCACATTAATTTCTAATTGCAGCTATTAATTTTTATTGCATCATTATACTCCATGGAAATATAGTCCACCAGGAAAGGATGCAACATGATCAGAGTGCACTTATAAATGAGAACTGGTGAGAGAGGGTGGCCTTAGTGTTGACAACTGGTCCATCCGTCAGACTGAGACACTGATTCTTTTTTTTTTTTTTTTTTTTTAGGTTAAATAACATTCACACCTTTTGCCAGAGTGGATCTCTGGCCCTAAGCCCTGTGGACAACACACACAGTGCAGCAGATAAATACCACCATGGCAAACAATAAAGCAGGCTTTAAATGCAATCATTGTTTACCTCAGCAGTCATTATTAACTGTCCCTATGCATTAGCAGAAGACAACGAAGTGGCTTTGTATTCAGATCACTTTCTTTCCATTTCTCCTACCTTAGTGATCTAATTCTTGCCAGCAGAGCTGTATTTGTATTCCTTTTCCATGCACAAAAATCTTAGTTCAGTCTTGCATTAAAAAAAAAGATTTATATGTTTTGTCTTTGAATTGATTTTGAGGTATTCTTCTTTGGTTTTTGGAGACTTTTTGCCCTCTCTATGTCTTCCACATACACAATGACTAATATTAAATCCCTACCTAGAATATTTATACATAGAGAACATGGTTTGTCCATTCTGTTGCAATAAAAGGCTCACGAGGGACTTGGCCAGCCCTCTTTTTCTCACTTTAGTCACTTTATGGCTCACGCTGTGCGCTTAAACATTATGTAGAAGTCTTGACCCTGAGGCTCCGTTTCTGAACTCTGCGTTGCCCTTGCAGCTATGAATATTTTACCTACATTCTGTACTCACAGCCTCTCCTATTTTTAAACACCTGCCAAACGTGCATCTGTGTCACACTGCAATGCTCTTTCAGCAAATTCTTGATTCTGCCACCACAAAATAGGTCAAACAAAACCTTATATTATTATTATAAAAACCAAATGTGACCAAAATTATTCAATTCTGTGTGTTAGGTTTTTTTTTTTTTTATATACTTATCCTATATAGTGCCACGCTTATATGTTGGAATTACTTATTTCCATGGCAACGTGTCCTCTGCAGGGAACTGTGTGCAGCACAATGACCTCTCTGGGCGCTTGTCAGTTCCTGTCAGTGTTTCCCAGCTGAGCACACTGGGGAGGCTCACCTCTGTTTGCAGGGCTCCTACTGGAGACACTAATGACCACATGTACCATGACTGACACTAAGGACAATTACTGAGAGACAACTGTCCCATTCCTGCTGTTGAAATATGTGAATAGATACTTAGAATACTGCACAACTAACAATTAAAATACCAGAAAGTTTGGATGCTGAGAAATTTTATTTAAAAAATATCAAATAAAAACATCTGCAAATCAAGGTTTTATTCAGAATAGAATTTAAAATGGAAGAATATCATTATTTTTCTTGATCTTAGGTGGTTGTGTATACAAAACATTGCGACATACCCATGTTTAGCTCTTAACAACAGTCAGGAAATGTTTAGCGAAACCGAGGAGACCAGCTGAATTTTGGAAGAGTAATGTTTTCCTGTTCATGTCTGATATGGGATTCGTGTTGTTTACCAGTCCTTTTTGGTGTTTTATGATGCGCCAAATGTTTTCAGATGATCTCTATAGACTGCAGTTAAGTCAGCCCAGCAGACTCCTCTGCTATGAGACCATGCTGCTGTAATAGATGTAATATGTTGTTTGGCATCGTCTTGCTGAAATATTCAAGCCTTTCACTTAAAAGTATGTCATCTGGATGGTAGAATATGTTGCTTTCAGCATTGATGGTGTCTTTGCTAGTAGACATTTCTGTATGTGGCAATGCGTTCCACAACCATAAGGGATGCATGTTTTCATACCTGACTTTGACAGCTGTCTTTTTAAATCCAACTCATATTGTGTCAATAATTTCCCATTTTCCAAGTTTTAGTTCAGAAAAAAACAGCAGCATTTCTGTTGCTGACATCAAATTAACATTGACTCATTCTCTATACTTAGTCCAGTTAAGGGTCACGGGGAAGTTGGAGCCTTTCCCAGCAGTCATCAGGCGAGAGGCAGGGTCCACCCTGGACAGGTCGTCAGTCCATTGAAGCCAGATTAACGCATGGCTTCTTTTGTTGCATATTACAGCTTTGATCCTGCAGTTTTCCATGGTACAGTTAGCTGCAACAGAGATTTCTGGAAGTGTAACTGAGGCTTTGCAGTGATGTCATGACGTAATCACATCTGGTTTTAATGTAGCATCATCTGAGGGCCTGAGCATCATAGACACACAATACTTATTTTTCCCTGTGTGCTTTGCATAGAGGTGGCTGCTGATCTTTTGAGACTCTGGGCTCTTTAACGCTGGTCCTCGTGAGCTGCCAGGTATTAGCGTTTCCCTGATACAACACACTTGATTCAAAAGAAAAGGACAACTTGTCATCTTCTGAACCTGCCTGTTAACGAGCCATTGATTTGGGTGAGCCGCGTTGCAGCAGGGAAACAGTAAAACCTGCAGGATGGTGGCTCACGAGGACCCCTGATGCACACTGTGGATCGGGGCTCTTTAACGCTGGTCCTCGAGGGCCGCTATTTTACAGATTATTCCCTTCTCCAACACGCCTGACTCAAATTAATGGATCATTGTGCAGAACTTTAGAAACTGCTGGATCCGTTTTATTTTATTAAAACCTGCAGAACTGTGGCCCTCAAGAACCAGAGTGGAAAAGCTTTCATCTACAGCGGTGATGGAAAACCCTGGTCCTCAAGGGTCATAGTCCAATGAGTTTTCAATGACTCCCTGCTCCAACACACCTGCTTCAAATCAAATGGATCGAACAGCCTAAGTTCTACACACTCAGAATAAGGTGTGTTGGAGCAGGACAATGAAAACCTGCAGTACGCAGGCCAAGGATCCCCACCATTGATCTGCAGTACACAATATCAATCAATACAACAGATGAAGATAAATTATTTGTAAATTGTTCAACATTTTAAAAAAAAAAACAAACAAAAGTTCTGCCTTGCTTGCTCTGTGAGACTCTGCCTCTTGTAGGTGCTCTTCATACCCAACCATGCTACGAGCTTAACCTTTTGCTTCCACGTATAACCTTTGAGACATGTCGTTAGATTAAAGAGTTCAGGTTTTTAAAACCGGTAAAAAGCTTCACTTTCAACCTTTTGTATGTTTTAAAGAATACAGTTTTCACATTTCACACAAGTCCTGACTTTTTCTCTTTCAGCTGAATAACAGACAAGCGCTGTAATACTCAGTCCTAACAACAGCACTTCTGCAAACAAGCTTTCCTGGTCAGTTCTGCTCGGCTTGCAAAGTGCCAACACAGCACGTCACTGGAGAATAAAACATAAATAAATAAAAGGGAAGAAAAGGAAACCATTTGCTGTTACTGTTATATATTTTTTTATTACAAAATGTGCGATTCCCTCAAATGCTTCAGAATGTTTTTCACAAAACAGACTCGTGCCAAATTGTTTGATTTCGGTTTCACAACTTTTAGAAATTTTAAAATGGCCTAACTACAGACAAAACAATAAGAATCAAGTAAGTCACCTTGGCATTTAGAAAATATTTTAAGCTGAAACAAACAATCTTAAGTTGCCACATGTTCTGATAAATGTAAGGAAGATTTGCAGACATATTTTGTTTGGAAAGTGTGCAGCCTGTGTATGAAAAAACACGTCAAGTCAGTCAGTTTAGAAATGGAGAAATGGTGCAAACATCAGTTTGTGCTGTTGTAAGTCTGTTGTGTGATAATAAAGGCTTACTAGTGAAATGAAGACACTCGAGAGGAAGTTTTAAGCAAAGAGCCTGAGGTTTGTGTGGTGATTGCCAAGACAACAACGCAACATCAGATTAATTCAATTCAGCTCAATTTAGAAATATATATATATATATATTAAAAAAAAAAAGACCCCAACAGTGATTTGTACCATCATTCTCCAAATCTTAAACAAACTACACATTCCAGCAGTTACACAGTGGTCCCCATCAATGATCAACCAAAAGGCAAAAGAATTACAAAAGAAACAAAATAAAAATTGTGCTTCAAGCTTTTAGCTCCAAATCTGAGTCAATGATTGCCTAAAAAAAAAAAACCTCAGACGACGTCCTGCAGGTCGGGAGAATCAGACACATTAACCGCTGCGAGATCCTCCAGGCAGGAGGTCAAACTGTCTGAGGAATTGTCTTAGTTTTCCTATATGCTGTTTTTTTTTTTGTTTTTTTTTTTTTTTTTAACTTATGAAGGAACTATTTTATTTCCTCTCAAATCACAATGAAATCTCATGCTAATTTCAAGTCAGTACAACATGTAGCAAAAAGTAGCAAAAAAAACAAAAATCAAGGGCTCAAAGTGATTCATGTCAACAAAAAATTGAGATTCAACACACGTCTTCTGGTGGAGTGATGCAATAATTCGCTACTTTATGCAAACAGTTTGGCGCTTTAGTCTGCAGCATGTTATATTGCCACGAGTCACATTAGGAATGACTTATACTGTCCAAAATCTGTCAGGTTAGTCACACGTCACAAACTCTACGAGCAGCAGGTATCAGCCTCTGAAATGTCTTAGAAACATAAATATACACTGGAAATAATCTGCATTGTAACTGAAATGTTCTGTTGCTCTGATGGTGCAGAGCTCTGTCTGGGTTTGGCTTTCGCCAAGGGGTTAGGAGAGCAGCTACTCTGGTCAGTAAATACAAACAATGTACAAATTGAACAATAATCGACAGCAAAGTTCATTTTGGAGTGTGTTTTTAAGCATCTTAAAAGGCGTACCTAAGCAGTCCAGCAACACATCTATCACCACTGTCTGAGATGGCTTTGCTACTCGCATGCAAAATGTTTGATCACTGCAGGTAACAGCCCATAATGCTGCAACGTTTACACTGCTAGGAATAAAAAGAAAATATGTGCAGCATAAAAAATAAAAAAAAATTCAAAAAAAGGCTCCCATTTGTAGCTTCTTAAGTATTCGAGTGTGCAATACAGCAGATCGTTCTTCAGGTCCTCCGGTTCAGGTAGTGCCTTCAGAACAGGGGGAACAACTTTTTCTGTTTTCTCACTGTGCAGCACAAGCGATTTGTTCTGGTCACTTCCATCTGATATCCTGTCTCCTAAATGCTGATGCTCTAATATAATGATGAAACCTTTATCAGCAGTCTATTAGACAAAAGTATAACTAATGTGGTCAATTACTACATAAGGCATGTGCTCTACTTAATCCCCTTAATGTGTGGCACTACAAAAAAAAAAAAAAAGGACAATATGAAATAAGTTAACATGTGTAACATACAGTTAAACAGTTCATATTGGTTCTTTTAGGACTAATTATATTTGTGTCCTTATGTACAATAAAGTGGGGAACAGTACAAGGCACACATTTAACAGCTGGATTGTTACAAAGATATAAATAACCAACAACAACAACAACAAAAAAAAAAAGGAGTTCATGAGTAGTGTGCTCTCCTCCAACTTCGTCCACTGTGCTTTGACTGACAACATATCCTGTTTCTCATTTGCCTGTAGCATCTTTTTTTTTCCCCCCCAGGACATAAACTGTCAATATGAGGGCCGTGTTCCTGCAAGCAGCGGAAAGATGGGTCCGAACGGTGACGAGACGAGAAGCATTTGTGTGACTCAGATGCTGTCCACAAAGCTACCAGGGAACAAGCCGGTCCTGCCGTTCCTCTGCAGTGTGCCTTTAAACCAGCCGTCCTCCCTCTTCTTGTGAACAAACACAATGTCACCCTCCTTAAGTTCCAGCTCAGCCTCGCTCTGTGGAGGATATGATACCACCACCCTGTACCTGAGGAGGACAGCCAGAGGCACCGTGAGCGACTGAAACATGCAGCATCAAAGACAACTGATATGTTTGCATGTCTACGATGTAACGTTACACGTTCTGTGTACAGGATGGACGAGGACGACCTGAAAAACTGCAGTTTCACATCAGCATACCTCTCACATATGATGGGCCGTGCATCATGCTGTTGTGATGAAAGAGAAGAGCAGGGCTGGCGAGGGGGAGGAGCGATAGGAACGCATCCGTCCAGGGGACTGCTCTTCCGATGGGAGGATTCTGGGACCGAGGAGGAGGCAGCAGCAGGTTCGGACTCGAGGCAGCAGACTGAACCAGAAGGAGGGGAGGTGTCGGGGCCCACGGCACCATGCAGCACCTCTCCAGCAGCAGCCTGTTCTGCCTCGAGGGTTGGGGAGGAAGGCGGAGAAGGACGAGACTTCTTCTTATTGGAGGACAAGAGCTTTAGAAGACTCTTCTTCTCTCTCTGCAAAAGAGCACAGTGTTGATTTTAACGTCAGGAAACCACCGTGATTCCTGCAGAAATGAGAAGCAACTTTCAGGTGTATTTTATAGTGCGGAGCTGCTCGTTTCTCAGCTCAGATGTGGAAAAAAGAAAACAAAAACAAAACAAACAAACATGCATGATGATGACAATCATCTCCTAAAACAAAGACCTTCCTCCACCATGATCTGACATGCTGGAGGTTCAGCTGCACTCACACAGCCTGAGAAACATCGCACCTTGCCATCCTTGTCCAGTCTGCAGCTGACAACTGCATTGTTAGCTGTGGGGTTGAGGGCAGCATTGTTCCCAGGACCTCCAGGTAAAGCCAGGACAGGCACGGGTCTCAGAACGTCCCCCTCTAGAGATGCAGCGCTCACATTGGGCGGCGTGAGGGAGACAGCGGCGCACCCCATGGCCACACCAACTCGGGTACAGCCTTGGGCAGCATTGGAAGAGGGCTGTGGGCAAACTGCAAGGTGTGGGAGAAAGGTCACGGGTGTCACAGACTGGATGGGTGTCACAGCTGCTGTGGGCCTGTCCTGACTGTGGCAAGCAGCTGAAAGGATGATATAAAAAAATATTAAATATCTAAGTTCCCTGTCATTCGCCTGGGCAACGTCTGGGGGTTTTTACCTGTTCTGACTGCATTGCGAGCCTGGTTCACGGTCATCTGGGAGCTGACATGCATGGAGACTTTTGGCTGTTGGCCCGTGGCTGTCTGAGCTGCTGTCACCACCACTGCAGGCTGCTGACTAGCAGATCCAGCGCTGGAGCACACAGTAAGAGGTTTGCTGAAATCAGGTCCTGGAACAATGGCGCCGAGGGGAGCAGAGGAAGGGCTGACGATGGTGACTCCTCGGCCTGCCTGCGTACAGAGACTCATGGGCACTTTGGACTGGGCGCTCCCAGACGCTGTCCTGAAGGGAGAGGACATGAAGAGAAGTCAGATCCAGCTTTTGTAAGACGGCAACATTACGCAAATGCATCCATTTTCATTCATAAACTCTTCATCAACAGAGTTGTAAGTGTTCTGAATTATTTAAGAAATAAAATGAGACTTTATGGTCATACAATCTGTAAATAAACTAGGATGAAATCTACCATAAAGAACGAGTTTCTGTGTTGACAGTAGGACTGGGCGATATGACCAAAATTTCATTTCCCAGTGTAGCTCATTTTATGCCCTCATAACAATATACATAATATAAAACTGTGTGTGTAATGTTGTGTCAGTCATCAGTTATGTGTCAGATGTGCAACGGCAGCAGTGATCTCCTTCCATCTGGGGGAACTATGGCTGTATGATGTTTCACGGATAAATACCTGCTGCAGCGTCTGGAGTTTATTATGAGCTTGATGCTGCTTTTGCAGCTTTTGCTCGTTGACTCTATTCTTTATTCTGTATTCTTTATCCTGAGCCTGCACAGGTGATAAAATGAGTTAGTTGTGTCGGAGTCCGTTGTTGGGACTGTGAGCTAGTCTGTTGTTGGTTCCACGTCGGTCTTTTTATCTCCAAACCGCATCCATGCGACAGAAATTTCCCCTCTTTTATGAACAAGCTCATCAGTTTTGGTTGGCTGGTCATCTTTTAGTGAATTATCCTGCTCTGAAACACGTCTGCTACCATCCTTCTTCATGTTTGTTTATTTATTGCAGCGTGCCGTAAAGCGCATCTTGACGTAAAGCAGCTTATTGTTTACTGTAAACGATACAGCCTCATATGAAACGATGGACATTTTCTATCGCCTAAAGGATATATAGTTGTGCTCATATGTATTCACACCCTTTCATTAAAGAATGAAAAAAACAGCTGCCTGTAAAATGTGCTGAAATTGACTAAAGTAATAATAAATAAATAAAAATTATGAAAATCATTACATTATATTTTAATTCTGGTTCAATAGAAATATTTTTTTTTAAAGCAAACACATAAGATAATTTATTACATATTACATCACTCATAAAGTAATATTTAGTTGAACAATCATTTAATGTTTCCGCTACAGTCAGGTGTTTTCTGTTCCTCTCAGTCAGACTTCTACACCTGTTGACAGGTATTTTGTCCCACTGTTCAACAGAAAAGTGCTCTAATTTGTCCAGGACCAATTTGTTTGTTTGTTTGTTTGTTTTTCTTTCTTCAACTCAATTAAATGAAAAAACAGTGTCTTATATTACTAAATTATATTTTTGCAAATTTTTAGTTATCGTTTCTTTTTTTTATTCTCCAGTTATTTGAGTGACTGTTGTAAATTCAGCCTTTTCTTTAATAAAAGGGGATGAATGCATATGAGCACAACTGTATATCGTCACATCACCCAGCCCTAGTTGACAGAAATGAAAGCTAAAATATATTTATGTATGACTGAAGTAAACTTGCAGGTAAGGCTTCAAATAAAACATTAGAAATAATAAAAGAAACTGGGGGAGCGATGATGTGAATAGAAAATGACTGACCTGCTAACTGGGCTCATGTAGTTCCCAGGGAAGACGCCAATCTTTCCCGTGTGCATGGAGGTGCCCTTGAACCAGCCATCCTGACAGCGTTCCAGCACCAGAAACATCTCTCCTTTTCTCAGCTCCAGCTCGTCCTCCTTACGGGGAGCGTATGGGAACATTGCCACATAGCTGCACCAAAACACAAACAAAACACAAACATGACACCTTCATCTGCCAACATGCATGATTTCCTGCCTTACATTAAAAAGCGGATTTTCTAAGTTTGGACTGGATTTATTCAGCAGTCTGGTTGTGCGTCTGTCATCATCTACGCCGAGATTCTCCAGCAGGGAGGGAGGGAGGGAGGGAGGGTCCCCCTTCAGAAAATCACCACTGGAGGACAAAGTAATTTGTAGGTCATCCCACTCCAGCAGGACAAGACCAGGCCTGTAAAGGCAGTCAGGTAAGATAGGAGCCTGATTTCAGCATTGTCAGGGGAGGAGAACATAAATATCTCAGTCAGACATGCATGCACTGGCAGACCCAGATGACGTTAGCAGCGGGGGGGCATGTGCGGATCTAATACTTATCAGGTGTGCAGGTTGTCTTGGGGGTATAATGAGGGTAGAGGTGAATGGGTCAAAAGTCAAAGGTGATAGAAAAGAACTCCCAAAGGGACCCTGGAGACTATCACCCACACGTTTTGACCTTTCACCTGTGCACAAGCTCACACGTTGCAGGCCCACACTGACAGCTGAAAGAAGGGTGGGTGGTGGTCAAAGACGTGCGCGAAGTTTACTCCCCATCAACTGAGCATGTGCGCCAAAACCCCAGGCCATCAGAGCAAACAAACCATTTGTGACATTTCACTGCACATTTCAGACGACTGCATATTTTTGAACTGGACTGTTTTGATAACTCACACTGTGGGTCTTTGTCTGCCACTTTGGTCGCTGATGCTGGGGGAGGGTCTCTGTCCGGCAGACAGAGAATACGCCGCTCCGCTAACAGAGGCCTGCGGGGGAGGAGGCGGGGGTGGTGGGAGAGCATCCTGTGACAATGAGAATAGAATAATCATATTAGCGGTTAGATAAGATCGGAGTTCAATTACTATTTCACAACAATCCATCACTTCTCTCCGTTCTACATAAAAGCACAAAGATATAAAAACAAAACAACGAGTAACGTGAACCGCAATAACAGAGTTACGTAAGCAGAGAAACCAGTTTGTTTCTGAGCAACAAAGACAACGAGAGATCGTCTGTCTTTTGGGTTATTCCCTCTGGTTTGCCGTCACTAGGGGAGAGTGGTTTGGCAGACGCTGTAGCGTTGTTCCTGACTTCCCTTTGCAGCAGAGGATCTCCTCATCTGCTTGTTTGTTTGTTGCTAGGAGACAACCCTCCTAGCTAACTCTGCTGCAGTATTTAATAGGGAGCATATGAAATAAAAACATGTCTAAGTACACTTAAACACAAGCCTTAAAGAGGGGGTTCTTCTCGACTAAAATCATCCATAAGAAATTCAGGCTTTAAGAATAAATAAAGCAGCACATAAAAACAACAACGACACTTTTTTTTTTTTTTTTTAAATGAAAGCTTAAAAAAACCCCTAAAGACCCAGTTGACCTGCGAGTGTCATAATGATGCTGCAGTCGACTCCTCCGTTCTGGAGCTTCCCAAGCTCAAACATTGGCAGCAGTGAGCGGAAGAGTAATAGCTTCCATGACACACTGGGGGAGGAGAGTGGCACTGAGGCAGCCTTGTGGCATGTGTACAGGCCCGTGTGTATTTGTGAGAGTCGATGTGTTTCAGTTTGCTGCTGACACTTGAGCTGAGATAATTAGGTGCCTCCAGGCTAGAGAAATCATCTGTACAAAAACATCATGTAGGGTTCCCAAGTGAAGCGGAGAGCTCAACCTTTTGTAGACACATTCCTGCTCATTCAAAAACTCCACATACCATAGCACACACACACACACACACACACACACACACACACGCGCGCGCGCGGAGACAGACAGGAAGTGTGTGTGCCATATTGTACGGGCTGGAGGGATTTCTTGAAACATTTAGATGTATTGATTTTCTTTTTAAATCATGTTTACTTTGCACAAACATACCAGTTACTCTTATTATAAGAGGTATGAATAATAATTCATACGACAGTTTTTCTATGATTAATGTCATTATTTCTAACTTTTACACACAAGTGTTTCAACAATCATGAACTCATTTGTTGGCGTTTATTAGACCTTTGCAGGATTTCACCTACCAAATGGATGGACGTGTAGCTCGTCTCCGAGGGAAATGTGAAGACCGTTGCCGTAGTAACAGGACTACTAGGGGGTGGGGTCACGATTAGTCCACTTGTGCAAATATGTACCTGTTAAAAGGCAAACATTGACTGTTTAAAACAACGCCCTGAATCAGATACAGTGAACACACTCCACTCACACCAGAACAGAAACGTCTGCTAATAAAAGCCAAACATCATTTCATATGAAGAACAAATAACTTTCCTGTCACACTGCAGATAAAAGGCTCAAGTAGTGCACACATGTGGCTTTGTATCCAGTCCATGCTCACAATGCTGGCCTCGTGGTTGGATTGGCTGAAAGTAATCAGGTGACTACAGGAGAGGACATTTGATTGGGTATGTTAAAAGAGGGGGCTTCCCCAATCAGTCATCCACGTGAGTCATGATGGTGTCCTGGTAACAAGGCCATACTGTTGGGACACACAATATCTCCCTGTAGCTTACTGACTCTCCATGGATGGCTGCTTCACACTGATCTACCTCCAAAAAGGTGCAACTTTCAGAGAGCGGGGGGGGGGGGGGGGGGGGGAAGCAACAAGTGCCCAGAAGAGACTGCAAAGCACAGGGCAGATACAGATCCACTCAAAAGTTTGGACACATTGGAAAGTATGTCATACTTTGTAAAATAAGTGAATCCCCTTTAGAGCACAGACAAGATGCCTCAAACATGAGCTGCTTTTATTATCCTGAGTATTTCTCCTCATCACCTGGTACACTAAGAGACTTCAATTTAATTTCCAAGATGGACTAGACCGGCTTCTAGGCAGCTAGGGGCTTATCTTTGTTGTTTTTAGTCTGAAAGAGGGGAAGGTGGAGCAGGTGGAGGGTGGAAACAGGTTAAACATGCAGAGGCTGAAGAGCCATCCTGATTTTTATTAAACTATCATCTGTAAATCAATCAAACATGTTTGACCCTCAGTGGTGAGAATCACTTTGAGGGCAAAGTTGTTTTTATTCTAGCAGGTATTCTGATACCGCCGGCTGAGATATTGTTTATAAATGACACCTACTGCACTGACATTATACTTCATGATGCACAACTCATATAATAAAAAGATCCTGAGAATGTACTTCGCTGCACAGAAGCCCTCCTCTGACAGAGAAACGCATAAAAACTCACACTGTACATCAAAATTTAATGGCTGAGCTTAATAGTGGGTTTTGGAACATAACCTTTATGAAATCCTGCAGCATCTGCAACTCAGAACATAAACTCAAGGGCAAAAAATACTCAAAAAGACGGTAACAGAAATAAAAGCTGAAAAATCTGTGTATGGTTCAGAAAACAAAGACCAATTCCAGCCAGTCTGAATATAAATAAAGCTGCAACCTTTTTTTTTTTAAATTATTTCTAGAATAACAAATTAATCCATCATTATTAAACAGTTTTAAATTCCCAAGTATTATAGATTTGTAATCATGTATTTTATCATCACTGCTCCTGGTTTGAGTCACAGAGGGCTTCGGAGTCAGGACGAGTCTTGTGTATCTGCATGTCTGCTCTCATAAATGTCTAGCACCAAGTCAGAACCCAACCTCATGTGGCTGGCAACCACAAAGCAGCTGTGAACTGCTTCCACGTCAGGATTGGTGGGGAAACCTCAGGGCTGAGCTGGAGTCGCTTTTGTGGATGAGTCAAGTCACGCATCCATGATTTCAACCGCTTGAGTGCAGCGATAGTCTATATGGTAAGATGGTGGAAAGGGAAGTCTGGCTAATTGTTGACAGAAGGAAAGAGGAGCTTTTGAAATGCAACAAACATCTGAGAAAAACGCAACGAGCAGGAGATGGATTCTGCTTTGCAACTTTCTATCATTTTAAAGTTATTCAATTAAAGAGTTTAGTGGGTTTAAGTTGTCTGAACTGAGCAGCAGTCAGGAGAAAAATCCTGATGTTTTCAGGGCTGTGTGTTGGAGATCTACCTCTTTCTACTAACTGTGGGAAACAAAACCATGCAGGCAAAGAGAACAGCTTATAAATGAATTAATGGCACCTATTTATAAAACCGTGCTCTGCAAGTGAGCGTTCTATTTTTAGACCGCCTGCTGAGTGCAACTTTGAAAAGAGGAATAAAAACCTGCTGAACTTCATCCTCTGCCTCCTTGTGGATGATTTTACCTGTGAAGGTGCACTGCAGGAAAGCCCCCCGCTGATTTCTCCGATGCGGGCAGCTGCTGTGGGGTTGCTGGAGCTGATGAGGACCGGCCCGCTGATCTCCATGGAGTGGCGCTGGGGTGGGGGAGCCAGCATGGGTTTGTGGGACATGGTGAGAGAGGTGAAGGAATGTCGTTTCTTGGTGTTCTTCTTCTCCCCTGCCCGCTGGGCACCGTTGCTCTGAGGCCCCGTGGAGCCCCCCTCACCGGAGTCTCCGCTGGAGTCTGACGGCTTGTCCAACTCTATAAGCTGACGTGCTGCCGAGTTAAACTATGAGAGAGGAAGAGTAGGGGGGGGGGGACAAAGAGCGAGGTGCTCATGATGATTTAACAGAGCTGAATGACCTTTGTTTTCATGCAGAGTTTAATCTGGACTGAAACATGAACAGATTAGGGCTGGGTGATATGATGACATACATCCTTTGATTGACAGAAAATGTCCATCGTTTCATATGAGGCTCTATTGTTTACGCCACGATAAGGTGCTGTACTGCAGTATTTTACATCAAGATGTGCTTTACAGCATGCACGCTGCAATATATAAACAAACATGGAGAAAGATGGTAGCAGACGTGTTTCAGAGCAGTAATTCACTAAAAGATGACCAGCCAACCAAAACCAATGAGCTTGTTCATAAAAGAGGGGAAATTTCTGTCGCATGGATGCGGTTTGGATATAAAAAGACCGACATGGAACCGACAACAGACTAGCTCACAGTCCCAACAACGGACTCCGACACAACTAACTCATTTTATCACCTGTGCAGGCTCAGGATAAAGAATACAGAATAAAGAATGGAGTCAACGAGCAAAAGCTGCAAAAGCAGCATCAAGCTCATAATAAACTCCAGACGCTGCAGCAGGTATTTATCCGTGAAACATCATACAGCCATAGTTCCCCCAGATGGAAGGAGATCACTGCTGCCGTTGCACATCTGACACATAACTGATGACTGACACAACATTACACACACAGTTTTATATTGTTATGTATATTGTTATGAGGACATAAAATGAGCTATACTGGGATATGAGATTTTGGTCATATCGCCCAGTCCTACTGTCAACACAGGAAATTATTCCTTATGGCAGATTTCATCCTAAAATTCAGATTATTTTAGTTACAAATTGTATGACCAAGTCTCCTTAAATTGTGAAATAATTAAGAACAATTACAACTCTGTTGATGAAGAGTTTTATATTTTATATTATATTTTAATACTCAAACAACAACTGACTATAAACCACCAGCATCAACACACAAGGAGAGCAGCTCGTGCTTTCTACATAAACACTAATTTCATCCTGAGAGACGCCAGCTGCAGGACTACCAGCTCCGTAACCTTTTCGGGCGGCATGACTGACTGCAAGATAAAAATCAAAGCAGCATTTCCAGTTAATCACAAAGCACTCGCTGCCACGCATTGCCCCAAGCCGCTTCTTTTTACTCAGGACATAAAAACCAGAGCATTTCACTCCAGTTCTGCAAAAAGCTCATGTAGGTTCGTCACCAAAACGGCACCACAGTAAGGCAGACATGTAATACCAGGAGCAAAACACCAGGTGAAGGGGGTGCACCTCAATGGACTACAGACGGCTTCCCATCACTGCATGTAACCACAAAAAAAAAATGCATTTTAAGTTTCTGCAATGTGTTTGATGGCACTGCATTTGTTCAGGGGACAAGGATGGAAAACAAATGTTTTATTCCGCTGCAGCCACCCAACAATCCAATACACAGCATGGGAAGCATGATGCATTTGCTTTCTGCAAACCTCCAGCTCTGCGTATGAAGTTGGGATAGAAAAAGGAATATTATAATAATTTAAAAAAGAAAATAAGGAAGAAACCCAAAAAAACCCAGCTCTTTCACAGACCAATTGTAACTCTCTTGCTTGAGGCTTCAGTCCAGAGATGAACACTAATCAGAGACACCGCTGTTTGTTCTGCTAGTTTACAATATTCAGAAGTACAGATACCACACTGTCCCTGATAGCTATACGAAATAATTCAATTACCTCGTAGGAACAATGATTTGCTTTATTCTTTCTAAATTATTCTTACAGATTTTAAGACCTACAGAAAAACTGTGGTAAAGCCTTCACGGAGATGAATAGTGGTTTTAAGTTAAAAACTTACAAGCATAAACATTTTATAAGGAGGAAAGGGAGGAACGGATGGTGTTCAAAAGGTTTAGGACGTCTGCTAATTTCAGACAGTTTGACATCAACAGGAATGAGCTGCTTTCTTACCTCAACATATGAAATTGGAAATATTCCAATTTTATCTCCGAGCATTCCTTCTGCCCAGTTTTCATCCACTCTGCGGATCACGGTCAGGATATCATCCTAAAGTAAACAGAGAGGGGCATGCATGACAGAACGCCAACACAAGGATAGGAATAATGTCTAAAAGTTCTGATTATCGCAGAGTAAAACTCTGAACAGAAATAATGACTTTGGGACAGAGATTTCTATAATGGAACATAGCCAGAGGTAAAAACCCGCTAAGGTCTCTGTAATGGCACTCTGTTAGGAAAACTACTTCGTAAGCGTGTTTCTGTTTTTGCGCATGTGGCATATAAACCGATGACAAAATGCAGAAACATCAAAGTATGACCCAACAGCTGGACAGACAAAACAGCTTAATTACTGCAGTTGAGTTGTTCCTCGCTGTATATGGCGTACATTCTCTCCAGTCTAATTACAACTGCTCATCAAGAGGCCTGGCTCAAAGTCCAAACCATCGCTGTGGGCGTTTGTGTTAAACACACTGACATTAAAACACACATACAACTTGAGAAAATGAATGCTTAGAAGACAGAGTATCACTGTAATGAAAGGTATTTTTGTTTTACTATGCTGACCATGTGGCAGAGGAATGGGCGTCGCAGTGCTGCGGCATTTCACCTTAGAGAAGGGCAGGCAGTCCTTGTCGGCCTCTTTGTCTTTCAGCTCAAAGTCGTAGAGGGCTTTGCACTGAGGTGGCGGCTGCGGAAGCGGTTTGATGACCTGGACAAAGTTGGTGGGGAAGAAGCCATGGACCCCACCCATCTCCCCGTGGAACCAGTTTTCATCCACTTGCCGGCGCAGGATGATGATGTCGCCCTTGCTGAATTTGAGGTCTCCTGGTTCCTTGCCATCATAGTTGTAGAGCGCCTTGGCACAAGGGAGCTGTGGTATGCCCTGAGGACAGAAAGGGAGCGAGTCTCGTCACTACTGAATGAACAGACCTTATTAGTAAATGCAACATTAGTTTTTTTTCCCCTCTGAAAGCAACAAAAGATGGTGAAAAAGTTTATGTTGTGAGTTCACAAAGTGTGAACTTGGCTGGTTGCAAGTACCTGACTAAAGGCTTAAGAGGACACAGGGCTCTGTCCCGTTAAGTAGCAGAGGAAGGTTTTGTATCTCAGCCTGCCAGCCTGGAGTCCTGAAAGGCTCATTCAGGGAATGAAAATCCAGGGAAAGAGGGCAGGCAAGTGAGGGGGAGCAGCGAGATAGAGAAGCATCAATGTTCTCTATTCAGTGTGGGTGTCCGTGAGGAGGGCTTCAGTCCAAAACAACCCCCACATTACTGATCCCACTGCTGTTAGAAGCAGTTTGCAGTGATCTGAATCACAAACACTGCTGACTGGATCTGAACTCTGCAGGATCAACTGAAAAGAGGAAAATGTGTCTAACAGGAGCTGATCCTGACGGAGCCATGAAGGGAGATGGACAGAGAGGGGTTAAAGCAGAGTCTGGAGTAGGTTTTAGCATCTTGTTAAAGACTAATGAACCGTTTAAAGGCCTAGAGGAGAATAAAAGTACAGAATGAGCTGTGATGGTGAACCAGGGTGACATTATCCTGCTGCAGAGAATCATGCACCCTGAAGCACACAGCCAATCACTCTCTGGCTCTGCTGCTCTAGCCTGTGGAGAGGAGGAGGAGGGGTACTGCAGCCCCCTGGACACCGCACCGGAGCTGGGCCTCCTTCCTTTCAGGGAGAAACAGAGCTTTTGAGCCCACCAAGGCTTGGCAGGGAGTTTTGTGATGAAAATGCAAATGAAATTGGAAGCTCTGCCTTTTTTGTTTAAAATGACACAACAGGTTCAAGCCAGAGAAAACAAATGTCATCTACTTACATAGTAAAAAATAAATAAATAAAATGTATGTTGTGTTGAAACTGTGACAGTTAAAAACGCTCGTTTGTACACCGAGGCCAAAGTGTATAAAAACCTTAAGAGGCAGCAGTGTCCAAAGTCAGCATTATGCAATTACTTAAGCACATGGTAAAAGTGCCTGCAGTCACATAATCTGTTTGTAAAGAAAGTCCTTCGTGTAAAAATACCGACTTAGAACAACAAACTATTGTTTTATGAGCTCGACTGGTGGGGTTGGAAGTAAATCTAATTTCCCCATTGAATTATTTATAATGCTTAGTGTGTGTTTAAATGGCTTGCTATAAAGGACAACAGAGAGTTGCAAGTTTTAGTTCAACAATTTACCGCCCATTTCTTAGCTAGTTTTTGATTTTCCTATCTGGACTCATAAAAGAGGCGTTGCCCGCACTCAGCACTGCTAATTTGCTAAATTTTCTTTTGGTTTGACAAAGTCTTCATGAGAATGGGGGTGGGGAGGAAGGGGGTTTTACAAAAAAAAAAACAAAAAAAAAAAAACACTGAGAGACACAAGATGGGAGGAAAGGGTAACAGTGGGGTTAGGTCGCAGGGGGGAGTTTGATGGCCATGGTGCATCCACAGAGACAGCATTGTTGTGTTTACAGTAGATCTACATAAAGTACCAGCAGTACAGACCAAATATTCCCAGCTGAACATAGCAAGATGTCCTTTGTGAGGAAATATAGCAGGGAGCTGATGAGCTTTTATCACAAGAATGCCATAAAAATGAGCTAAATGTACACATTGCATAAACAAGCGAGTACACACAGCTAGTTCTTGTCTTTATTGCTTTTAACCCCTCCCCTGAAGGGAACAGCAATAATGCACATCTCTGCAAGAATCTCAGCCACAGAAAAAAGGCTCCGTACTGATTTTACACTGCATGGCCACAGGGACACTAGAATAGACTAACATTGGATTTTTCATTTTATTAACAAAAGCTGTCATTTTCCTTAATTCTCCCACGGCCAAAAGAATCAGCTGTGAAAGTTTATTCTAGTACTTACACAGCAATATGACTCAATGTTCGTCTGCTTTATTACACTTGTGCTACTTAACAAAAGTAAGCAAACAACACAAAATACCTTCTAGACTACTTAAAGATTTAGAATCAACAATCACCCACAACAACCAGATCCTGACTTGGCTTAAGAAAAAAAATAAAAATTGCAATCTGAAGGCCAAAATAAGCAAATGCTACTTTAAGAAAACTCATTCATAAGAAACTTACTGGCTTATTTTTCCCCACTTATACTGACAATCTAATAAAATGTTCATCTCAAGCTGATCATTTCTGCATTACTCTGTAAGATAATAAACAATTTGATGAAACAAACATTTTTTGTTTTGAGATAATTATAACCAGCAGAATACGGGGAACAAAGTCACCATTCAACACGTTAAAACCCTGAGAGAAACTTTCCTCCTTTTTTATGATTTAATTTTGGCTTCCAGTATAGAGTGTGAAAACTGTTAAGTTGTCCATGTGTGCATGCGTGAGAGGGACAGGGAGACAAGAGAATGGACCCCGAGTATCAGCTGGTGTTTGCAATTACTCTTGCGTTGCAGATAATGCAATTAGATCCGTGTGCAAAAAGGATTTCACTATTACACTGCTCTCTTCCACTTCCACAGCACTGGATTATAACCAAATTACACAAGTGTTCTGCTGTGCAGTGCAGCCAAATGTCAACAACCAGAGAGCAGACAGGCAGAAAAACAGACTGCTTGCATGCAGTGAGACTAGGTCAAATGGAGATAATTTTGTTAACAGCTTGGTTTTTGTGCATGTTTACGTGAGCCTTATTAAAGACGAAAAGCTTCATTGTGTAGGAATTTGAAGAAAATCACTCAAGTTAACAGCTGACTTCATAAAAACATCAAATCTAACATGTAATGACTTTGCTTGCCTTTTACAATAGCACCTTTTTTTGTACAACAAATGTTGTAAAAATGCAGGAAAGTTTTACTCCATCAGCAGTTTAAAGGTTGTGTGTAACCACAGCAGACAGAAACCTACACCCCCTGCATGCAAGTGCCAGACATGACTCCAGTCCCATATGGGCGCATCCAGACTCTCAGCAGGGGGTGAAGAATGGGCCGAGAACACTACTGCCAAAACAGCGTGTGCAGTGGAGTTAGCCTGTCTGGCTTGTCCGACAAACTAATTGAGGCTTGTCAGACGTTCAATGAGAGACAGAACAAGTTACATCTGCCACATCGACCGGGTGGCCACCGGACATTTGTGAATCATTACAAAGCTGCAGATTAGTAAAGATTTTGCCACCAGAACTGTGCTGGAGCACATGCAACAACACATGATGGGAGGGGCAATTCTCAGGACACAGACCATCTTGATTCCATTAGAGATACATTATTTAAATGGGTTCCTAATGGCCTTTATAATGGCCACTGGAGAACAGTCTCTCTTTTTTAACTACCTTACTGCCTGAAAACACAATTGTTTGTTGGTTTATAATAGAAGAACAGACGAAAGGAAAAACAACAGCAGTCTAACAAAACTTTTGAAAGTAGCAAAACACAGAAACAGTTTGATGATACAAGTTACGACTTGCATATTCATGATGATGTTTTTGTATGTCTCAACACTACATACTCAGCTACTTTATAAGGTCCACCTTGATAGTAGCAGGTTGAATCCCTTTTTACTTCAGAACAGAGATTTTACTCCATATTGACCATTCTGACATGAAGCATCACACAGTTGCTGTACATCCATGATGAGAATCCACCATCCACCACATCACCATGAGAATCTCCCGTTCCACCACGTCACCATGAGAATCTCCCGTTCCACCACGTCACCATGAGAATCTCCCGTTCCACCACGTCACCATGAGAATCTCCCGTTCCACCACGTCACCATGAGAATCTCCCGTTCCACCACGTCACCATGAGAATCTCCCGTTCCACCACGTCACCATGAGAATCTCCCGTTCCACCACGTCACGATGAGAATCTCCCGTTCCACAACGTAACGATGAGAATCTCCCGTTCCACCACGTCACGATGAGAATCTCCCGTTCCACCACGTCACGATGAGAATCTCCCGTTCCACAACGTAACGATGAGAATCTCCCGTTCCACCACGTAACGATGAGAATCTCCCGTTCCACCACGTAACGATGAGAATCTCCCGTTCCACCACGTAACGATGAGAATCTCCCGTTCCACCACATCATGATGAGAATCTCCCGTTCCACAACGTCACGATGAGAATCTCCCGTTCCACCACGTCACGATGAGAATCTCCCGTTCCACCACGTCACGATGAGAATCTCCCGTTCCACCACGTAACGATGAGAATCTCCCGTTCCACCACGTCACGATGAGAATCTCCCGTTCCACAACGTAACGATGAGAATCTCCCGTTCCACAACGTAACGATGAGAATCTCCCGTTCCACAACGTAACGATGAGAATCTCCCGTTCCACCACGTCACGATGAGAATCTCCCGTTCCACCACGTCGCGATGAGAATCTCCCGTTCCACAACGTAACGATGAGAATCTCCCGTTCCACCACATCACGATGAGAATCTCCCGTTCCACCACGTCGCGATGAGAATCTCCCGTTCCACCACCTCATGATGAGAATCTCCCGTTCCACCACGTCACGATGAGAATCTCCCGTTCCACCACGTCACGATGAGAATCTCCCGTTCCACCACGTCACGATGAGAATCTCCCGTTCCACCACGTCACGATGAGAATCTCCCGTTCCACCACGTCACGATGAGAATCTCCCGTTCCACCACGTCACGATGAGAATCTCCCGTTCCACCTCATCACGATGAGAATCTCCCGTTCCACCACATCACGATGAGAATCTCCCGTTCCACCACGTCACGATGAGAATCTCCCGTTCCACCACATCACGATGAGAATCTCCCGTTCCACCACATCACGATGAGAATCTCCCGTTCCACAACGTCACGATGAGAATCTCCCGTTCCACCACATCATGATAGGAATCTCCCGTTCCACCACATCACGATGAGAATCTCCCGTTCCACCACATCACGATGAGAATCTCCCGTTCCACCTCATCATGATGAGAATCTCCCGTTCCACCACGTCACGATGAGAATCTCCCGTTCCACCTCATCATGATGAGAATCTCCCGTTCCACCACGTCACGATGAGAATCTCCCGTTCCACCACGTCACGATGAGAATCTCCCGTTCCACCACGTCACGATGAGAATCTTCCGTTCCACCACGTCACGATGAGAATCTTCCGTTCCACCACGTCACGATGAGAATCTTCCGTTCCACCACGTCACGATGAGAATCTCCCGTTCCACCTCATCACCATGAGAATCTTCCGTTCCACCACATCACGATGAGAATCTCCCGTTCCACCACATCACGATGAGAATCTCCCGTTCCACCACATCACGATGAGAATCTCCCGTTCCACCACATCACGATGAGAATCTTCCGTTCCACCACGTCACCATGAGAATCTCCCGTTCCACCACGTCACCATGAGAATCTCCCGTTCCACCACATCACGATGAGAATCTCCCGTTCCACCACATCACGATGAGAATCTCCCGTTCCACCACATCACGATGAGAATCTCCCGTTCCACCTCATCACGATGAGAATCTTCCGTTCCACCACATCACGATGAGAATCTCCCGTTCCACCTCATCACGATGAGAATCTCCCGTTCCACCTCATCACGATGAGAATCTTCCGTTCCACCACGTCACGATGAGAATCTCCCGTTCCACCACATCACGATGAGAATCTCCCGTTCCACCACATCACGATGAGAATCTCCCGTTCCACCACATCACGATGAGAATCTCCCGTTCCACCACGTCACGATGAGAATCTCCCGTTCCACCACATCACGATGAGAATCTCCCGTTCCACCACATCACGATGAGAATCTCCCGTTCCACCACGTCACGATGAGAATCTCCCGTTCCACCACGTCACGATGAGAATCTCCCGTTCCACCACGTCACGATGAGAATCTCCCGTTCCACCACGTCACGATGAGAATCTCCCGTTCCACCACGTCACGATGAGAATCTTCCGTTCCACCACGTCACGATGAGAATCTCCCGTTCCACCACATCCCAAAGCTGCTCTGTTGGATGTAGATCTGGTGACTGTGGAGGCCGTTGGAGGACAGTGAACTCATCGTAATGGGGGAGATGATGTGAGCTTTGTGACATGGTGCATCATCCTGCTGGAAGTTTCCATCAGAAGATGCTACACTGTGCTCATAAAGGGATGGACATGGTCAGCAGCAGGACTCAGGCAGTCTGGGCTGGTTAAACCATGTCATGTTGGTACTAAGGGGACCAAAGTGGAACAAGAAAATATTCCCCACACCACTGAACTACCAGAAACCTGAAGCGTTGATGAGGATGGATCCATGTTGTCATGATGTTTCCAGCAGATTCTGATCCTACCATGTGAATGTGGAGCTGAACTGGAGACTCATCAGACCAGCAACGTTTCTCCATCTTCTATTGTCCAGTTCTGGTGAGTCTGTGTGAATTGTAGCCTCAGTTTCCTGTTCTTACTGACAGGAGGGAACCCGGTGTGGTCTTCTGCTGCTGTAGCTGTACCTTTGTTGCAAACAGAGCTTATTTGACTTCCTGTTGCCTTTTTTTCCATTTCCAACCAGTCTGGTCAAGCTCCTCTGACATCAAGAAGACATTTGGGTCCAGACAACTGCTGCTCACTGGATATTTTTGCTTCTTTAGACCATTATTTGTAAACCCTAGAGATGGTTGTTTTTGAAAATCCCAGTAGAACTGCAGTTTATGAAATACTCAGACCAACATCCATCCTGTGTTCAGTCACTTAAATCTCCTTTCTTCCTTATTCTGATGCTCAGTTTGAACTTCATCAAGGCATCTTAGCTTGTCTACATGACAAAATGTGACTGACAAGCAACTGACATCTGTATCTAATAAAGTGGCCAATGGGTGTATTTGCTTACATACTTATCAAACATTTATGACCTATTGTAGCTTACTGCACAGATCTTATAGTCAATAACTATTTTATCTGAAAAGGTGGTAAAACAGTGTGTGAACAAAGAAACCACAATAAATCAGCAGTAAGATTCAAGCAAGAAATTAAAATTGTAAAGGGAAAAAAAAAGGTTGTGCATAACTTTTACAGACTGATTAATCATTTTACAGAAGGGATCCATGGATGAGAACTTGTCACAGCAGAATCTCATGTCACAGCAAACTCATCTAAAGCTGCCGTCTCCCCCTCACACTGAGACAAAAGGAAAACTTCCAATCTGGGGTTTCTATGGAAACTCCATACAGGAGCACTTTTTTCCACTATTTATGAGTCTCCTGACACTGCAGTGAATCTTATAAAAAGACATTCATTCAAAACCCAACTAGTGTTTAACTCTGGGAACAGGGTGCAGTAATGCTGCGTGGGGCAGCAGTGCTCGCACCTCAAAGGAAAAAAATCGTTTATTGAAGACTTCCGGTGAGATTTCTGCTAGTTTTATTTTATGTTGGATTCAGATGAGAAGATCAACGACACTCAGCACCAAGTACAAAACCACAACAGTCAAATCCAGAGACCAGAAGGGCTGGGATTGATCGAGTTATTGTCACAAATGGCTTTATTTACTTCAGACCAACCCTCTCCGTAGGCTGTCAGATCAGCCTGCGGGCAAAACGAGTGGATTGAGACTCTTCCGCATTAAGCCCCGCCTCCCGCCACTGCACTACATCGGGAGCGCGCACCGCACATGCTTTCGCCGTCATTGTAACATCTCATAAACAGAAGAATTAGGCTAATATGAACTCATTAAAAAAAACAGAATACAATGTCAGCACATAGCATACAGCCCTACATGTTGGAACCTGAATCAGAGCCTGAAAACGAAGTGGAAAACAGCAAACCACAGCAACGAATGCAGCAGGATGTCTCTCTTTGGTAAACTCACCAGCCATCGTTGGAAATAACTTTATCCTACGTTTTCCACCCGCCTGATGTATTTGTACATGCCCTTGTTAACCAGTAGAAGGTAACCAATCACCGAACCTTATCCCCCGGGACGTCACAAGGATTTCTAAGTAGAAAAAACTCTCTAAAACGCGTTTTTCGTCACCATGGAAACCAAACGGAGAGAGTGCTGGAACGCAAACTCAAACATGCGTTTAGGTGATAAAAAAAGACTGTGCCATTCACATGTCTGATGAGGATTCAACACTAACACTGTAGAAAGCTCAGAAAACTCCAAATACCATAATAGGACCCCTTTAACTATATGCCATTTTTATGTTAAGCTATTATGGTAACAAACCAACTAATCCTTGTGTCCAGTATTATGGGTATAAGATGGGTATTATTGCGGTACAGAGGGGTATATATATGGATATTATTGCAGTATAGAGGGGTTATATGAGTATCATTGCGGTACAGTGGGGTTATTTAAACACTAAAGATGGAAAAATGGTTTTCGAGCTGAATTTTACTGCTAAATTCTATTGATAAAATGGAAGTTTTTTTCATTCTTATGCTTATTTGTCACACACTGACGTCTGAATCAAACCTACACACATTTCCATTTGCATTGACAATGGACCAAAATCAACAGGCAAAAAACTAAAAATTCTGAAAATTTGAGTGATATTCTGTCACATAGAAATCCTTTACTGACTTGAATTACATGTTGTAAGCTGACAAACAAGCAATAAAACATTCAGGCTTACCAAAAGCTTTTACTCTGTGACAACTCGCTGTGCTTGTTTGTTTCCCTCACTACATACCAAATGAGGTCCCACACATTAGTCTACAGGCATGAAAACACTCGGAGCAGTCTGGAGGCCAGATGGCAACTTGGATTGCATGTAGGAAGAACAGGAAGTTTCAAACACTCTTGGAAACTCTCCTCCTGTTCTTCCTCATGCTCCGTCATGTTCCTACATCAGAAAAAAATATTTGTCAGTTAACTTCAGACTTATTTACAGGCAATAATAAGGTTTTCTACTCCCTGAAACACAAGCTAAAACAAACACCTCAGAGCTGACTGCTTAGTGACATCAACAACCTAATGGGTTAGGACACATTCATATCAGCCTTTTTGATTTGAATCAGAGTCGGTTTGCTTGGAAAATCCGCCTCGTTAGGGGAAACAAAAATGCGACAAACAAATTCTGATTTGGACCAAAGAAGCGGACTCGGTCCATCTACAAACGCAGGTCTTGGCCAGTTTCAAGTGAACCAAATACAGGAAGTGGACTACAAAAAAAGTCACTCACTGCATTTGACGTAGCATTGCATTGTGGGTAAATACATATCGATGGTATTAAGGGTCCTCTGCCTTGTCTGTTGTTTATACTGCATCCATTGTTGCAGAATATTTCTGCAGTATACTTGCATAAGACAAAATACAAAACCCAAAACAGTGATAGTTTCGTGCTCCATGTTAATCTCGCAACAGAGTTTTCTTCTTCATGCGGGTCTTGCCCTCTCTTTGCTAAATACTAGTGCAGCGTCACCTCTGATGGGAATGGGGATATATTATTGTAAAGATTTGGCACATTTGACCAAAGTGCAGCGTGAATGCAATCTCAGTCTGAATGGATACACCCTCCTACAACTGAGCCGAGCCACCAACCAGACCAAGTCTGGTGGACTATCCTGATGTGAAAGCACCCTTACTGCCATTTCCTGACTCTTTGGATATACCCTGAAGGTTCATGGGAATCAGAGCTCCTTTCTGATACAGACCCCATAAGGATATAAAAGTGTAAATGTGAAAAACCAGGAACTTCAATGAGATTTTTGTATTGACATTGTGGTAATGGTGGTAGGGTCCATAAAACCACTCAACACACAGACACACAACCAGGAAGTTTCTGGGTTGAGTGCTTTTTGTAAGCTACAGATTAGTCATCAGAGGGAAAGTATTTTAGCAGGAAGAGAATAAGGATTTATGAGAGAACATATGCACACAGCGCAGAGGTGTCACACATGTGGTTTTCATGAAGCTCTCGTGTGTTTGTGTGCAAGTGTGGATTCTACTGTGAAAATGCAATTAGACAAAACTACTTGCACATGAACTCGCAGATTTTTTTGCAGTCTATTGGAAAAGAACTCCTTTCTATACCTGCCTAGCCTCAGATGAGGAGAAAAAGTGGGTTCTGGGTGGCCTTGGAATCACCCAGTCTACTTGTCTGACTAAAAACTAAGCGAACAGAACTCTTTAACTCTGTGCCAGTTCATACACTGGGCTTAACTGTTGCTCTCACAGGAACCCACTCACATTTCAAAGCAGAAAGAGCATGTGAGGAGGTAAAATACAGAAAGCTAGAGACACAGCCAGAGAAACGGTGTGAGATCAAAGACTGAAAAGAACACGAGGCATGGAGAGGAAGGAAGGCTTGCCCTCCTGAACCTTTAAAACAGTTCAGCGACACAGACAGTGATCAGCAGCCCTGGTCAATTCAGCAAAGCTACAAAAACTAATAATAAAGCACAGAGGGACAGAAGTGATGGGCCTCTGATGGCAAACTTCAAATCGCTTTAAATCTAGGTGGAAAACAAGCTGCAAGAACAGTAAAACTGCATGATCATGCTAGCAGACACAATTCCTAAAAGGCTATTATATAACTGCTGTGAAACTATATGCACTGTTCTGAAAGGGATTAATGTCAGCTCTTCAAGTGCAATAAGAACATTCTCAGGCACCAGCAATGGCAAAAGCTGAGGAAGTGCCTCACTAATCAATCAAATATTTGGATTAACAGCATTAATTATCACAGTCAGCAATAAGATTATCTGCTCAGACATCTTTTGTCATGTTCTTAATAAACTTAATACCTTAAGTAAGTTCTGCGAAATGTGTCACACACAGAGAGCGAACTTGTATCAAAGCAACGGAAGGATTAGTTCACAAATGTCACAGTATCTGTGTATTGAGTGCTAGTCAATATGAGATGAATACTAAGCATTTCCTCACATTACTCTCCACTGTTCTGCTGAAAGCATGCAGTGTCTGCAGCCTTTTGTCCCTCTCAGTCATTCAGGGTGAGCCACCTGCTCCGCTCCACTTCTGCTGACTGCGATTTACAAAGTTGCGAGTTAAAAGGCAGATTTGATGAAGAACTAGCCACTTTATGAATTGTTTAATCAGAACTTAATCCTGTTTCTGTGACTTAAATTTTCTTAAATGTCTCTTTTTGACATGCAGGATAGTTCATTTGCCAAGTTGTGTGTCAGAGTAATGGACAACTGAATAACATTTGCTTGTATTGGCTGGAATCTGAACGCCTCCACAGTGGACAAAACAAAGCCAGGATATTGACACAGTCCTGGCAACGGCCCAGTGGACAAACACTGCATCTCTAACTCAAGAGGCAGTAGTGTTTTTCACTCTCTTAAGAAACTCTGTGTTTGCTCATTCTGCCCTTGACTGAGTCCAGATGTAACATGTAACTGCGAGCTTTTATTTTTTTTCCCCCCACTAAATAATATGTAAGGAATCGCGTACTGGAGCGCCAAGTGCCAAATATGAGGAAATCTTTAAAAAATTCCTCACTAGTTCCTTGTTTTTCTGCAAAGACGTGCAGAAGAAGGTACTTCTGACTGTTTGCTTGAGAATAAAGTAGCAGATGAGATGGGGCACATGCTGCAGCAAGAGGAAATCTTAAACTCCTGGGGGTTTTTTCTACTGGGGCCCAGTTCCATCAGAACACAGTGGGTAAACTGTGCTCAACACACTGTGTTTAACAGAGCACAAGACCTGGATAAGACAAGCAGAGGAGGATCCTGTGTTTTACATTAATGATGCTTCATTACAGGTGGGAGCAGTCAGGGTGGATGGACAGTGTGTGCCAGATGTTGAGCTTTAAAAACACTGAGCTGTCAACCCAACTAAAGCTGCAGTAACTCCATGGGACTGTTTTGAGAGCACAGACTGGTACATCCAAGTTTGCTTTATCAGGCTTAATGACTAACTAAATCAGTTTTAAGCACTCCACTGAGACAAGGGTTTCATCTTGGATCATTCAGAGACAAAATCTGTAGACATACCACAGTTTAATGTTGTATAATTACTGTTAAGTTACGGCAGTTCACACCAGTCTGAACCATGAATCAACCTCTAAATTTCCTGGTTTTCATGACAGCTTGTATGTAAACAATCATCTTCATCATGCTATTCACATTTTGACATAATCAGACCAAGATTACACTTAATACAGGACATGTTACTGAAACATTGACCTTTCATGTTGTGCTACACCCACCACCGTAATCAGCTTTTGTGTCAATGAATTGTTTTAAATGAAGGAATTACCATAGCATGATTCAGCTTAAATGTCCTACTTTCATGATATTATATCAGTATACCAATAACTTTTTACATTTTATGTCAATTTAAGCCAAAAGTGGAGTATCCCTCCACGTTTGTGAGTAGCATATATTTCAGTTTGCACTTAACCCATTTATGTTGCTAACACACTTCTATTTTGACTTTGAGACTATGATTAAACCACTTCCTTTTAAATTTTTGACTAAATCGTATAGTTTAATCATGTCCAATCAGTAACATCCAAAGATGTACAAGTGAGCATAAGGTTTAAACTCTCTTATTCAGATCTCTGGGTCAGTATGGCTGGAATAAAGCACATATATTTTTGACGCACAGTTGCTCCAAAACAAGTTGAATTGGAGCAGGTTTTGTGAGGATGGTAATTAAATTGTGATATAAACAAATTTAGCAAAAAGCAGCTGGATGAAGAAAGTGTAAATGCATAAATAAGATCTCTTGTGTGTTTGTTTCAATGCCGATATTTTTTCTTCTGAAAACCAAGACTTGACAGAGACGTCAGCAGATGAGAAAATGACTAGCTGTAATTTCTACAAATTACTTTCAACCATGAATTCTCTTTTGTTTTGGCTTTTGTTGGCTTTTATGGTAGTATATCACTTGATAAATTCCTTTAATATAATTTTGGTTTCATAATCAGACAACTGAAATTATCCTGAAACAGAAGTCTATATTTTAACTGTGTTTAAAAGAATTGAGATCCCACTTTTTTTTTTTTTTTTTTTTACATAAAAAAATTCTACAAAAAAAAAAAAAAAAAAAAAGATCAAAATAGCTAAAACTGGCTTGAAGTTTTAAGGGTTATAATGTATGGGTCAAAGAGAGGCCGATTTTCAGCACTAATATTACCAACAATTAGAAATGTTGTTCTGATGGAAAAAAAAACCACACTGGTAATATTATTGGATATAGATAATGAGACAGTTTTAGTTGCACAAACATCGCAAAAAATCCAGGGCTGCTTAAGCTTAGTCCTCCCACGGTAATATTATTAAAACGTAGAGAGATACTGGTACTTCTTAAACTAACCAAGATGTCCAAAAGCCAACTAGCATGAATTTCACTGCGATATTCCTGCAACACAGACTGAAAGCCTTAAACTCAGACTGACATTTCAACAGTGTTGTCAAATGTCTTGTTTACGTAGTGACTACACACCTGTGTTTTTGTGGGTATAATCGCCCCTGTGGAGCTAAAATAAAGTCTGAGTCATTAAAACAAACATTGCCCTTGTTAATAGAGGCCAAAGTCAGGAAGGACTAGGTGTGTGTGTGTTTGTGTGTGTGTGTGTGTTTGTGTGTGTGTGTGTGTGTGTGTGTTTCAGGGCTCAAAGTACATTTGCAATCAGAGCAGTTTATGACTGAATAGCATGGTGAATGTAATTGACCAGTTGATACATGTGGCAGGATGTGTGTGCAGAAAACAAGTCATGGCTGAAAGCCAAACCAACAAGTCTTTGTCGGAGCTTTTCTCTTTTTGAAGCTCTCTTCAATATTAATCATACTCTGTCAGGGAGAGAGACCCCACACACGTGAGGTAACTGAGAACACAGGCTTCCAGTAGCATGATTTCTAAAATTATGTTTTTTTCAAAACTAAAATAAGATTATTGCCTGATAAAATATATATTTAAAAAAAAGACTCCTCTGCAGACGCATAATGACTAATGTACGTATATTACCTCAATCAAATAACCCTTAATGATTTTTTTCCTCCAAATATTGCTTTAGGAATTAAAGATGCAACTAAATTTATCCTAAACAAAAGAAAATTCCTCAAATTTCATGCGCAAAAGGACTAATTAGCTCAATTAAATAATAATAATAAAAAAAAATCAAAGTTGATGAGGATTGATTGGATCAAAATGGTGATTTTTAGAGAAAGGGGAGCAAAATACATGATTTTCTTGCCATATAGACAGCAATAATAATAAGATTCTTCCAAAAGCTAATTTAAGATCAATAGAAGTCACTTTAAGCGGACATATTTAATATTTATCCTTTGGATTCAACACTGGATAAGCAGAGTCCTCACTCATGGGATGACAGTAGATAATCTGTAATTCTGGACCTCAAAGAAAACAGGAAAATTAACAATTTAAAGGGGTGTTATTATGGTATTTGGAGTTTTCTGAGTTTTCTACAGTGTTATAGTGTTGAATCCTCATTAGACATGTGAACGGCACTGTTTTTTTTATCACCTAAACGCATGTTTGAGTTTGAGTTTTAGTTCCAGCACTCTCTCTGTTCGGTTTCCATGTCGACGAAAAACGCGTCGTTTTAGAGAGTTTTTTCTACTTGGAAATCCTTGTGACGTCCCGGGGATAAGGTTCAGTGATTGGTTACCTTCTACTGGTTAACAAGGGCATGTACAAATACATCAGGCAGGTGGAAAACGTAGGATAAAGTTATTTCCAACGATGGCTGGTGAGTTCACCAAAGAGAGACATCCTGCTGCATTCGTTGCTGTGGGTTGCTGTTTTCCACTTCGTTTTCAGGCTCTGATTCAGGTTCCAACATGTAGGGCTGTATGCTATGTGTTGACATTGTATTTTGTTTTTTATTGAGTTCATATGAGCCTAATCCTTCTGTTTATGAGATGTTACAATGACGGCGAAAGCAGGTGCGGTGCGCGCTCCCGATGTAGTGCAGTGGCGGGAGGCGGGGCTTAATGCGGAAGAGTCTCAATCCACTCGTTTTGCCCGCAGGCTGATCTGACAGTCTACGGAGAGGGTCGGTCTGAAGTAAATAAAGCGATTTGCGACAATAACTCGATCAATCCCAGCCCTTCTGGTCTCAGAAATAAAAATAAACTAGCCTGAAATACACATAATAGTTCCCGTTTAATATATTCTATAAAAATCATTCCTTTTATCATCTAGGAAGCAGAATGAAATTCTTCCTCGCCAGCCAGGAGAGCCAAAGACAGACGCTGCTGCCTAAAGTCAGAGGTCAACTGAAAATGAAACTCACAGCTAAACACAATTAAGCCTAAGGGATGAGAACTAAACACTTAAGATGCCAGCAGTCAAACGGTGCATGGATGACCACTCCAGGCACACCAATCCCAGCACAGGGTGAGAGGTCAAACTGCTCTGTTAAGTCCAGGCAAGTATTAAAACCACCTCGGGAATACTGGGCGAGGGGCACAATGTCAAACATGCTGATAAGAAAAACACCAAAAGGGATGAAAACCAACATACAACATTTGAAACAGCTTTTGGTGCCGATATGTTAAACACAAACTAAACCAGTCGACATCTTTAAACCAGTGCTGTAACTTAAATTATTATCAACAACAAGCACAAAGTGGCCCGTAAAACAAACAGTTGTTGGTTCATAAAACATGTTCTCAAGGACAACTGGCCACTAGACCACACACACACGAAAAAGGCTCTAAAGAAAGCCTTTTGTTAGCATCCACAGGTGTGATGGGTCTCTGGATAAGAAGGTCATAGATGCTTCCTTCACTATGTCATGCTGAGAGATGTGACAGGAGATGTGACATGGAGGAAGTAAGGGTGGGGCGTGGGCAATTAGCAAATGTGGCATTTTGGTTTGTGGACCACCCAGACAGTAGAGCTAAAAACACTCAAATAAAAAACAGCAAACAATAACACATCTTAGTATTAATTTTTTTAATATGTTAATGTAATCAAAGGCTCACAAAGGGAGGCACAAAGCCCAGACTGTCATTAAATGACTGCCAGGTGCCGAGCCCTTTGACAAGTCTTGCAACAAGATACATCAGCAGAGTCTGCCTGGAGGCTCTCAGGTGCAGAGGCACATCACTGCCTGCAAGATAATCAACAGAACTAAAGCCCTTATTAATCATATGGCAGACCACAAACGCAGCGTTAACCTGTTGTCAAATAAAGTTAATTAAATGTCTTAAAAGAGCCAGACCACACAAACAAATGTGTGCCGAGACTGACTGGGGGGAGTCCAATGAGAGCTGGCAAGCAGGACGAGACTAGACAAGCCCACTGTTTGGAAAAGAAACAGTGACCTGCAATTGTTCATGGCATTCCTCTAAGACACTAACACAAAACATCCCACTCTGTCTGGGAAAAGGGATTGAACAAAAAGTCTGGAAAATCTTAAGAGCCCAAAAAAAGACAAAGACAGGCACACAAGTCTTCATCGGAAGAGGAGTGAAACCCTACATTGATGAAGCTATGACTGCCCATTAATCACATGACTGGGTCTTTTGAACTTCTCTTTGGTTATTAAGTAAACCAGCGCTGGAGGTGGAGAGCAGATATTTAACAGAAAACCAAAGGTCCAGTTTCATGTTGACCATTTCTAGTGCAAAACAAGACAAAAGATGTGTAAAATGAGATTTTATGTTGGTTTGTGACATCATCTGCTTCCTTCACAATCCTGAACGGGATGAAGGAAAAGGAGCATAATAATACATAAGATAATACATTTTCTAGGTCTGATTATTGTTTTTAAAAAAAGAAACCCATCGCATTCTTAAAATTATCGCAATTATGTGTTAAAATTAAAATTATGAAAATTATATCAGCACACTTTAAGTTTTGAGGTTCAATTTCTTTTTGTTTTGACGTCAACAAACTAAGTGAACCAAAAGGGTCATATTCCCGCTAAATCAACCATTTATAACCTGAATCGAGAATTCAGGGAAAAAAACATCTTGCTAGCATTGACGTCCGATTGTCCTTTAGCAGATTAGATGCCATTTGACACATAAATACAGGAACAGAGAAAAAGAAAGAAATAAGACAGAAAAAGAAAAAAAAAAAAAAAAGGTTTTCTTCTACAGTCCATTTCACACTGACAACTAAAGCAAAGTTAATCAGTCTCCTGTCGAATCAATCATGTTTCAACAGTGAAATTAACAGTGGTGGGAAAAATCGAATAAAAATATCTAATATTGTGATTTTTAGCTTCACAACTTTAGAATAGTTTTTTTTTTGTTAAAAAAAGAATCGATTAATTTTTTAAATAAATAAAAATAATCCATAATAAAATTTGTCATTTTTATTGTTTTTATGGGTCATTTTACTTGTCTTATTGGACATTATAGCAGCAGAAGGATGATCTGACTACTGTGTTGTTGTTTTTCCCAATTTAAATATAGAAAAACGACAAGTTATAAAGTTTTGTACTTTTTCTTTTTTGGTTTTTTGTCTACAAAAATCAGCAATATCGGGGAATCGGGAGAATCGCGATTTCAAATCAAATTGGCACCCAAAAATGAGAATCAAATCGGAATGAAAACATATCGTCACAGCCAGAGAAATGAATCATCTAATGTTTTCTAGACTTCGGTGAGTTTTTTTTGCACCTCTATAATGTAAAGTTTAGTAAATTAACTCCTCCAATGATGCCGTTGTTCCACCTCAAGTTATACAACATGAAGAACCAGCAGATGACACAATATTATTTCATTTTAATGTTACATTAAGGAAACACATCATCATTTTAACACAGTTACTGAGCATTTCAAGCAGGATGGAAACCCAGCTGGTTTTCACGCAGGTGGTGAAACAGCAGCATTTTAATGGCTGCTTTACAGGCTTGAGAGCCGACCTCCACAATGACACCTTGGTCTTTTTTTTTTTTCCTATAACATAAAAACTCTGACATAAATGGCTTCATCCATTTTGGTTCAGAGAATAACTCTTCCTCTGCCAAACTTTCCCACACAGATGCATCTCTTCTGCAAGATGTAATCCTGTATTGAAAGTGATTTGTAGGGATCTTTACAATCAATTAATCAGGGACTTTTAATACTGTGATTAATCATGTAATCTTGTCATCTCTGAATTTGCAGGACTGTAATGTTCCATTTCCAAGCCGATGGAGGCAAAAATCCTTCATTAATAGCCCATTAATTTTATATTAAGTTAAGTAGAAGAAAACACACAAAGGTTACGGGAGATGCAAACACACTGGTTTCCTCACAAGTGTTTTGTTTCCTCAGAATAAAAGTCAGCAGTCAGCAGTAAGAGGAGAACGGGGAGCGGTGCCGACTTGGTGTCTAATAAACTCTAATCTCATTAGACCTTTAACAGGCTCCAGGCTGGATTTAGAGGGCGAGGAGGGAGGGGGTACATGGCAGAAATATGAAGAAAAGAAAAGAAAAAAGGCAGATTGTGTCAGTAGCTCATAAGAGAAAATTACAGGTGGCTCTGAATGCACTGTCCAGAAGGTGAGAGCTACTTTGTAGACCTCTGAGGGAAATAAAAAGGAGAAAAGTGTGAGCGTGTTGAGAGAGTTAGGATGAATAGACTGAAGCCTTCTTGACAAAATTCCCAGTGGAGAGCAGTAAGTATATGTTTGCCAGTATGTGGGCAGCGTGAGGGTGTAATGAGGGGGTTCTGTCGAGCAGGCAGAGGTCAGGCAGCCGGGCAAAAGCAAAGACTTCAACAACAACATGATGTCATCAAAGAGAGCCGGCATTACTCATCAACCTCAGGCACAGGAGGTACAGAGGAATTTTAATGTGATCTCTCTACATAAGGAAGGCACAAAGAAAAGGATTTTTCTCTCAAGGAAGTCAAGAAAAAAGGCAGAACATACTCAAATGTTCCAAAAGTACCTGGAGGAAAAACACTTGTGTTTTTTTGTTTTTTTTTACTGGAAAAACTGCAAAACTTCCTCTAATTAGCAGGAATGCAAAACAAAATGAGAACGTGGAATTTTGTTCCTGGTTTGTTTAGAATCAATTATGTTGATGTGTAAGTAATGAGAAAAGATGCCGGGAGGAAAAGGATTTCCAATAGCAAGAATCCCATAAAAGGAAGGGACAGAAGTGCAAACAAAAAGCTGTTTTTATATGAAGCTCTCATTACTAAAGAAAAGACAATGACCTAATTACATGCCCAAGAGGTTAGGAAAGAATGGTGTCTCATTTCACATCAACTAAGCAGACTCGTAGGTCACCGCACTCAAATCTTCATCCCACGAGCAAGATTATAGAAGTTGTATTTCTAAATGTAGCCTAAACTAAAACGAGGATGATCCATAACGCCATTAAAAAAAACAGTCAAGGTTTTATATCAAAGGCAGAAATGATCATGAGAGAAAGTCTATTTCTGTACTGATGGAGTGGAGGCTCAATTCTCCAGAGAACCACAATGAAAACTGAAGACATCCTCTCAAATCTCTAATTCCTGTCCCCTCTCCCCAGTTGGTGGTGACCCTTGCCTACCATGACTCCCCGACTCCGACCTTTGACTTCCCCGACAGCTCAAACGGCTTTACTTGCTCTCACGCAAAAATACCACTGAGCTATCTGTTCCCAATCAGTGTGAACAAAATACTATGTTTTATGAGTCAACCAGGGCCAGAGGAAGACAAAACATCCAGCAACGAGCACCACAGAGTTGAGTCGCAGACAACCGCAGCGCTACAGTCAAGACAACCCTCTTGTTCACTCCCCTCATGAAAGAAATGCCAGGGTGTCGTGTCAAACAACTGCAGCAACCCTGGAGCTGTTAAGAGGAGGGGCAGAAAGCTGACTGGGCAAGGCTACTCGCTTAACATTTGCTCCTTTTGGTCCCGACGCCTCCACTTAACACTCATCAGTTTCTGTTACTCGTGGGCTTCCACGCACACCGAATTTCTCTTGGCTATTCTACAAGTGTCGGTCAGTCAGTAGGATCAGAGGGGACCCGAAACAAAACCCTGTTGTGCATCTGTCAGGCAGTCCCCACCGTTCTGCCCTCCCAGCCATTATCTGACCACAGAAGAATCGGAGGTGGAGCTCTGCATGAACAGGGGAACGGTAGCACAAGAGCAGCTTCAATATTTAAACGATACCCCCCCCTCCCAGATACACACACACACACACACCCAAAACCCCAAAAAAGAAGAAAGAAAAACAGGACAGATGACGAACAAAAAAAGAAATGGGACTGAGGGTGTCAACCAGGAGCAGTGAAGCGTTCAGTCCCTGTGAAGCGCTGGCCAGAGATCAGGCTAAGCAATCTGTAAGAGCTTTGATCTCGGCCTGTTATGTTCCCAAAATTTTACACCTGCACGGCTGTGTCTTTTCGCTCAGTCTGTTTGAAAAACAGAGTATTAGCCCAAAAAGCAACACTACGTCATCGTTAAAAATACAAGGGGGAATGGTAAACTTCTCTGGGATGGATTTTAAGTTGTAAAACTCACCACTTGTTATTAAATCAGTATCACCATAACAAATACATGCTTAAGTTTAGAGAAAAACTTTAGTTTGAAATAAGTTTAAACTTCTTTTATACACAGTCTGTGGTTTAAACCTAAACTCTAAACAAAAGCTATCAACTAGGGCTGCAACTAACAATTATTTTAATAGTCAACTAATCTGTAAACTATTTTTTTGATTATTTCAGTCACACCCGCCATCTGTACTTCCAATTGATGCAGTTTTTTTTTTTTTTGTTGTTGTTTTTATTTTTATTAAACAAGCTCCAGTATGTTTTACCACTAATTTGCATCATATGAATATCATCCAGATTTCCAGTCGATCACAAGATAATGTTCTTTAGTAAAGTAAAATGACTCCTGAACCAGTTGACTGTCTAATATAAGCTTTAACTACAAATTTATTTAGAAACAAACAAACCTATTTATAATGTCACATCCAAACTACAGAATTTTCCTTAAAAAAAGAAAACAAAATAAGTAAAATATTTTAATTGTACAATTGTGTCGGTTTATTTTCTCCTCATTTCATAATATGGGGAATTTCCAGGAAAATAACAATCCGGGAAGGTGCGGCAAAGACCCTTCAAAAAACGGGATACTTGACAGGTATAACAAAACCACGTAACTACTCTGTAATGCTAGCAGAAAAACTGGACAAACTCCCAAACTTTTAAAGCAAGAGGTCTAAAGATGTTTTCACTCGACTGTTTAGGTTGCACCGCCATCGGCCTTGAGTTGTTCTTCGTTGGTTAAGAAGACGCTGCACAAGCGACAATACTGCCCCCTGCACTTCCTGTTGGGCTTTCAGTCATTTACTTGATGTTTAGAGTTCTTATGCTGTCTGAAAAGCCGTGGTGTTAAGTTGCCTGGCGCAGCGTTTTATCAGCAAAGCCGTTACGGGCGTTTATAACACGACGCGTTGACAATTAAATTTTGCATTGATGAATTTTTATTGTCGACGAATCGTTGCAGCACAACTATCAACACAGTCGCAATAAAGGAATGCATGAATATTTTATTCCTCTGTATTTAGCAGTTTAGGGATTAGTGGCCTTGCTCAGAGACCCCAAGTGTTTCATCAACAGTTGTTGCAAGTCTGGAGATGGATTTGTTTAGCAAATAGACCCCAGGAAGAATGGTGGCAACTGTTAACTGCAGCAAATGTGGATCCAAATAAAAAAAAGAAATAAATAAATGGATAAATTTACACTTATTACAATGACATCATACAGTGTTTCCTTGTGCGAACAGTACTCTACACTCACACAGGGGAGTCAGCGGGAGAGGTGAGATAATGGCACAGTTTTAAATGGCAACCTCTTTATTTCCAAGGAGTCTTCTCAGAACCAGGATGAGGACAAGGGGGATTTGGAAAATGCACAAACAGCTTTGAAATGAGCACTAATTCTCTCAAGTGATACTTTGGCAAATGAGGCGGATCCCCCGGTAGCAATTTACTGCAAGGTCTCTGATCTTCATACCTGCATGGCTGGGCAGATACATTATCAGCGCTTTGACATTCCAGTGATTCTACACAAGACCTTGACATCTTTTCATCTACCCTATCCTCCTCTGGAAAAGACCGGTGCAGCTCAAAGAGGGGCCCACAAGTCTCCCCCCCTCCTCCCTCTTCTTTTCACTCACATTTTCTGAAACCATCCTAAGAGTAATTTGGATATAATTACACATTGAAATGTTAAGAAATCTGATATTTTAAGCATTAAGCCATAATAAATTACTCAATTCTTGAAAAAAAAAGTTATCCGGTTACATTCCCTATTTTTAAATGCAAAATACTTTGGTTTACTTATTCATAGTAAGGACAGAAGTGACATCTTTCTGCTTTGAACCCGGTTTCACCTCACATTTTCATACAACAATAAGAAAAGGATCTTTAAAAAAAAAACAACAACAACTGGGGTGATGAATAGAAAAACCTTGCATGCTGTTTCTCTCTGACAAATCGGCAGCGTTTGCTAAAATAATAAAACTGTGTATCAACTCCTGGGGCAGAAGTTTATAATTTACAAGTCTTCTCGGTAAAAACAACCACCCTGTGGTGCTGCAATTAACACAAACATGCACATAAACAGCGAAGCAAAATCTCACTGTAAGACAGACTTTACTGTATGATAATAGCAGTTAATGATTGTGAGCTTATAAGAAAAAAAAAGTCTGTCTAGTAAAGACACAGAGGAATTATTTGATGACTACACTATTGACTGCTGTAAAGCTCCGTCTGTGGTAATGCTGGGCTGCCAGTCAACGGGCTGGCTTTGAGATCATCATGATTACCAATAATCCACAGCAAAGATTAGAGAGCCAACATGCTGTTTTTAATCCACACAGATTTTGTCTATTTTGTTTCAGCTTGACCCTAACAATGGGGAAACACAGATTGAAGCTCACTAATGCACGTTCAGTCAGTCAGCATACTAACCCGGACAATGGTGCTCTTAGCCTGGGCTCGCTGGGGTTGCGCTCCCGCTGTGCCCTGGTCCCTCGTCCCGCTTCCGTGCACCCTGGCCACGGCTCCTGACGTACCATTTGTGCAGACCCCGGCCCCGGAGCCAGCTCTCCGTGGCCTCTGCTTGATGCCATCCAACAGCCGCACGAGGAGGATGTTGCTCGGGAGTTCATCCACGGCACACTCCACCAACGTCCGGCACTCTGGACACCGCAACTCCCCGCGTGAACCTAGGATGCCTTGGAGGCATCTGCGGCAGAAGGTGTGCTGACAGGGAAGAACCTTTGCAGAAGCATCCAGGCGCTCCAGACAAACGGGGCACTCAAGCAAATCCAGCAACACTGACTCGTCCATTCTTTATGTGTTCTGCCTCTACTTCAGAAAAGCATGATGCTGAAAAGGTTTTTGTTCAACAGCAGATCCAAGGACCGTCACGTCACTCCCATGCCTCGGCTATGGCCATGGCATTCGCATTAGCTATGAAAAAAAAAAAGGTCAAGAGATGCAAATTATTTGACTGCATAGACAAGAAATAGGTCATATGATCCAAATAGCAGACATGACATATGGCTGAAGCTGTGTATCTTTGTTTCATCGGCTGAGCATGAAAATATTAAACACAATGTTCCACGCCACATTTAATAAGTTGACAACAATTATAAAACCATTAAAAAGCGGTCTTATCTTCCAGTAGTTTAATGAATAAAGGATCAAACTTAATCTAATCTACTCTACGAGGGATGATTACACCTGCAAAACGTGATCAGCAGGCTTTAAACAAACAAAAAGGAAACTACTGTGGCAGTGCAAGAGTGAAATACTTTGATTTCTCTCAGAAATGGAAGAACAGAGGAATATAAAGGATCTGATATGCACTATTGGTCTGGTAAAAGATACACACACAAGGTTTAAATACACTTCAGTGACACTAATCCAATATTTCAAGCCTGTACAGCAAAATAATAACATTATTCTGGAGAATCGCATTATTACATAACACTTGACCAACAAAAAATGCGTACTGATAGTTTTTAACGGGGGTATGAGCCTAAGAAGTGGAGTCTTCTCGCCTTTGTAAGTAATAAAAATTAAAAAAAAAACTACTATAAAGCAAATTTTCTCATGTTTGTTGATAATTACAGCTCGCTAACAACAGATAATTTAACGCTAAAACAAGTTCTTAGTTAAGTTTTATCACATTCCCACTTGGGGGGAAAAACAGTTTCAATAAGTCAACACGACTAAAACCAGTTCATATCGATCAATTATTAGTATTTAAAGCACTTGAAGCAATTCAGATTACCTCTTCCGAAACAAGACTCCTCCTCTTGTTGCTCTTTATCTCCCAATTTTCTGCCTTCTTGCTAACATTAAGTTAGCAAGCGACCCAAAATACAGTCCCACAAGTACTAAACAAATATTACCGTTTTGACTAGATATGTTCTTTATTTACAGGCACGTGACTTGGAGAGTAAACATACCTTTGTCAGAGAGTGGAGTAAAACCTAACATGAAATATATAGAGACGAAACAAGGGAAGTCCTGCCGCACGGAGCGCCATGCTAGTACTTCTGTTCTGTTGGACTGTTGCGGGAACAAGGCGAGGAGGGGGAGGATGAGGCGTTCACTGGAAATGGGAATTTAGAAAACTACACGAATGCGCTTCAAAGCGCGATCGATTTACAAATGCAATATTTGGATATATACGAAGAAAAATGGCTAAACTGGTTCATTAAATGTCTATAACATAAAAAACCAAACTTTTTTTTTTTCCTCAAAGAAAAGGACACGGTTTTATTGTGATTAAAACTAACGTAAAATGAATCTAAAGCAACTAATTTTTGTAGAAATCTGCTCATGAATGGCCAGCTGGAGTCAAGGGGAGCTCCGAGTTATGACATGCAACCTATGTAGGCAACCCTGGGGGAAAAAACAAGAAACATAAAACATTATACATAGCAGGTTTGGAAATAAATCACCAATCGTAAATAAAATTGCCATAACATAAAAGGGAACTTCAAAATAGAGCCAAAGAGATACAAACTCACATCATAAAAGCTGATCTCATTGTTACATTCAATTCAACTCAACTTAATTTATTTAGCGTCAAATCACGGCAATGCCATCTCAAGACGTTTTACAGACAGGGGGAAAAAAACAAACAAAAAAAACATAATGAAACCCAGTTCATAATAGCCTATATAAGGAAACCAACAGATTGAGTTGGACAACTCTGACAAGAGATATTACCATTTCTAAATGGGGATTATTAAAAGGTTGACCATCAAAATAATAAAAAAAAAAATGAGGCCATACGCTCACAGTTGGAAACATAAGACTTCCACAAAAATACTAGTATTATTTATAGTTGTTTTCTGCATATGTGTTTTGATAATATAGGCTTCATTTGTGACCATGGGGCAATTTATTGATCGAATAATTTACTAAGGGCTCCATCAGTCAAAACTTGGAAATTTCCGAGGTGTTCCGGAATGCAGCTTCTTGCCTTGTAAAAAGGGCGTGAACTGAAAGCTTTTCTTTTAATGACCTGGAATATTGTGTCAAAAAGTGGCATCCCTCCACAGACGTAATGGAAAATTACTTATTTTCTAATGTTTCAGCCACAAATACGGAAGTTCAGCTGTATTCTTTAAGCCACTGAAGATTAAGGGCTTTTCTTCACACTTTCCTTCTATAAATTTCCTCTCTCTGTCTATCTTTCTATCTTTCTGTAGTAGCCTGGGTGGTTCAGGTCCAGCCTCCCAACTCGTGTATGACATTTAAAAATAGTTGTTTGGTTGCGTGAACAAGATAGATACCAATAAGAGTTTAAAAAAAACAAAAAAAAACTACCTTCTGTAGGTTAAGTTCTTCAGGGGTAAATAGGGACATCTGGTGGTCACATAAGCCTCTTTATTAATACAAAAGCAAACATATTTTCCATACTTTTCACACATTTTTTTTTTTTTTAGCAATAAATACTTCTAAGTGTACAGGATGTTGATACTGAAGTCATTTTTCAATACTCAGTACTAGAATAATATTATCCAATATTCTCATGAGGCTGAGAGTAAAATGATCGTTGGATCTATGTTTAGCTGATGAAACAATAAGCAAAAGACCCAAAGAGATAACTTTTCCAAAGTGGCTGAATTTATTTCCAAATATGAATTTGCAGAGCAGCACTGACTCCAAAGAAGCCTGCAGAGCATAGAGCTTAATCAGAGAGAGGAGATGTGAGATGCAGCCAAACAATAAACGTGATTTATTTTGATCTTATTCAGAGGACACTGCATTTTGAGCGAAAGGGAAGGATGAAGGAGAGCACAAGCAGAGCAATAAAGAAGGAGATTTATTTGAAGGTGGCCTTCCTCTGTCGCATGTGATCCCAGGAGAGCTGGCAGGAGCCCTCAGGTCATATTTTCTCAGAGTCAAAAGGCAGTACACCACCCCCCCTCCACTTCCACACAATGGCTCCTGCCCTCCTTTCCAGCTTGACCTCAATGTATCACCACACACTCACACTCTACAGACACTGTGATTTTTTTTTTTCTTTTTCTTAAAATAAAAAAAAAGGAGCAGCAGACATGATTTTGAAGTTATTCAGAAAGGCAACGTGAATGATTTGCTCACTCTGAAAGCAATAATTCTTCATAATGACTACACCTGAGAGTAAAAAAACCCAAAAAAGATCAAGGTACACACACACACACACACACACACACACACACACACACACACACACACACACAGACTTGGATGATGGAAGTGACAGCTGTGTTACTGCCTACGAAGGGGGAAATGAGGAGAGCGGGGGAGAACATGACAAGACATATGCCCCAATTTCCATGAAAGGATAGACCTTGACAAAAAATATTGCTCTCCGTGGTGCAACTCATAGATATTCAAGACGGAAGGCAATGAAACAGATTAAAACTCCAGAGGAAAACCCTTTTATTTTAGTTTACAAAGCTACAACGATGTCTACAAATTGACATTTCTTTCTGTTATGCCTTTGCTGAAGGCAGCCCAGATCTTTTGGCCCATATATCCTCTTCAGATAAGGACCTTGACATCCACTGATCCTAACTTTGATAAGACTTTTAGACTTAATCAGGCAGCCTGAAGCGTTTTGCTTTTAAATTAGATTTAGGGGCATAACTGGATTTCAAATAATCCTGCTGAGTGTCTATATTTCTACCTGGAGTGATTATCTCCTTTTCAGTGTGATCAGGCCAAAACACAGGCCTTCTGGAAAATGCCAACCACAATCAAATTCATTACATTAATGAGACAATCTCTGGGAGTCCGTGAAACCATATAGGTCATATCTTTAAATGTCTTTTTGTTTTTCTTGCTGCTCTGTCTAAATTTAGTCAGGCTGCGATATTTCACATAGTTCAGGAGCTAATGAGATCTGTTAAATATGTCACGCAGAGATAAACCCAGCCAACTATGAAGTGTGTTATGTTTGCAACCAGCTGAAAAGCTTTATTATCACACTCAATAACAAAAAGGGAAAATAAACGTGTTTGTTTGAATCTCTTGAACGTCTTATTCTTGTCGCTCTGTATTTAACATGTACAGGTTTTGAGCATTGGTCGGAGGGAGGGGCGAGAGTGGTTTGTGTGTGTGTGTGTGTGTGTGTTCGTATGGATGTATGATAAATGATGACTATTACATGTATTACATATGTTATTTATTTTGTTCTTTTATTTATCTATTTACTTATTCTTTTTTTCCTGTTTGTAAATTTCTTTATTTTTTTTGTAGACACTGCTGCTCTTATTTTGTGTTGTTACTTTTATTTAAAGGACCCCCTTGAAAATGAAATGGTGCATCTCAAGGGGTTATTCCTCTATCAATAAATAAATGTTAAAAAAAAAAAAAAAAAAATTCTATTTATTCTTGCGTAATTGTCTTTTAGCTTTTACTTACAATTCCTTCTTCTTCCTCGTTTCTCATCATTATCATTTAATACAAAACATGACAACATATAAAGGAAAATAGAACAACAGATAACAGGACGGTCTTTGTGGGAACAGTGACGAGTGTTGATGTAAAACGTTATTTGGTGTTGTGAGTGAAAACAAAACCAAACAAATAAGCATTTCTGTCCAAATCTCTTTTGCTATTATTCCAGTCTAGTGTATTCCTGCTGACAACTGCATATCTTCATGTAGCTTATAAGCCTCGTGACAAGCAAAATGCAAATCACAACAGAGATAAAGCAACCAGCCATACATAATGCAAGCAACACAGCGAGACTTAAAACAGAATTACTGGATCAGACATGGATCAAGCCAGCACAAAGCTATCATGCAGCATTAATATTTAATGAGGGCTTAGAGAGCAATAAGAGCTCTTCCTTTCTGGCTCTTGACAAGCAGCTTGAATAAGTAGAAAATTGATAGTTTGGAAGCTTAAACCTGCAGGGCACACATGTATGTTTCATGTGTTGTATTTCCATATTTTGTATAACATAAAACAGGCTGACTCAGGTTTAAAATATGTGCTGGCCAATGACCAAAGCTTAGGTTCAAAAAGTCGGCGGACTTCATGCTGCAGGGACAAAACAGAAAGAAAAAACCAAAGGGTCTGTCCCACCAGCTGCTCGCTTTTAGCTCATTACTGATCATTTTTCTTGTAATTAATTGATTAAATACAACATTTAGTAGATAGAGGTGTAGAATGTAGAATTTCAGTCAAGTCAAACATAGAAAATGAAAATATCTAGATGATAGAACATTTAATTTTTATGCCATTTTAACTTTAAATCAACAATGAACGGCTCTGGACAAATCTAAAGTTAAAATCACAAATCCATCCTCCACAACTTCTCCTGTCGCTCTGAATCGGACGTGCGCTTAGAAAAGGCCTGAGCCATCCCACAAGGTATGCAGCAATGAATAAATTGTGCACGCTGACAGAGGGGTGTGTGCTCTGCTGAAGGGCTGAGGATGAAAATAGCCTGATGTGCTCACGTGTGGCACGTCAGCCTTGAGGTGCGTGAAAGGCAGAGCAGCTCCCTTTAATCCTTCCCAATGCATTCCTAACAAAAGGCTCAACAAAAACTTTCATTGATAACCCTGATTCTAAATAAAGACAAACAGATTAAAATGATTTGCACATTTCAAACCCATATTTTCATCATCAGCATCATCTTCCTTCCTCAGCGAGCCCACTCTCATTTGGACCAATAAGGCAGCACTTTGAGGATCATGTTCTTTGATTTATCTTGTGCTTTTAATTCAAACTGCTCTGGTAAGTGAGAAGAAGCATAAATTCCAGGTGGATACCTGCATGACCACCTGGATTTATGACCACAGTTGCCTGAAAGGGTGTCTGCTGAAAGGGAGCTTCACCAATCTACAATCAGAGTCTAAAAATGGTGGAGTAAAGTGTGAAATGGCATCAAAAGTTTCAGAAAATCAGAAGGAATCTTTGTGTTCATGCGGCATGGCCGAAGATTAAAACTAGGTGCTGGTGAACTCAGGATCCTCAGGCAGTTCTGCAGTAAAACCAGACAGGATTCTCTACTGGAAATCACTGCATGGACTCGGGAAGACTTCCAGAAATCACTGTGAACACAGATCACCCTGAAATCCACAAATGCAGGTCAAAGCTCTGTCATGTAAAGAAGAAGCCATACGTCAGCACAATCCAGAAACACCACCGTCCTCTCTGGACAAAAGCTCATTTAAAATGGTCCGAGACAAAGTGGAAAACACTGGAAAACATGTCCTGCAGATTGAAGACGCAGACATCCCAGGCAGCCCTCTCCTCTTTAGTCTGCAGCTTGTTATCAGTGGACAGATGAAAAGCCTGCGTCTCTGATGGGATGGGGTTGGAGCTTCCACATCTGGGAAGCTCCATCAATGCTGAAACATCTGCTCCCATCCAGACAACATCTCTTTCAGGGGAAAACCTTGCAGATTTCAGCAGGACCAAGCTGAAGCACATCCTGCATCCACTACAACAGCTTCACAGGAGAACTGGTCTGCCTGCAGTCCAGACCTTTCACCAGTACAAAACATCTGGAGCATCATGAAAAAGAAAAAAAAGAAAAAGGTCCAGGACTGTGTATTCAATTTCAGCTTTTTTTTGTTTAGCACCACCTCACAACAATGTTGTCACAGGGCACTTTACGTAAACATCATTTCAGGTCAATTCATAAATAGCCTATAATAAAAACCAACCGATTGCATTGAATCATGACTTCATTTCAAACCCTCATCCTGAGCGTGCACAAGGCGACAGTGGGAAGGAAAAAAACCTCCTTTTAACAGGAAGAAAACCTCCGACTGAACCAGTCTCAGGGAGAGCAGCCATCTGCCTCGACTGGTTGGGGTGGAGAGGACAACATTCCTCGCCTAAAACCCCAGCAACTGGTCTCCTCATCTCCCAGATGTTTACAGATGTTAAAAGAGGATGCTAGACGATGCTAAACATAATCCTGGAACTATGTTTACAGATACTTTACTACCATCTGATTCTAACTATTTTACATTAAATGATCATATTGGTGAGTTTCAGCCCCTGACATGTTGTTTATGTTCTACTGGGAATAAAATAAGGCTTGATGAGAACTGGAAAACATTGCATTAAGTTTGTTTTTATATTTTACGCAGCATCCCAACGTCATGCTCGAGAGTTGTAACTTACACACCTTAATGTCAGGTCTCATTATGCAGCAAAAAAAAGGGGGAAAAAAGCAATTAAGTTCTTAAAAAATTTTATTCCATAAAAAGATTTACAATATTTACTTTGTAACCAAGCATAAATTATTAGTAGCATCTAAACACTGTTTCTACCATCAGAACAACTGTTTCAGTCTGACCTGGCCCACACATCGTACACGGCCGTATTGCTACAGTGCCATGGCAACAGTCTCACTCCAACACCTTTTTATTTAATCTGAGTAAACAGTAAGAAACGTGGAAAATGTATTAGATAATATTTAACCTGTGGTTTGGTGAAAAGTCTTGTAAGAAAAGGAGGTTAATCTGTTTTGTAGTTGTGTTGAGGAGTAACCCGGTTTGCGATCTGAAGCGATAGTTGAAGAATGAGAGAACCTGAGAGGACCAGATCTTATCCGCCACAACGAAGTGTCACTTAGGAACCGACAGCAAAGAGAAACAGAAAAGTTCACACACATAGGTGACGTTACATACATGTCATTCATTTGCAGACATAGACTGCCATATGAAGTTTGGTTAACAGGAACACAGATGTAATAATGCACTTATGAATGAACACTGGTTAGAAAAAAAAAAAAAAAGTTCCAGTGGAAGAATGAAACGCAGTCTTGATTTTTCTGGGTTTATATCATGCAAATGTGCCTGAAAGTCTGTTAGGATGTGCAGCCACCACGTTTTTCATGCATAGATCCTTCTGCCAGAGATGTGAGTTGTGGGAAGACATCGAATGGCCAGCAGATTGTCTTCGCTGCCAGCAGCTCCATCTCCAAAAACGCTATTCATCATTATCTGCAACAGAACCAAGAAAATCTCATTATTAATAAAAGAAATGACAACTTCACTTAACATGAGGTGAGAATGAACGCACATCTAATGTACTTAATACCACTGCTGTTGTTTCGGACGATTTGAACAAACCGCTGACATAAATCAACTATACTTAACACAACATTTAGTAAAGCGAACATCAACCACCTGTTAGCAAAATGGCAGCAGGGATGAAAGACAGAAATTATTCGCAGGAGAAAACTTTTTACTTTCTCTGAAATATTTAAATTTTTCCTTGGCGGATAGACACACACGCACGCACAGTACTATAGTCCAGTATATGTTGCAGACATTGTGGGGTTCAGAGAATAGAAAACAGGGCGATTTTGTTTTTTTGTTTTGTTTTTTTAATCCTCCATGTTCGCCAAAATGAGGTCTATGGATCTAAGAATATCTGAAACGGACCAGCTTCCTTTAAGTATGAACTTTTTTACAGTTTTACAGCCACTTTTTCCCAACAACTGTCTCTTTGCCAACGTGCGTATCTGAAGATGCTTTCTGCTGGTAAATCATCATCCAGTTCACTTGATCTCCGATCTCAGCTGTGCTTTCTGATTGGCTGGAGTCAGCAAATGCTAGAATATGCACACAATATTTGAGAGGAGAACAGTCAGCATTTTAGAAACCTTGCTTCAGGTTTACTAATCCTGGTATCTAGCTTTAAAGCACTGCTGTGGCTCAGTCCAGCGGACCTTTTCTGGAAGATCTGGGCACCTCTCAGACCCACTCAGAGCGCATATTGACATGCAGCCAGCTTTTATTTACAGTTTCAACATCTTTCACTAGCTGAGATGAGAAATATAAGTGACTGAAAGTGGATAAATTGGACATGTGACTGTTTTACTGCAGTTAATGTGAGGGAAGAGATAAGAAAAAAAAGGATGCAAACATAATTGAACTAATGAATAACACACACACAAAGCTTAAGTCAAAACTTGAAAGCACTGACTGAAAAAATTAAACTAATGTTCACTTGACTGTTAAATTTTTAATCCTAATTAATAAAATCCTGCATGATAAACACCAACATTTAATAAGAAGAGGGGGCATTAGCACAGATTAAAACCTACAAACGTGTCATCCGAGTTGGGCGTTGAATGCAACAGGTTATTAAGACTATAATACCACAGAGCCTGTGTTTGTTGTCTGCAAGCTTCTGCAGAAGTTTATGGGTGGGAGCCACAAGACACATCTTTCAGTGTTCTAAAGACATGTCCTCAGGGACGTTTTCTGACATGTGCAGCTTTTCGTTCAAGAGCTGGTAAAAATAGAAATCAAACAAGATGTTAAATTGAGATGTTCAGTGAGAAAACATATCTGAAGGCGGCTCCTGTCTTTAGGAGAAACCTTTCAAACCTCTCAACACCCCAAACGTCTATTTCTGGTGCCGCCACACGCTGACGAGAGGGGACAGCAGTCAAGAAACTTTTTTTTATTTATTTACTTGTATGCATTTTGTAGCTTAAACAAAAGAAACTGGAAACACAAGAGGAAGTGGTGTTGTGGAAAATAAAAATGAATGAAATCAAAACAGTTCGAACAACCTTTTACATCAGTTGCTGCTGTCACTAACCTTCCTGATAAGCTCCGTCCGCCATCACTAGATGAAGGATGTTGGGATACAGATGCTGGTGCTCAGTTCCAAGGATGCTAAAAACTAAGCTGGAGCCCAGCTCTATATTCTCATCTTCATCTTCATGTATCGCCTTGGAGAATATGAAGAAGAAGAGTTGAGTGAGTCACCATGTCCAGGGCTTTGTTCCAGCCACTGACTTTAACATTTTACAGAGAAATGATTAATAATTAATACCTTAATCTTGTTATAGGCTTCAATGAACTTCTCAAAACCCATCTGTTGCTCCAGGTTGAAGCGAAGCTCTTCCAAACGACTGAAGATGCTGTCATGATGTTCAGCCTCTCCACCCTGGTCCTCTCCGCTCCCATCTACAGCAGAGCAGAGTGCATCAGTTCTCCAGCTAATCTTACATTTATTATTAACACAAAAACCACTAAAGCTGCTTATTTTAACAAATATTCTGCTGTTTTTTATGACTCTGCAAAATCATAAGGATGTGAAAACTAAACAATCAGACAAAATGGTAAAACTGATGTAGCTTCTTGCATGAATATAATGAGCCAACTTAATTAAAAACTGCTTAGGTCGTCTAATTTCATCAAGCCCCGACATCCCCTCCCACCTGACTGCCACTCTTCATTGAGCTGCTTGTTATTACTGTGGTGCTCCTCTCCCACACCATTAGAAAGCAACTCCCCAGCTTCCTCATCAGCAGGACTCCCATTAGAGCATTCTTCATCCTCATCATCATCATCATCCTCTTCTTCCTCCTCCTCATCGTCGTCATCGTCTACAGCCATCTGATCATTGTCCCGTTCAATATCAGCTGCCATCCTGTTAAAAAACTCCTGGTCTCCATCCTCTGGAGGATTTCCGTTGAAGTCTCCGGCTCCATCGGCCGGAAGGCTCCGTGCGATGTCGCCCTCCTCCTGAAGCAGTCTCTCCATAGAGGCCCGGATGTCTCGCAGATCTTCATCTTCATATGCACTGAGGAACACAACACACATATTGTTTAGTGTTGGGAGTGTTTAATCATTTGAAAACTGACAGGAAGCTCCTGCCGTCACAAGAATGCAGGCTTAGAACTGAGATATTTACAGATAAACTAAATATTCTGGAAGAATGCACGTGATATATTACACAGAAAGTAGATTTTCCTTTATAGGTGCTTGTAATTTGTTCAAATCAGGCATGTTGGAGCATGTTGTTGCTTTAAATATTTGATTAGTGCGTGTCTTACTCCTCAGCCTCTGACTGGTCATCGTCTTTGGCTCCTTCTTCCAGGTCCTCGATCTCCAGGTTGTTTTCTGGGGCAGCATTTGTCTTGTTAGCCACTGCAGCATCCTGCTGGGGGCTGAAGAGTCGGCTGAGGTCTGGCAAAGAGCACGTACGCAGCATCTGGCAGCATGAAGCAAGCACAGTGAAGGGGTTCAAACATGCCTTAAATAGACTAAATCCTTTAAGAGATGCAGGAAGAAAAGACTAAAAGCCAACATATCAGTTTATATATGCCAGTGTAAAACAAATTACAATGACTAAACAAAGCATTTTATAGGGAATGAAGTCAGATTAATGTGTTTTGGTATTGTGACATGTTTATATCCATGTGCCTCTTTGTGTGTATATTAGAAAAAGCTCTACAGAACTTAGAGAAAGGTTATGAAAGATATGTGCTGAAAGATACTTCTTCTGTTCCATGACACCCACTGCACATTCAGACGACGTGATTAATTACTCTGGCTTCTTTCCAACTCCCCCTCATTAATATAAAAGAATTAGATCCCATCCACAACACTACACAAGCCTCTTCCATTACATTACCCTGAAGACCAAGTGTGGAAACATCCGATCACTCAAACTCTAAAAGAGTTGCAGAACCCACACTGTTATGCAATACTTTCAATCCAACTCTTAGTGCAAGTTACTGCTTTTGATCACCTTTGGGTTGTTGGCGTCAAACATGCCCGTGGAGAGACCAATGAGGAGGGCATCCTGGTGCTTGGAGCGCAGAGGGGAGACGGATCGTGAGCGAGAGGCCAGAGAGGAGGATGATTCATCCATGGAGGATTGGGCAGAGAGGATTGCTAAGGCAGCAGTGCGCCGGTGGGCTGGTGAGCAAATCTTCAGAAACAGGGGCTCCTCATTCTGGGCTAAACCTGCCGAGAGTAAAGGAAAGGAAGATTTAATTAAGATTATAATGACACTGGAAAAAAGTGGTTAAGGCTCACTACACATTAATCTCACCAGACGATTCAGCTGGTTTCGCTGCACTTTTCTCAACCTCCTTGGTGTGTGTTGGTATTATAGCGCCCTCAGGTGGCCTACAAGAGAAGTACATGGCTTAACAAACACCGGTACATGAAATATCAACATTTTACTCGACTGCTGCAGCAGTAAAATAACGTTTTAAGTCAGTAGATGTGAAAAAGACAAAAATAATGTTCTTAGGGAAGGTAAATGATCACATTTGCTGTTGGACATCTTGCTCCCACGCTTGCTGCACACCAGCTGCACGATGCGAGGGTTGTTCAGGACTCTCTTCCAAAACCACTGACTCCAAGTCCGCTGGATCTGGAGAAATCCAGGCCACACAGCGTTGAAAATAAACATTTTACCTGTACAAAAGTTTAATCAATTTCATTCTGAGTGAAATACTCACCTTGAATATCAGTAAGGTCGGGTGGAGTTGGTGCACTGGCAACAGATGTCTTCTGATCTGAATTCTGGTTTTCAGCAGCCATGTTCTGACACACAGCAGGAGTCAACGCTTCTCTAGATGTTTTCTCACTGTCAGCTGCTGCTAAGTTAACATACAGAACCAATAGCATAGAAAAGACTGAAATAATAGTTCTGTTCTGAGTTCTGAGAAAATAAAGACAACAAGTGAATGAAACCAACCAGGACGAGACAACTCGTCCTCACACGCGGTAATAGTCTCCAGTGGTTGGGTGAGCGGCTGGAGCTCTGCCTCCTGAAGCATCCTTATCACCTGACATACTGGACTTGCTCCCCAGACCCTCCTGGGAGCTTGATCCAGTGGACCGTCCATCCGTATGACTTCACCTGCTGTCTGCTCTGTGACATGCAAAGAGTGGGCTTGAAACTAAGTTCCAGATGGTCAGGCATGTTTTCAGTGAAGGTGGTCACTCACCGACGGTGGTGATGAATGTCTCCTCTAATGTCTGCTGGGCAACAGAAAGGACCAGCGGGATGCCTGCCTCCCACTTTCTCCTGTCGCCTGCAGAGGACGGTCTGTCCTCTGGAGATGCTGATGTGGCTGAGGAGAAAATGTTTGTTGGAAAGTGAGCAGAACTGCCTCTAGACTTTCACATTCTCCAAGTGTATCAGCATAATTTGACTCTTTTTATAATGTTTTTTGTTGGAAAGACTCACTGCTGGTTGTGGCACACGATTCCTGTAAGGTTTGCTGCGCCACAGGAAGCACAGGCAGCTCTGCTGCCTCCCACTTCTTCCGATCTCCATTTGAAGGGGGATGTTTCTCAGTGTCAGACTGGTTAGGCAAAGAAGCAGGACTTGGTTCTGTAGGAGCTGGAGAAGACTCCACCTCCTCAGCTGGGCACTGGGCTTTTAGGTTCTGGTTAAGTCTGCGAAGAATCTGCTTTTTCTCACTCTGGTACAAAGAAAGCATTAGCGAAAATGATCTTTTTGAAGGACGACATTCCTAAAAAAATGTTACTGAAGTGTATTAGCTAAGAAAAATGAACACACCTGTATCGTCGTAGCAGTTTCTGGTACATTCAGATTTTCTTTCGGTGGAGTAATCTGTCACATACACACAAAATGCTAAACTTATATACATACAGAAAAAAAAAATCAAGTGGAAATGCTGTGATAGACTTTGTGCATATATACTGACCGCCCCAACATTCTTCAGAGCAGCAGTCATGGATATAGCGGAGGCGCCGGGTTTGGATGCAGGCAGGGCTGAAGCTTTGGCAGCTGGGTCTGACTGAGAGGGGCTGGCCTGAGGAAGAGGAGTGTCACAGGTAGATGACACTCCTGCTACTGCAGTGCTGACCTTCACCTCTCGAGCTGCAAGCTTTCACAGTACACAACAGCCATCACTGGTTTATACTGGGGAGGTCTTTAAGACAGGTAATGCTTTAGACATTCAAGTAGAATAAAGAATGGAAGCATACATGCTCCTCCCAAGCTTTCTTTTCCCTCTCGTATGCTTCACGTCTCTTCTTTTCAAGCTGCTCTCTGAGTACCGCAGCACGGGCATTTGCTTGTGCCTGAATTGGAAATACAAATATAGAAGAATTAAGTCCTCCTCAGACCATCAAGTTCTCTTTTGAACAACCACCTCAACGGGTCATAAGGTTATCAGTAGGAGTGGGACGCAATTAAAAAATATAATGCAACTAGAAAAGCACTCAGAGAGAGCAAACCTCCGCCAAGAACCTCAGTCCTAAAAAGGTTCTGAATCCAAACGGCGATCCGGATCACCAACAAAATAAATCAGTTCTTCCTTTTCACATTTCTAGTAACTCCTAAAAAATATTCACGAAAATCCGTCCATAACTTTGAGTTATCTTAAATGCAAACAAACAGATAAACGCCAGTAAAAACATAACCTCCTTGGCAGAAGTAAGTAATTAATTACAGGCTCTGTAATTAATAAATCTCAATTAATAGCATTTTGATTACATAACATCGGCCCCAAAAAGCACTTTTTTTCCTATTTAAATTGATTTCAGTGGATGAATCAAATAATACACACAGATATTAACATTATATATTCAGGCTTTACTAATATCTGGAAAAATCAATTTAATTTTAACACTGTAAAAAGAAATAGAAAAAAATCCCTGAACTTAATAGACCTACAGTTAAAATAATATTTTAAGTACTTTAACTAACAGCTTCAGCGGTTCCCTAAAAATGTGTGACAGTAGACCAGGATGGGATCAATCAGTGGAGGAGCAGAGGTGATCACCTCCTGCTTGAATCTGGCCAGAGCGACAAAGCTTCTTGTGTGTTCTTTCGGATGGGGAGGAGCTTACGCAACTGCTGCTGCTGCTAAGGGATGGTAAACTACATGTTCTTTAATGTTGCTCACTAAAGTCTCTAAGATCATCAAAGAAGTCTCTAGACTTGTTGAGTTTTTTTTTTATCAAATAGATTCACTAGAAGAGGCAGAAAAATGGCTAAATGTAGCGCTAAAGTTGCTAAGTTAATGCGGTCTACCGTGTGCAGCAATGTGATCGGTGAGGAAATTGTGCACTTTGGAGATGATATGCATTTATTATTTTTTTTAACATGCTGATTTTTTCCTGCAATTAAATTACAATTAACACATTAAAAGTCTGACTCTTTATCAGATAAATGTTGCTTAATGCTGTATGTAATCACTCTGTGCTACTTGCAGACTCACTTTTAAAGCCTCTATCTTCTTTCTCCTGAGCTCTGCCTCTTCACTTGACTCCTGGCTATCAGAGCCATCGCTGTCGTACTGAAACATACAAAGCAACAACAGGCAGGACGCGAAATGTCAGAAGGAGATGAAAATGCTCTCACTGCAGGCCCTCACAGACTGTAAGGGTGGGTGAATGTACCTTCTCTCCTCGGAGTCGGGCTTTGATCTGCTGACGCTCATTGAAGTTCTGCAAGCGGATCTGCCTGAGTCTTGCCAAGTACTCCTGAGAACAAATACACAAATGTTACCGACTGAATGGTGAGGGGGGGAAAAAAATCTCAGGCATGGAATTGATATTTGGTGTCACATTTATACACACACACATAAAAAAAAACAAATACATGCCACTGTTAGCCCTTCATTAGATCAACATCAGCCAATCAGACAGAATATAAATACTCATGTAAACCAACAATGCCATGAAAAAACAAACTGAGCATGAATTACAAAAGCAAAATATATATAAATCCAAAAACAATTCAACAAAACTGGAATGATTATTTGAAATGGAACAACAGCCAACGTTGGGATCAAACACCTGGCGCCGTAGTGTAAAACAGCAAACATTACACAAGGACGACTTTGAACTGCTGGGTGGAATCATGGGAGTGTCAAAGGGAGTTTTGTGCAGACATATGAGACATGCCAAGCCAGACGTGCTATGAGTGAGGCTGGTAATTCAGGTCTGGGCTCCTACCTCCTCCTCTTTGTTGACTTTAGGCCGCCTGCACCGGATGGCACCAGCCCGGCTTCCATAGATTGCAGCCAGGTTTTGTCGAGTACCCTGTTTACAGTTCAGTTTATAAGGATGGAAGCCCCGACATCCAATTGTAACATTTACTCCAAGTTCGGGCTGAATAGAATTAAACTCTGCTGATCCATATTCTTGCATTAGTGAATCCAATAACTATATGTGATCTCATACATATATGGTCACCAGATTTAATCAACCAGTTACTATAAAGCAACAAACTTGTTCACCACTGAACTAAGGAGAAGTTGAGCCTTTGCTGTGTGTGCCGGCTCTTTAGCACATTTCTGCCAAGAACAGAAGAGCTCCAAAACAAACAGCAATGTACTTGTTCTGCTTGACAGATTTATGTGTCAACAAACAAGGACTCATTTAAACATCCTACAGAAACAAAGCAGAAAGGACTTTATATTTGAATTTCCCAAACAATGTGGGTTTGAGCTCACTCCAGCAAAGGCAAAACCCAAAAAACATGACTGAGCTCCGTTACAATGAACCATTTGAAATGTTGCCTTCTGAAACTTTAACCTCTTCTTGAATAGGCCTGTTTTTCTGCTGCTTTTCTTTATCTTTAATGACAAACTCAAAACAAATTCACAAATAAAAAGGATTGTATGTATTAACTTGAGAAATCTTGAGAAAGCCAAGATATGCAAGACTGATACAGAAAAGTCAGACCCAAGACACCTGCTTCAGAGTAAATTCACTTGGAACACAATAGAAAATGTAAATGTTTACTGGCTGGATAGCAACCGCATTCATCCAGGAATTAAAGTGATGTCTGATGAGGAGCTGTGTAATTGCACAGTAACCATGAACAGTTTTACAGGTGTTGAACAGGTAAATATCACAAGAAGCCATCGGCCAACATTGCAATATTCTAACGGACACCTTTATCAATGGTCAGAGCCGGGAGAGATGAGGAATGGGCCCCCCAAAGTCATTCATTCATTTTCTGTACCGCTTAATCCAATTAAGGGTCATGGAAAAGCTACAGTCTATACCAGCAATTATCGGGCGAGAGGAAGCTTCATCTTGGACCAGGGCCAGAAGTGCACAGGCCCCTGGGCCCAGAGTGTTATAGGTGCCCCGTTCCACACCATAACATTGTAAAAATTGTGAATGATACACTGAAATGACATCTCTCAGCCAGTGGTACCAGTAGCAAGACAAACACTGTGGTGTAACTATCTGGCTTTTATATACATTTTGTTTCATGTCCAAACTGCTGGTGTATGCCCTACGTGGGCCCCCAATGGGTGTGGGCCCCTGGGCCCGTGCCCATAAGATAATCTGGCCTTAACCTGGATCCATCACAGGGTTTTACCTTAGAAATGCTGTGAGGATCCAAAAAGAAGGGAACCCCAAGATAATATGACAGGAAGAGTAAATACTTCCCTATAAAACCTCCTTCATCTTGATGGAAACTACCAGGACCCTCATGATTCACATCAAACAAAGACAGAGTCATTGGAGAACATATTAGCAAAGTTTTTAGTGGTGGGATAAAACTTAAGACATACATGAACTGTGATTTTTTTGTCCTCTTTTGGCTGCTTGGACACAGAGTCACAGTGATGAGACAGACGTCTTTGTAACCAGCAGAGTCTCTCCTTTCTTATAACACCTTGTTTGTGTGGTTTTGCTTGAAGTGGAAACTTTACCAGAACCTCTGAAGTGGACAGTGCTGTTCTTCTGTTTTTGTGGCATATAATTGCTTGGGGTTTGAATTGTGTTTTGTTTGGGTAGCAATGCTTAAGAGAATATTTTAACAGAGCTTTTTGCTGTCACTTTGGTATGTTTCATGCTGGGATCAGAGTTTCCTAGCATCTGCACAGATCTTCTGTACTGCACATACCCCCTGTGCAATGGGAACTAGTCAAGAAGAGGTCAAGATTCATATTATTGGCTATGAACACTATTCAGCATTTCAGCAACAGGGGGTAAATACCGGGTGAGGCATAATGTTACAGATTACATGGGGCATTCAATCAAGTCATACAGAGTTATAAGACATACCAGTTGTCCTTCAGCTCGGACTTTGTTGAGCATGGCTTCTCTCTTTCGCTGTAAAAACTCTTCAACCTGAAAGGCACGTTCAGCTCCCATCTGGCCACGCTGCCTGAAAACAGAACACCGTAATAACAACAAGCCTTTACAGAATAAAAAAGCTTTTTTAACATGATTATTTACTGATAAACCCACCGGTGAATATGCGTATGTTTAGAAACATGCTGCAGCCTCTGAAGTTCTCTTTTGACTGTGTCAGGGTTGAGATCATGGGACGGGCCGTTTGGCAGCACTGGGCCTGCAGCAGCGGGTACACCTCTGACACACAGAGCTGATACCATTACCTTTTTTTTTTTTTTTTTTTTTAAAATACACCTCAACCAACTTTCAAAACACCCCTCTACTCACCGAATTGGACTGCCAGTTCCTGTCGAGGAGCCCTCTCTGCAGGCTCCTTTAGGCTGTGATTTAGCCATTTGATCTAGAGCGGCATGGTAGTGTTCATATGGCCTTTTGCTGGGGATAAGGGCCGGAGAAACCCCGAGCAGAGGGCCTGAGACAGGGCGGCCAACACCCCCAGGCCTCTTACCACATCTTACAAAACACTGAGTACAGAATTTTTTTTATGAGCCCAACAGTGAAATAGTCATAAAGCACTGAAATATTTTCAACCCCTGAGCAGCATTTTGTCGAAGCAGATATGTATTACCTTCCTTTCCGGACTGCTACCTCCACTTGAACTCAAGACATGCTTCCAGCCCTGTTCTCTGGCTTGATTTATTCGATTGATCTGCAAGAGATCACAGACTCAGGTTTCTATCCAGTCTTATGTGAAGCCATAGAGTGTTTAAACCTCTTGCTTTTTTTGATCCGTATCCATTTTCTGACATAAAGCCTTGTGACTTCACAATGATTCAAACACAGGATATGCATTACATTTATCCTTTTTTAGCTTGCCACACATCCAGATGGGAATATTAGACATATTCCCCACTCACCTTTTCCTTCTCGTATCTTTTCATTTGCTCTGCTTTTAACAGGTACATCTGAAGGAGACGGATCAGAAAACTTCAGACGACAAAACCTATCAGACATTATACTGAGGCTAAATGATATGCTCACCTGTTCTCTCTGTTTCCTTTCTTTTTCAATCAGTTCCAGCCTTTTCTTTTTGACGCCATCCTGTAGAATGAAACAACAGCAGCTCAAATACAAGAAGATAGCTTGAGGAGATCTGCTTTGAGGCAAGCAGTAGGACTGCTCTGTCACAGGGCAGGCAGGTCAGGAAGGAAAAGGCTGCTTCAGAGAAAGCCAATTCAGGCAGAACACTCCGAAAAGGTCGGGAGCCGAAGACAGGTGGATGTGAGGATCAAGCATAATGGGAGGGAGAAAAAACTAGCAATGCTGGTTGGGAATGACCCACATGTGTGGGTGAATAAGGAGAGAAGGAGGAGGAAAGTCGAACAGGGCACATGGGTTTCATGGGGCACTTAGATGTACCTCTTGTTTTTTCCTCTCTTCCTCCACTTGACTCACTCTTCTCTGAGGGGCTGCTGGGAGAGGGGCCTGAACAACATAACACGGGGCTTCAGAGGTTGCCAACAAAGTATGATGTCAAAAACACACTTACAAACACACACACACACACACACACACACACACACACACAGATGGGAAAGGCCACTGTAATTAGACACAGAGCTCAACACCAAGCAGCATAAAGTTTAAAAAAAGAAAAAAAAAAAAAAGAAAAAAAAAAAAAAAAAGGGAAAAACCATGACTGCTGCTCAAGACTCATCAACATCAACAATCTACTTACTGGTTTGTGTTTTACAGCTGCTTTCCTCTCCGATGGCTTTTTGGCTCCATCTGCAACCTTTCTCACTGTTAAAGGCACTCCATATTTGCTGGCTGGTTTTGTAATCTTCTGGGCTGTACATAAAAATAATAATAACACATTTTATTTCTTGGTGCCTTTTTATACCCAAGGTTGCTTTACAAAAAGAAAAACAAAAACACATAAAAATGAAAAACATTAAAAAAAACAAAAAACAACAACAACAACAACAAAAAAAAAAAAGAACATTAGGACAAGACAAGCAAGGCAGAAAGTTAAAAATGGTTAAAGAGAGTAGGCCAGTATGAATAATGGGAAAGAGTCAGTGTCCTGAAGCTCAGATGGGAGTAAGTTGGACTGAAGGCTCTGCTCCCCATGGTGGTGAGACGGGCAGAGGGAACTGTAAAATGAATATATTTATGCGTATTTGAGTATGTATCTATATGTGCATCTGTATATGTACATGAGCGTGTGGATATGTGTATATGTATATAAATCCTTTTTGTTCTGTAAAAAGGAAAAAAAAAAAAAAAGAATGGAGGATGAAAACCTGAGGGTACGGGAGGGAGTAGTAACGTGAAGCAGGTTAGACAAGTAAGGAATGGAGATAAGAGGTATAAAATGAGTTGTAATTTAAGAGTTAAAAGAAAACTTTGCATGTGTCTTAGTTAAAACAGCACATTGATCAGCGTGAACAGCAGCTAAGACTAACAATCAGTAACCAAGTACATTAACTGTTTTCTTCTCATATGCCACTTCTGTGAAATATACAATGATGAATTTCAGCATTAAAAACACATATTGAATAAATAATCATGCAGTTATAATCAGGCAGGAAATTAGCAGTAAGACTGTTAAAGTTAATATTCTGAAACCAGAATGAAGTGTGCAGATGTGGAAACTGCAGTTGGCTTTACAAAAGATCAAGTTGTGGCTACGGCATGACTGGATCTGACACCTGCATAACCAAGAGGGGCGACCTGTAAACCAGCAAAAGGATCATGGCTTCCCAAGATTTGTTAATGCACACCGGGTGCAGAGCACACTGAGGAGTGATAGCTGCATAAAAAAAAAAAAATGTGGGTTTTTACTTTTTCTACAACACAAACCAGAACTGAACCAAACAGGACACCATTTTTAATTAAACCCCCCTGACAAAGAATGAATGAAAAATACTGCATTTCCTGAGGGAAATTATATATTATTATTTTGTATTATGTGAATTTTTTTTTTTTTTAAAACATGGTCACTAACATTCATTAGTTCATCACACTGTGCATCTTTCCACATGAGGAAAACTTACATAATCTTTCATAATTTATAATAAATGTTATGACATTGCCGGTAGTAAGTCGGACTTACTACCGGCAATGTCTAAGGGTTGGACTCCGCCAAGGCTGCCCTTTATCACCGATTCTGTTCAGAACTTATATTGACAGAATTTCTAGGCGCAGCCGAGGTGGGATCTGGCTTGGTGACCTCAGGATTGGGTCTTTGCTATTTGCAGATGACGCAGTCCTGTTGGCTTCATCTGACCGTCCAGCTATCACTTGAGCAACTTGCGGCCGAGTGTGAAGTGGCTGGGATGGCTGGGATGGGAATCAGCACCTCTACCTCTGAGCACCTCTGAGACCATGGTTCTCAGCCGGAATAGGGTGAATTGCCCTCTACGGGTTGGGAGTGAGGTCCTGCCTCAAATGGAGGCGTTTAAATATCTCTGAGTCTTGTTCATGAGTAAGTTAAGGATGGAGCGTGAGATCGACAGAAGGATCGGTGCGGCGTCTGCAGTAATGCGGACTCTGCGCCGGTCTGTCGTGGTGAAGAAGGAGCTGAGCCAGAAGCCAAAGCTCTCGATTTACCAGTTGATCTACGTTCCTACCCTCACCTATGATCATGAACTGTGGGTTGTGACCGAAAGAATGAGATCTTGTATACAGGCGGCTGAAATGAGTTTCCTCCGCCGGGCTCTCCCTTAGAGATAGGGTGAGGAGCTCGGTCATCCGGGAGGGGCTCAGAGTAGAGCCGCTGCTCCTCCGCATCGAGAGGAACCAGTTGAGGTGGCTCGGGCATCTGGTCAGGATGCCTCCTGGACCTCCCTGGTGAGGTGTTCTGGGCACGTCCCTCTGGGAGGAGACCCCGGGGAAGACCCAGGACACGCTGGAGGGATTATATCTCCCGGCTGGCCTGGGAACGCCTCAGGATCCCCCTGCAGAGTTGGCAAATGTGGCTGGGGAGAGGGAAGTCTGGGCTTCCCTGCTTAGGCTGCTGCCCCCGCGACCAGACCCCAGATAAGCGGCAGAAGATGGAAGGATGGATGCTGTGACTCAAAAAGAAAATCACTAAAAATAAAAAACACTTTTAGCTTCAGTTGCACACATCTGTTTTGTCAGCATTTAGCTGAGTTTATGCAATGTCACAACATTCATTTCCATCCAGGGTTTCATTCATCTTTTAATTAAATTTTGTACTAATAATGGGCGAGTTGGACAGCTGGACAGTTTCTTTGGTTTCTTCTTCTAATCATCAAGCTAGATTGAGATGAACGGCTTGTGTCTCTCTTCTTGTCTCGTCTCGTCTTCGTGCCGCTTATCCGGGGTCGGGTCGCGGGGGCAGCAGCCTAAGCAGGGAAGCCCAGACATCCCTCTCTTAATGAAGGAAATTGACTGATCCCAATTGGCTTTGCTGAGGTATGACCTATACTCTGTTATTTAATATCGGTCGTATGAGGGCCGTAACCCACAGGTATTCCTGCTGCAACACACCTGAATCAAATTAAATGGGTTTAACAACCTAAAAGGTTCTGCACAATGACTCATCAATTTGAGTCAACTGTGTTGAAGCAGGGATACACGGAATATTTGCTGGACTGTGGACTTTATAGGACTGAATTGAGCCACCCTGACCTTTACAACACATCTGTCATGTGAAGCACTAATCTACATAAAGTATATAGACCAAAATATTGATTAACAAAGCAAAATAAATACAGAATTCTAGTTTGAAATACTTCTTTTTCCAAGATTTTCTGACCCACAACAATGAAAAAAAGAATCTCATAATCCTTTCTGTGCTTTACTTGGCTTTCATTTTAAACATTGCTGGAGACTATAAACCTACAAGGAAATATTCCCAGTGACCTGTTTGACCAGTATAACTCTTCCTGTTCAGGAATTGTTTGAGGAACGTGAAGAGGAAACCATTATTCTGACTTGGCCTGTTAACCCCCACATCTCAGTCAGACTGTTCATCTGAGAACAGTTCTCTAAAACAAAGTCCAATTCAAGAGGGGAAACAAAGTCATGACAGCACTGAAAGACTGCTGCTGATATTTTTGGTATCTGATACTACAGGACACCTTCAGAGGTCTGAAAGGATGAATACCTTGTTGCAATACAAGAGCCACCTTAACAATATTTAGCTTAAGAGGTCATAATGTTATGATTTATCTGATGTAATGTCACAAATGCATTTGCTTGTTGCTGATTGCTTTTGACCCTCATATGAGGGATTAAACATTTTATATGCAGAATATTAAATATTTCTGATTTGGTTGTTCTTTGGGCAGAATTCAAGAAAGATTCTGCAGCTTGCTTACCTGATGACGCTTGTGCCACACCCATTTTAGGCTGCTTGTGAAGAAAAGTATGGCGGAATTCCTGAGCAATGATCTGAAGTTAAAAAACAAGAAATACCTTTTCAAAATCAGAGTTTGATTAAAGCAGATTAAGATAGTATTAAAAGAAAATGGTGCAGTCTACCTGTGGTGTGAGAAACCTCTCTATCCTACAGGAAAGGAAAGGTTTGTCCAGTATGCTGCTGACTGAGGGCCTCTCTCGAGGGTTGCGTTTGAACAGTTGCGCCAACAGAGAGCGCAGATCTTGGGAGTAGTGAACAGACACAGGAGGATAAGACCCACGGATAATCTTCAGAACCAAGTTCTTCATGTTGCCAGCCTCAAACTAAGAGGAAACACATGTACATACATACACCGAGTTAATACGGTGACACAGAAAAGCCAACAAGGACTGCCCGAAACTACGTTTCTGAAACTCAGATCTTCATCAGCTACACACAGAACAGATACAGGGTAGAGGTTAAAATCAGTACGTGAGTGAGCACTGCAGTGCTCCAGAGGATGCGTAAAATGTACATTAATATGCAAACAGTTCACACACAGAATACTTACTGCATGCTTAAGAGTGCACATTTCATACAGGACACACCCTAAGGCCCAAATATCACTGCAAGAGGGAAATGAGAGGAGAGAGAACATACAAATCGACAAACAAGGATAAGTTTTGGGGTAAGATTACACTCATTCAGTAAGGTATCAACATTGTGTGCAAACCGTTTATGTTCTTTATAATAAACTTAATGGTTGGTTCGTCAGTGTGGTGAAAACTACATGATCAAACACTCAGATACTGCTTACTTTACTTTCTTGGCAGTAACTAAAGTGGATTAAATTACATGCATGCCTAAAATAGTTTGAGAAGAAATCAATATTAGCATCCTGCTGTAGATGTAAACAAACATGTGCACTTTATAAAGAGGACACATATTTCTGACATCACCTTGAGGACAACATATAATCCCCTCACAATGAATTTAATGGGTTCATGATAACACTGAATACCAATTTATGACAAATAAAACAAATACCTAACCCTGGTACTCCAGAGCATTACACACCTTTTATTGTTGTATGGTTTGTTTTCGCAAATCTCTGGTGATAAGTAATATGGCGTTCCTATGCATGTCCTTGCCAGTTCTACAGTGCTGAAAAAGAAGAGAAGAACAGAAGGAAAATTGTCATTGCTTTACCAACCACATGTCCCATCTTAATAAATACCTGCAGATCTATTCAGACAACACTGCTCTTACCTGTTCAGGATCCTAGCAATGCCAAAGTCCCCAAGCTGTATGGTCCCATCTTTGGTCAAAAATATATTCTACGCAAATATTTTTACAAGATATGTGAATGCAAAAAATAATGGAAATCAATGATTCACTTTGAGAAAGATCCTGTGACGTGGAAAGAGATACCTGTGATTTAATGTCCCTATGAAGTATTTTGCGGTCATGGACATGCTTCAGTGCCAAGCATATCTGCACAAACCAATCCAGGATCTTAGAAAGAGAGAGAACAGTAACTCATAAAATGTAGCATCCGCATCAACAATATGCATTATTTGTAACTCTAATGGCACAACAGAACCAAGAAGAAAAGGATCAGCTGACTAAAAACATGTGGAATCTCATCAGTACGCTCTTCCAACCTCTCAACAAGTAGTGTCACAACATTCATGACTACAGTTTAGTGGCTTACCTGCTCTTCTGGGAACAAAACTCCCTTCTGAGAGTTGATCTTTTTGAACAGGTCTCCACCTTCACAGTAGTCCATCACAATGTACAAACAGCCCCCCTCTTCCATAAAAATAGACAAAAAAGGAAGAACAAAAATCACAGGAAAATAAAAATCACATTATTTCAATAAACTGCCTATGGGACTCCTACCATCAGCAAGTAACCTAATTGTATTTTGTGAATACCTTCAAAAGACTCCTTATATTGAACAATGTTGGGATGACTCATGTTGGCAAGAACAGCAACCTCTCTCCGAGATTCTTGTCTCTCCTTGCTTGACATCTGTCAAATGTAAAAGAAAAAAAAAGATTAATATGTAAAGGGAGCTCACACTAATACATGTTAAATGTGTCCAAATTCTGGTTAAAGCTTACTCCAGATATGCCAATCTCCTTGATGACATACTGGCGTCCATTCTCTCTGGATTTGACAAGGATAGCCTTTCCAAATGAGCCTTCCCCAATTTTCTTCACCTTTTCGTACTTGTCCATGTTACTGGGATGACTGGCTTCTCATGCTGGGTCTGCAACAACATCAACAACATGATGAGGCTGGAGTTCAAATACAGCACGACTGGATTTTCACCCACTGTTCAGAATCGCACTGACTTTGAGACATAAAGAGGTTTGCTCCATTCGGGTTGTGATGCTGAGACCACACACACAACCACCACATAGCTAATGTTACCTTTACAGGGTGGCTAGACGAAGATAGAAGACCAAACTCGTCCTCAATAAGAAAAATAAATAACTGCCCGTCAATTTTCGAAACTCCTACTAATAGTATAACTAAATAAACTCACAAGACAGCAGTGTACAATTTCTGGTAAATGGCTAACGCTTGTCTTACCATTAGTGTTTCTTTTCGGCGCTATCTCACAGGCGTTCTGCTACTTCGCGTTCTCAATCTAACTTAAGCTATGTTTCTCTGCATTTTTATTGGTCAGGTTCGCCATTCTCGATAGATGATTGGTGGACATAACTGTCAATCATTTTTCCCGACGACTGACAACCGCCCACAAAGGGACTGTTGCTGTGGACATTTTCCTTAGCAACCATATACCGACCAGCTGTCAAAAGTAAGCTTGCGACTCCGTGAAAGCGCATTTATATTTCTTCCCTAGATTTAGTTGTTGGAGATTACAGAAAAGCAAAATTCACATAAAGCAACCTTTCATAAAACAGTACATTTAGCAAAAAACAAACAAACAAACAAACAAAAAAACACCAGCAATTCCTGTTATCAAGCTTAGCTCTAACACTTTCACTATGAGATAATTACGATAAAGGAAAAGCAAAACCTTTTTCTACTCTGCTCACACATCAAAGCTTGCCAGAAGTTTGAAATGGCCGTAATGTTAAAAAAAAAAAAAAAATATATATATATATATATATATATATATATATATTTTCAGGGGCGTAGAACTGTATTTAACATTTTAACCGTGTGCAGAAAATGTATAGACAAATCTGCATTTGTCAAAGTACCACTATTTGTGAGTACAGGGCTTTCAGCAGCTAATGCCTTTTCTCCTCAATTGATCTTTTTCTTTTTTCTGTTAAAAGTTATTTTTGAGAGATCTTTAAGTTGAGCCACTCAGCAAGTTAAACTGTTAAAAAAAAACTATAATATAAGGAAAAAAATGTCCATTTTATATTGATAAATAGAAAATATTAAGTATTTATTTAAAAAATGGTTTACTTTGAATAAGAAAATCCAACAGAGCAACACTTAATGCAATGCTAAATTCCCTTAGTCTTACACTTATCACCATAAAACCTAATAATAACGCACATTATTCACAGTAACAGTTACAGTGTATCATCGTCAAAATATCTACTTTCTGGCTTTTTTTTAATTTGCAAAGTTATCAGCTGTTTGCCCGTCTCATGGTTGTGCCTCCAATGCATTTATTTTTAAGCAGGCGCACCACCAGGAATTTTGGGCCCCATGAAAGACAATGGCATAGACCTCACCACTTGATGGCAAATTTTAGATTTTTGTTTTTGCTTCAATTGCTTAAAGCTGATCAAAAATAGCTTTTCATGTAAACAATAAAGATCTAGGGCTGAGTTTAACCCTTTATGGAGCAAGTGACTATGTTTGATCACTTTGTTTTCTTTTGTAATGTAACAACAGAATGGAGGTCTTGGTTCATACCAGAGGGACAATTTTAGGATAAAATTTCTATTTGAAGGTATTTCATTGAGTGCCCTTCAAAGGGTTAAATGGCAGTGGATATATCTAACTAGGTTATTTAAATATATATGGTTTATCAGTTTATATTACTGCTGTATTTTATTACAACCTTTAGAAAAAAAGTATTTATTATTTTTAATGAGGGTTTAATGATTTTCTTATGTAGTTTGTACATCTTTTTGGGCCCCTATCAAGTCATGGAGCCCTTAGAATCTTCCTTACTCCCCACCCCCATATGGCGCCTTTGTTTGTAAGACATCCACAAGACAAGTGGCTCCACCACTTGAGTCAACTGCCTCCCCATTTGCAATGACCTCACAATGAAATAAAAGAAAAAAACAGCCACTGCTTACTATTGCAGTTTGTTTTTATCTAAGCCAACATTTATTTTTAAGGGGAGTCATAAACACACTAAATAGCTACAGATGAAGGATGAAAGCAAGCATTTTGGGTCTCCTCGGGGGAGGCTGGGTGGGCGGCTTTGGGGCCCCCTGGTGGCTTGGAGGCCCTCTGCATTCGCCAAGTCTGCCTATAGCATCAAACGGCTCTGTCTGACTGTAACTGAGGTTTGGTGTCAATTCTCCCAAACTGATTTTCTGAGTTGAGTTTACACATTTGCTAGAATATAAACACATGTACTCTCCACTAGAAAGACATTTCTATGGTGAATTTATATGTGAAATGTTAAAAGCTTCTGTACGTATTTATAACTTGCAGTCACGTGACACTCTCGCGCACACCTCCGTGTCTGATTGTGTTGCAGATTGTGCAGATGACGCAGTGAAGATGGCTCCCTTTCCGGACGAGGTGGATGTTTTTACTGGTCCACACTGGCGAATGAAGCAGCTGGTGGGCCTCTATTGCGAAAAGGTTTGTAGAAATAATTGATTTTGTTGCTGCTGTTATAAATTTAAAGTTCCAAAAAGTAAAACGTGACGATGTTGACAGAGGAGGAGTGAACGCCAGCTAGCACGTTAGCTCGCGTTAGCATGTACGTTTAGCTACTAAGGATTGAGACTATGAGTATCTTTGAGTGTTTCGACACTTTTATGCATATTTGTGAATAAATCCTTACACATATGTTGACGTGACTTGTATTTTCACATTGTTTTTATGGTCCTTTTAATAAGACTTTAACAGACACTTCTCCATCCAGCTAAATTGTACCTTCTTTTTGTTAGCCCTAATTGCAAGAGTGTAACTCGTTTTACTTGCTACAGCGCAGCTTCAAATCCCAACAGAGCTGCATTAGATATGGAAACAAGAACAGGCTGCTCGTTAAAATGAGTTTTTTTTAAAAAATATCTGTTAGGTAAACACATTTTGGATAGCATCTAATGCACTACAGATGCGCGAACATCGTGAGTCGGTGTACAATACAAGTCTCAAATATACAGATAAGCTTTTTGCCATTAATAACTTTGTTCCTTTTTGTTTTTTTTTTTTTGCAGCTGTCAAAAACCAACTTTTCCAACAACAATGACTTCCGCTCCTTTCTCCAGTCACTATGCGCCACCTTCAAGGAGTTCAAGATGCATGAACAAATTGAGAATGAGTACATTATAGGCCTGCTGCAACAGCGTTGCTGCACCGTCTACAATGTGCATTCTGACAACAAGCTTTCAGAAATGCTATCCCTCTTTGAAAAAGGGCTGCATAACATTAAGGTAAATATGTAGAGATATGTCAGCTACTAAAGGTTGCTGGTTCGATCCTCGGCTGGGGGGAGGTTTGGGCAGTGGCCTTTCTGTGTGGAGTTTGCATGATCTCTCCGTGTTTGCGTGGGTTCTCTTCAGCTTCCTTCCACTGTCCAAAGACATGCATGTTAGGTTGATTGGTTACTCTAAATTGCCACTAGGAGTGAGTGTGGGTGGTTGTTTGTCTTCGAGTGGCCCTGTGATGGACTGGCGAGCTGTCCAGGGTGTACCCTGCTTTTCACCCCAAGACTGCTAGGATAGGCTCCAGCTTCCCCGCAACCCTTAATCGGACTAAGTGGTTAGGACAATGAATGAATGAATGTCAACCACTAGTTTAAGGTCATGTCATAGCCTCTAAATGGTACTTCTTGCATGCTAGACTTGACTTAGAGGGAGCTCATACTAGGTTTTACACAGCTCAGCCGATGCATGATGCTCGATGGAGGGGTGACACTATGTTATTAGAGTCACCATCATGTAATTGCAAACACACACAACATTGCAGCACCATCATCAGAGGTATTTTTCATGTATAATTTGTAAAAACTGGAATTTTTTTTTCTTTATCTGTACTTGTATTCCAGCCTTTTTAGCACAAGGCTTAATATAGTTTGATCAAACGAGCTTTTAATATAGTTTTATAGAGTTAGAACTGTGAAGTAAACTGTGTGGCGCATATGTCAATATGCTGAGCTGGGTTTTGGAAGCAAAGCAGTTTTTAAGAGATGCTAAACTGGAGACAGCGGTTATTCTATCTAAAGCTGGCGGCAAAATAAAAAAAGGGCGTTCCAGCATCAGGCAGTTGTGTAGATCTGAACTTCCGCTGTACCAGATGCTAAAATAGAAACTTTATTTTACTTTGGAGTAATATCCTGCTTCCTGCCCCAAAGAAAGTGTTTCAGTGGAAATAAATACTGCTATATTTGTAAATAGTTTGATCAAAACAAACTGAATTCCTTTCTGTAAATGATAATCAAAAGAAGTTTAGGAAATTATGTAAGTGGGCCTGAGAAGGTTCAAATCTTGTTTACAGTGTCTAAGATAATAATCCAGATCTTGAACCCTGAAAAATAGCACAATAGAACAAAAATAGACACCATGTACACTGCTGTCTGCCAGCTATTCCACAATTCAGTGTTTCAGTGTCTACAGATTTGACAGAAAGTCTATTACACAACTCATTTTCTGTCAGCGATGATGCAAAATGCTAATCTCAAGTGTCAGAAATCTACATTTACTGCTCAGTGTTGACTACACTGATGAATTGTTGTCCATTTCATAGGAAGTAGCATATGAGTGAACAAAAGCTCCATTTCAGACACAGGTCATGGATTAATTGTTTTGTGTTTTTAGAGTGAATATGAGCAGCTTAACTATGCCCAGCAGCTGAAGGAGAGATTAGAGGCTTTCACACAAGACTTCCTGCCCCACATGAAGGAGGAAGAAGAGGTACAAGATCCTCAGCCACACTTTTCTTATAAAAATCTTTAATTGTTGATTTTTCCCTAAGAATTGGTGAAAATGTCACCTTTAGAAATGCATCTGTTGATACCCTCATGAATTTCTCTGCTGCAAGCTGTTTTCAAACTGAGGAGATTTGTTTCAGGTGTTTCAGCCTATGCTTATGCAGTACTTCACCTACGAGGAGCTGAAGGACATAAAAAAACAGGTGATAGCACAGCACTGCAACCAGCAGCAACTGGACTGTGCTGCAGAGGTGCTGAAGGGCTTCAGTTTGTGGACGCAGGCAGAGGAGCTGCAGAAAGCCTTTAAATATGCAGATCATGAAAAGACAGATTATGGTGAGTTGGTATATTTGCAAACATTTAAATGTCTTAGGAAAAAAACATTATTTTCAGTACCATAAAGTGCCTCATCTCTCCCGTATCTGAACCTGAGTTCTTCAGGTTGTCCCCAGTTGTCTTTGCCTCTTGCTGTATGTTACTGTCAGTATACTAAATAGTTTACCCATTAAAGTAAACAATACAGGCATGTACGTAGTCATTTTTATATAAATACTCAGATTCTTGAATGTTATGGTGCATAGTCTGACATTTAAAGGCATCTTTATTGCTGCCATAATTATTTTTCAGCTTAATGAAAGCGCCCATTGTCTTGGAACGTGGATGACATTTGTAAAAAAGTGCAGATTATCTTTGTGGCATTTGAGGCTCTGAAGCTGAACTGTTCTGTCCTCCACTGCAGAGCTGGACAAGAACAGGAATTCTTCGACCTACATCTCCCAGCTTCCTACAGAAATTATGTTGAGGCTCTTCCGCTATCTGGGCCCCGACGATCTGTGTCGTTGCAGTCAAGTGTGCAGCTCGTGGTCACAGTTGGCCAAGACCGGCTCTTTGTGGAGGCACCTCTATCCTGTGCACTGGGCCAGAGGTATGTGGCGTGTTCTCACAGTGAAGGCAGTTAATGAAACATAAGCTGATGACTCATTTGGTTTAATGTTTGTTCACTTTAAGATCTGTTTGGTAGCTATTTATTTTTCTTCCTAGGACTTAATCGCTTTTATTTAAATATTCTGTGGTGCTTTCTGATAAATATTTTTCTGTAATGTAGGCGATTATTACAGTGGCCCACCTGGGGATCTTGACCAGGAGCCAGACGATGACTGGGTGAAGAGTCGGCAGAATGAGGGCCGTGCCTATCAGGAATGGGATGAAGATGCTGATGTTGATGAGTCAGGTGAGTCTGAGGCTTTGTTATCAAATAAAACAACATTGTATATAACAGGACAACTTATAATTTAATGCATCAAATGGTTAAAATAATAAAATTTTCCTACTCTGAGTGTACCATTAAACAGGACTGTGAAAGACAGACCAAGAGATTACTGGAACAATAGATTCTTGTGCATTGATATAATAAAAGGCTTAATCAGTACAAAAGTTTTAAATGTATCATTAATCAGTGAAATCCTAAAAATCATTATGATCTTTTTATTTTAATGTTGGCTTTTGCTGAACCAAGATATTTAGGGTTTTTGTCCATTTTAACTCTGTAAGGTAAAATGTAAGATTACCAAGCAAAAACCTCCAAATATCTAATAAAGATTTCTATTTTTTTCCCCTAAATTTCCCACATTTTCTTGTTTCTCTTCTCAAACAGTCAGTTGTTCTTTTACAAAACTTTATTAAACAGCTTCAGTCAGTTCAGATGTGATACACAAATTTCCTGTCATTCTTGTTTTTATGGTGGCATCTGTCCTTTTTCTGCTTTTTTCTTTTGCATTTCCCAGGTAGATGACAGCGAATTTAACGTGAAACTTAAGGGTCGCTGTTTAACTGATCTCTTTTCCAATCTTCTGTCAGGAAGAAAATATGTAAACATCCGACAGAACTGCACTCTTTCAGTCATTGTTAAAGCTCTTTGTCTCCTCAGATGTTTCAGGTCATAAAGAAGGCTCTCTTGCAATCAGCACTGTACAGAGAGAAAAGCGGCTCCTGAATGGGATTATCCAGAACCTTCTTCCAGCTGTGGGCCCATCTGTAAAGTCCATTATTTTGGCATATAGCTCTACAGTCTCCAGTAAAATGGTGCGCAGTGAAAAACTACATTTGTCACGCGATTGTTTAAAAATAAGCTGTTTTGTGAAAACATTTTTTTTTTCTCATCAGGTACGTCAGATGATCAGCCTCTGCCCCAACATCATGCATCTGGACCTGACCCAGACTGATGTTACAGATTTGGCATTCGACAGGTAAAAATTAGTCTCCGATCTGATAAAGGCGCTCGCTTCCTCACAGCAGCCTCAAACCAGATGTTTATTTCCATTCATATTTTCATGCCTCAGTTAAAAGGCAGAAATTAGGGTCTGGAGTTCATGTTGGGGGGGGGGTATTTGAGTTGAGTGAGTGAGTGTGTGTGTGAAGAGAGACTAGGTTCAGGTGTTCTTTGAAAGTGCTGCTCCATACTTTGGTGGAAAAAATTTGATTACTTTAAAAAATACTTAGGCCTAAAAACAGTATTTTAAAAAAAAAAAAAAAAAGTAACAAGTAATAAGCTCAGTTCTCCTTGCTGTCTTCCTTCTATTCTTTCCTTTCTTATCCAGCTGGTCATCTCTTGGAGCCTGTCGCTCTCTGGTCCACCTGGATTTGTCGGGATGTGAGAAGATCACTGATAACACCCTAAAGAAGCTCTCCATTGGCCTGGGTGACCTCACGTCTTCCACTTGCTCAGACAAGCGTTTGGACCGTCAGGCTAAGCTACTAAAAAGTTCCCCGGTACCCATCACCCTCAGGGATGAGAGGAACCTGCATCCAGTGGGGCGAAAGCGGCAAGCCATCATTTTCAAGCATGGAACTGGCCGTTGGGGCGCCGCCTGCATCCCAACACAGGTTTTGGTTCTGGACACTTCCAACCTTGGTGATATTGAAGATGCCGCAGAGTGGAGCCGCCAGGGTGGGGTGTCTCTCCCCGAAAACTTTGTTGAGACCCAGTTTGTGGGAGGTTCTTGCTGCTGCAGGAGGGGCAGGAGGCGCAGAAACAGGACAGGATCAGATGCCTCCTATTTGCATCAGCAGTATGCCATCTCTGGAGAGATGTTGTGCGGTCACTCCAGCTGCTGCTCTAGTGACATGGCCCTCAGGACCTTTACAGGGCCCCAAAGTGATTCAGGCACCACCAGAAGCAGAACTGCAGATTTTCGGACTAAATGCTCCCCATTAGGGGTGCTGCAGTGTCTGGAGCCTGCGAACAGGACTGACTGCTCAGAGGCCAAGCGCACGCTGAAATTTCTCAGTCTCTCTGGATGTTATCAAGTCACTGACTTAGGCTTGAGGTAATGACATGCATTGTTGTGCTTAAAACAAAAAATATACCGTAATTTCCCAGCTAATTTGTTATTTGGATGTAATTGTACATCACTGTTCTACCAATCCTACCTGAAAAAAGAAGATAGCATAGCAGCTTGAGTGTTGATACTTAACTGTGATTGGTTTCTTCTCTCTGAAACCTTTCTTACATACAAAGTGAGGATTAGACTTGTTTAGTCACATATCTAAATGGGGAAAAAGTACAAATTTGCTCATAAATGTAGTCACACTGTGAGTGTCCCACATTGCAGGTGTTATACTCTACAAGACAGTCCTTACTAGGCTAAGTCTAGATTAACAGAGTTCCTCTAGATGTTCCACTGGCCTACATGTTCCTGAACCTGTAATAAGGCTGCATTTGTGTGTGTTGTGTCTGGGTGTGTGTGTGTGTGTGTTTCAGGGCCTTGTCTGGTTGTGGAGGACTTCCTGTCCTGGAGCATCTCAACTTGTCTGGCTGTCTCTTCGTCACTGAGGTGGGGCTGCAGGAGCTGGTGTCAGCCTGTCCTTCCCTCAATGATGAACACTTCTATTACTGCGACAACATTAACGGTAACACAAGCAAAACTAACAGGAGGACATTTCATTTTTATCCCACACTTTTCATCTAGTAAGGTGTCTTGAATAAAACTAAATAAAAAGCCATTATAACCTAACCTTACTTGCGTAGTATTTGCGCTGATGTAAGTAACCAGTGCTGCTGAGAGGGAAGGTAAGTCAGCATTACAGTCGCTGCTATGATGCCTTCAGGTTTCATTGTCAGAGCTTTAACTAATCCACTGTGTGCTGCAGTTACTGGCTTTATTTTTTTACTGGCTTTATTAAATGTAATCAATAACCACTAAAACACTACAGGCGGGCCTCAGGTTACACAGTTCCCGACTTAAGTTGTTTCAACTTAATGACGCTCATTAAATAAACATTAAAAATCAAAACAGAGCAAGTTTGGAAGTTACAAGGGTCCATATAAGCTCTTAGGATGCGTGACACAGACGACGCCTCAGTGCGTATTGTACTGTTTTTCTATTCATATGATGGATTTCGATCGTTATTTAGTGACCAAGGGGGCAATATGGGGTAGGGGTTATGTCATAACGGTAGGAATGGAGCTCGTTCGTGAATAATGTATGTATTTGTATAAATGATGTAGACCAGGAGATGACCAGTGTGTGGTGTCTGTCTCCAGGTCCTCATGCAGACACAGCAAGCGGCTGCCAGAACCTGCAGTGTGGTTTCAGAGCCTGCTGTCGCTCTGGAGAGTGACCCTGCCCAGCTCCACTCTAAATTCTCTCTTCTCCTTATTGTTGCACTTTATCCTGGGAATACCATTTGCTGTATTTTGCATCACTTAAACATGTTTCTTGATGAAACTGTAATATTGCTCCTGCTATTTCCGCACCTGTTTAGTGGAAATAATCCTTTAGAGAAGGAAAACACAATGGGGGTAGTAATGGGTTTTAAGTGTGTAAAATTGTCATTTTTGCTGTTGTTGATTTTTGAGAGGAAAAAAAAGTAAGGAAGTAAAACACAAGTGTTAGCAATGTTTTTTTTCTCCCTTAAATTGTTTAATTTTCTGCTCAAGTCTTCTTCCTTAAAATAATCAGCATAGTCTGCTGTAGGATCAGGGTTTTCCCTTTTTTCCCATCGTTATTGCTGATTGGAGCGGGTGTTGTGGAAAATTTAACAGCTGAAGCTCCTTTGGATCAAAGCAGACTGTTTCTGTATGTCAACGGTTGTCTGTAAATGCAACTTTTGACTATGTGCTGCCATACTTTGATGTTAAGCTCACGGTTGCCTGCTATTACATCACAGTGGAAACCTTTTGAGCTCAAGTCAACCTGGTGGAGCACACAGATTTAAAGGTCATGACCCGAGCAGTACAGACATAGGAATTGGTACGATAGAGAAGTGTAGCTGTAGATATTTGATTCAGATTTGTTAATCTCAGTGTGCACTCCAATGGATATTAAAAAAAAAAAAAAGCACAAATGTTCACAGAGTAGAGATCTGATGTGCTCAGCACTGAAAACCTTGTAGAGAAGTTGAAAGCTTTGCAGAGAGGTTGGATTAATCCCTCACACTGGAGGGCCCTACTGTGTACATTATTGCTTTATCATGTTGCTGCAGGATTTATTTTCTCGTTCTAAAGTCTTGCATGAGCTCTACTGGAAATGTTCATTTCATCACAATAAAAAGGACTTGGACACAAATTCTGATTCATTTTATCTGCATAAATTATAAAAAGTAGGTAAGTCACAAAATAGTGTCTGAAACAAAACTACTGAAAAATGTATTTTTCTATATGTATGGTTCTGATGTAGTGTTGGAATAAGATGGAAAAACGTCATCAGATAATTTATCTGCACTCAGAGATAGGAGAGCGTCATCGTATCAGATGCGGACAAGTGAAGCCAGGTACACCCAGACAGAGAGGACATTGTTGGGGTAGGGATGCACATACACAGCCAGGGCAAACTCCACGTTGGATGCCTTAATGTTGTGAACGCCGGTGCTGTACACTGCTTCGATGATCGGCCCAATCTCAGAGAACGGCATGTGCAGGGGGAACCCAGAAATCTAAAAGGAAATAAAAAAAAAAGACGCTAACAGGATTTGATCTGAACCGGCCCCTTTGTTTACATTTTGGAAGACTTGTAGCGTAGTCACTCAGCTGTTTCTTCGTGCTTACCCTGTAGTCTCCCAGCAGGCTCTGCAGCTCGTGCCGGTGCCCTTCAGCTACCTCCTTTCCACCGCCCAGCTCCAGTTTGGGCAGGAACCGTTTCAGGGTGCTGTTGCAGTAGCGGTTCCAGCGGGTTGGTTGACGAGGGCGCCACTCCATGATCTTCTCCTTCAAAATCTTTTCAATTCTACACAGAGCAAAATGTTTATGTAACCTGATGCAGGAAGAGAGGCAACGGCCTTCGCTGCAGTCACTCACCTGTTCTGAAGCTCTGCAGCAGCCGTTTTGTCTGTCCGCTGATAGACCAGCTCCTCTGGCTGAAAGACAAACTTGGTTGAAATTGGAAAAAATGTATTAAATGTAAATTTAAAGACTGAACCCTCACCTGGACACTGGACAGCCCAGGGTGGGAGAAGGATCGGGAGAAAAAGGGTTTCCAGAAGTTGGCTTTTGTGATGTCAAAACTCATCCTCATCGGTAACGCATGTTCTTGGATGTTGAACCAAACCTGAGCAACAAGTAAGAAAAACACTATAAGAACTATGAAATGGAGGGGTGTAACATTACGGAGCTGCTCTTTCTTTACTCACATTGTCAGCATTGACCAAACAGCCAACTGTCTTCAATGGACAAAAGGTGTCATACTGGCCATAATACTGGCCGCTGCTGGGGTTCCAGATAAGGTAGCGGCTCTGCTCGTTGGTTAGGACGTATGCCGTGGGTCCCTGACAAGTAAAAATCAAACCAAAATCACTTTATTTATCCGTTAGGAACTTCATTTGCAGAGGAGACGGTGCTACTGACAAAATAAGATTAAAACATATGTATACATAACATGGCCATTCATACGGTTCATCACGATAAAACAGGAAGTACACGAGGAAACATTGAGAGCCACAGTTTCCAGATCAGTTTAGCAAATGAACAGAGGTTGGGATGAAACTAGAGGAAGCTTTGTCCTCAATGAAAGGGATCTGCACCAGTGCCCTGAAGGTAGCGGGATGTAGTAAAGGTTCAGTCAGAGGAGATCTTTTCTCACAACTCTGGTGTCATAAAGGTCTTTAAGAGGCTGCTGTTGTTGGCTTATAATTTCACTGCCCTATTTGGTGATTTTATTTAGAAACCAAGCCGTTATATGAAATGTAAGAATGAAATTAATGAAGCATTAATGGAAAGCTGAGATAAAGACTGGTGAACCTGTAGTTTATGGAGAAAGAAGAAGCGCTGTTGACATTTTGTGATCAGTTCAGTGTTAGGTCGAAATGTAAATTTATTATCTATTATGGAACCAAGATATTTGTATGAATGAACCTTTGCAGTGATTTTATTGTTAACTGTCAGTGGAATTGTGGCAAAGTGACCAGCAGGAAAAAAACTTCTAACTTTTACGGAAAATTACATGGAAAAGTCCATATACTTCTTTTACATATGATAAACATGTAAAAGTCACCCACCTCTGGTATGGCGGTGCCAATTACCAACCAGGCTTTCTTGCCCAAAGACAGGAAGTAGTTGCACAGCAGCACAGCGTGCTCTTCCTCATCTCCCGCGAGCAGAGTGAGGAATTGCTGAGAAAAAACAACAGGGCACTGAAAGATGGGCTTTCTTCCTCGTATTCGCATAAAACCCATAAAAGAGGTTTCACTCACGTCGCAGGTGCTCCACAGGCCGCAGGCTCGAGAAAATAAGACTTGGTCCGGCAGAGACGGTAGGAGGGACACAAATCTGGCAATCAGTGACTGCACAGGAACAAGTGTCAACCGACAGGATGCAAGTCAAGTAGAAATACATCTTCCTAATTTCACTCCAGTCATACAGACCGTGGCTTCCACAGGGTTGTTCGGGAATTCATCAAGGAACTCTTGTGGGGGGTTGAGTGGTCGTATATAACGAGTGATGAAGACCGTCTTCCCGTTGAGGTCAGTCACCGTGGTGATGCAGGGTCGGTCCGGGTAGCAGAGAGCTGCATCCTTGTCAAACTTCCCTGAAGCTTGAAGTAAACGTTCGTCCTCATGACTCTCGAACTGCATTAAAGGGACAAAAGTTACTGCAGATGAACATGGACCAGCAGTGGGTAAATAAATGTACAAATAATGCAGAAATGTATGCCGTGAATGGATATTAAAATAAAAAAGGAGTTGGGTCTTAATGAACAATTACCTTTACTTCCTTAATCTAACGCAGCAGAGCAAAAACCAAAGAATGATGAAAGAGGATGACAAGAACAAATTAAACCTACTGAAAAAAGTCTGAAATGGATCTCAGTAATCATAAATCTGTCAGAAAAAGAAAAATGGAAAAAAAAAGAAACAAGCGCAGTGATGCAGAATGAACTATGAGCCCCAATCCATCCATAAGTGAAACAGCTTGCCTTCTCTCTAACAGACTCTCCCGGCATCAGCGGAGGTTCGATAGTGATGAAGAGTGTAATAAAGGCTCCGTCACTCAGGTTGCGTAACACATCATAGCCGCCGTTATTACCGTGGCTCCGCTCCTTGCTGTATCCCAGCAGCACAGCTGGCGTGTTCACTTTGAACGTCCCATCAATCTGTCAGATGCAGCGAGAAAGGTTAACCACAAGTTCAGCTGCAACTTTTTACTTGTAAAAAACCATAAATTTTACCCTGGACTGAGAGTAAATGGTGCTGAAGGGAATCTTGACGGAGCCCAACCAGTGCTTCTCTATCTGGGTGTGAATGGATGAACCCCTCTCGTTATCATTCTGTGGAACAAAATACCATTTAAAGCAATCTGAGGAGCAGGATATGAAACAGTGAGGAGAGAGAAAGTGGCGATGTGAACTCACCACTCCGATCTCATGAATCACTTCATCAAATACGTTGATGAAGACTTCGTCTCTGACCGACTGCAAGCTGGCAGTACCGTAGTCCCCGTTGGGAGCGCTGCAGAGAAGTTCATCAAACCACAGTGTGTGAGCTGATTTGTTGTACACTCACTCTTTTTTTTTCATGTGGGTGAAAAATGCATGGAGGTATACCATCTTCCCAGGGTACTAGGTCCACCTGTGCAGCTGCTAGTTAAAATAAACATCAGCCAATCACATGGCTGCAAATCATTCCATTTAGTCATGTAGACATGGCCAAGAGATTTAGCTGAAGTTCAAACTGATTGGAGTGTTTCAGAAACTGTGGATCGACTGGGATTTTCACACACAACCATCTCTAGTGTTTCCAGAGAAGGTCTGAAGAAGAGAAAAAATCCAGCGAGCAGCAGTTGTCTGGACCAGAATGTCTTGTTGATGTCAGAAGAGGTGGAAAGGCCACCTGGAAGCAGATGGTCTCCAGCAGCAGAAGACCACAGCGGGTTCCCTCCTGTCAGTAAGAACAGGAAACTGAGGCTACAATTCACACAGACTCACCAGAACTGGACAATAGAAGATGGAGAAACGTTGCTGGTCTGATGAGTCTCCATTTCAGCTCAACATGCAGATGGTAGGATCAGAATTTGGTGGAAACATCATGAATCCATCCGACCTTGGCTGCAGGTGGTGTGATGGCATGGGGGACATTTTCCTGCCTCATTTATGGTTTAACCAGCACAGCCTACCTGAGTCCTGCTGCTGACCATGTCCATCCCTTTCTGAGCACAGTGTAGCATCTTCTGATGGAAACTTCCAGCAGGATGATGCACCATGTCACAAAGCTCACATCATCTCCAACCGCTTTCCTGAACTTGAACTGGTTTTTCCCCATTATGTCAATACAACCCAAAATCTCTGAGGAATGCTTCCAGCACCTTGTTGAATCTATGCTACGAAAAATGGAGGCAGTTCTGAAGGAAAAAGGAGGTCCCAGTACTACCAAGCTGGATCTCATAGAGTACATGTTCACTGTTGTAAATCTTTAAAACTCTGTACCAAAAAACAGGAAGATAAACCAGTAGGTTTGCAATTGTTCACCTAAACGGCAGCTGCAGCTCCTCGTTCCAGCTCGGGTTTGGTCCTTCAGCTGTGGTTGTTTGAAGTACTATGCGCTGGAAGGAAACCTCCACAAATGGTCTCACTTGTACCTACATTTCACAAAAAACATTCTTTATTTCTTGTAAACGACACTGGTGCCATTTAGGAAATCAAGCTGGCGTGTGCTCTGTACCTGGCTGAGATACCAATCGCTGTCCTGAAGGGCACTCTGTGAAGATTGTCCCGGTCTACTGAAATGAAAGCCATCTTGTTAAGAGATCTAAATGTTAATTATTCTAAATACTGACTGGCGGCGCTCACTTGTTCTGGGGCCTGCGGATGGGAATGTCGTAGGCACGGATGACGTTGATGAGCAGCTTGACGTCTCCGTCCGACAGATTCTGAGCTGTCACCTTCTTTCTTTCTTTCCTCTGAGGCTTTAGTGGTCGCTTGGGTTCAGCCAGCTTGAACAGGTTAATTCCCAGTATCCTGATTGTGGCAACAATGCAAACTTCATTTTATATTTTATCTTGATAAAAGTAAAACAAACCAGAATGTCTGAGCGAAAAAGCTCATTTTAGCCCTAGAAATTATAGGATGGGATCATTATACACTATCAGTACTCAGTACCTCCAGGTATTTACACTCTGACAATCACAGGACTTGTGTATAAATATGTGAAGCATGTTGTTGTTAAAGTTATTCTTAAATGCTAATGGCAGTATTTGGTTATAAAGAAAAAAAAACATTTAGTTCCCTTTTCCTGACAATTAGCAACTAATATAAAAAAGTGCAGCTCTTGTTTTCCTGATATCTAGGTGAAAGCATACATTAATATTTTGATTAGTAACTTAATTAACATCTTTATGCAGCTTAAATTAAAAAAAATAACAAAGTTCATAAGCTAAAATGTATACTAAAACAGAATGAAATGGTTTGTAAATCAAACAGATGAATATCTGTTTATGATTGAACATGAAAGACAAAATGTTGAAAGTTTATCTATATTCTGAAAAATTTCCTCTCATCTTAATTTTATGGTAGCCATATGTCTCAAAAGGTTGCAGGAACTGTAGCCGTTTGGCAGATGGTCTGTAAAATGACTGGGCATAAAGAAAGCTCCTAAAAGAGGTGCCAAATATCCGGTAAAAAATCCTTTAACGTAGTCAGAGGCATCTTTCTGCACATGGATGCTGCATCGCCTGGACTGCTAAGCCGCTTGTTATCTGCACTTAGTTCAGAAGTATCTCCGATAGATAGGGGGTGCATTGATGCACACAGAACTGGAAACTCACACACCTTAAAAGGCAGCATCAATGCAGCAAAACAAAACAAGGTTCTTTATTTCCAGTCCTTGAGGGCCACCAGCCTGCAGACTTTAGTTGTTTCCCTGTTATAACACACCTGATTCAGTTCAATCCTGTTAATGAGCCATTAATGTCGGCTGGGTGCGTGCAAGCAGGGCAATGATTAAAACCTGCAAGACAGTGGCCTTCGAGGAGAGAAGCTGTAGAACCCGGTAAGGTATTGCTGCAAATCAGGGAACGTATTGCACATTTCAGGAAGACATTGCTAAGTAACTTTCTGCATCTATTACAACACATTGGCTTCAGATTAGAAGCGTGCAGAGACAATGAAATGTCTGATATCCAACATTTGACGTGTTTTCTATGTGTAGGTGTTTTTATTCGCATTTCTGCAGAACTCAAACTTTTTAAAACTGGGATTTTGTAAACGTTCTCTTCACTGTGCCCATTATTTATAACTTACACAATGTTTTTACCTTTTAAAAGTAAAATACCCCAAAAATAGCAACAACTGAGCAAATTCCTGAGAGGACTGACTACTGCGAAGTGTCTATAATCATTATGGTACTGGTACTTGGGAGTTCAAACTAAAAATACACAGGGGTGGGAGAGGAAAAGAAGAAATCACTAAGAACATACCCTGAACCTGCACCACTGAAAAAATGAGTGGGAAGAGAAAAGCAGAAACATGGAAAAGAAGAAGAAGAGCATTCAGTTTTAATTATGCCAAAAAAAAATGTGTAGGGTAACACCCAACAGCGTGACTGGCTTTGTTGCCTGTAGTTGTGTCTAAATCTGCTCAAAACATCACAGCTTTTAATTTTCTGTGTCATGTTTTCGTGCAAAATAAAATCCTGGTTGCTTCCATAAGAGATTAAAAAGCTGTGAGGGGCCAAGAAACCCTTTGTTGGCCCCGTCCCTCTTCTTGATTATATGACTTTTCAATGCAATCAAAGCTGCATCAGGCACGCTTTGTAACTAGAATGAGATGGATGAGTTGGAAATCAGTAATGGCAATAAAGCAAAAATCAGCGTTCGGATCAGTCTTTGTCTTTACAAGAAGGAATTATGTTCAATGTTACATGAAGCATGAAGATAAAAAAAAAACAAACAAACTATAAAGGATGAGTTATTTAGTCTGTTAATGAAGTCTGGCATCAATTTTTTACCCAATGTTTGGAATCTCCTCTTCAACCACTAAGTCAGACAGGATGTAGTCGTGTCTGGCGAGAAGAAATCTGTTGATGACCGATTTTCTGATCTATGGGAGAAAAAGCAGCATCGCAGTAAAGTGGTACTGGTGTGGTCAGCACTGGAGAAGAAACACTCCTTCCACCACAAGCAGTCTGCTCACCTTCTGAAGGTATTTGGCCACTAAAGCTCGGTGTGAATCCAAATGATCTTTGGTGTCAATGACATCTTCGTCTTTCAACCTTTTTTCATACTCCTAAGGCAAAAGAGAAGCGGTATTAATTTAGGTTCAACTTGTTCTCATTTTGTCGTTTACTTCACTGGCCGGAAAACGCACATAGAACACCTTATCCAAGACCTCTCTGTCAAAAGCAGGAACAAATTTGTAATTGCGAAACTCTGCAACTTCCTGGTTCCTCAGCCTGAGCAGACGAAGTCTTCTGGAATTCTCCAGCTCTTCATCCGGCACAAAATTAAACTCCTCCTGCAGATGTTCAAGACGGAAGTACTCTGGAGCCGTTACCTCTCCGCTGCTGGCCACCTGAGAGTGGAAAACAAACACTTATCTGATTCTCAATTTTGATCCATTTTTGAAAGTTGTATCTGGATACCTACTTTGAGAAGCTGCATGATAGAGGCGTTCTTCGGATCGTTTGGGTCAAGTCGCGACTGTGTTGCCCATTCACTGATTTTTTTCATGTCATATAACCCCGATGCTCCGATATATGTGACGGCATCGAGATGGCCCAAGCCACTAAAACACAGATACAACAGTCAGTATTACATAAACTCTTTAGATAATACACTGCATATCAGAGGTGTTTCTTGCTACAGGCAGACTAAGCAGATGCCTAGGGCCTCCAAGCCACCAGGGGGTCCCAAAGCTGCATCTTCAGCTTTTTCTGAGGAAGAAATAAAATGTCTGTTTTTATCTGTAACTATCTTGTGTGTTTATGACTCCCCTTATAGGCTTAAAAATAAACATTGGCCTAAATAAAGTAACTGCAATAGTAAGCAGTGGTTGGTCTTTTATTTTATACTAATATTAGGTTGTTGCATTAAAGGTGGTAGAGCTGCTTACTTTTTAACCTGTTTGCATCCTGGTCCCTACACCACCAATTCATGAGTGATGATGTGCTATGGTGAGTCTTTTGTGTTTTATGTGGGTCTCTTTTTTTTTTTCTTCTTCTTTCTTTCTTTCTTTCTGGTTTTGTTCACGTTCCATTGTTAACTTTTGATTTGTACAATTTTGATACAATACTTTATTTTCAGACTTTGTACAACTGTATCTCTATATTGATAGCATAATAAATGTAAAAAAGAGAGGGTCAACCGCAGTCAAGAGAAAGCAACTATTCCCATATTTTGTTCAGCATATAGTTGCAATAACCGGCGAAATATCAAAAGCATTGTGTGGAATTACATTTCACAAGGTTGAATAATAATTTGTTATTTGACCAGATAAATCCAAATGCATTAATAAACAATCAAACATGTTAGAATCAAATTCATGTATACATTTATTTATATGTAGCTACCTTATGCCTTTGGTAAATAGCATAACAAGAAATATTTTAGTACAATTCTTGGCTCAGCTTAAAGATCTTTACATGTACCTGCAGCCTGTTTTGCTCAAGAACTGTAAGAGATGGTGGCATGATGGTAGATAGAAGACCATCTAAATGGTTCGGAAAATCTTCATCACAGTTTGACAAAATAGAAGCCCCCAAACAATATCTTGCCTAGAGCCTGCAAAAAGCTAGAAACGGCCCTGCTGCGTATAAAGCACAAAGCTGACAGCTGTAGAAACGCGGGAGCAACCATCTGTGGTATCCTGTGGAAAAATGATGTAAAATCTACATGTGTTCTGTGAGACGGACTACCTGTGTATGCCACCATGATGTTGGGAAACCGGAGGTGCGAGCGGCACATCGTCCTCGCCAATCCCCCATGATACAGAGCAGGACAGCTTCCCAGAGGTCAGCAGCGTCAGCTTGTTGCTGCCGTCGGCTTCAAATGACAGTGGTACATCTGAGGTTTATTAGAGATAGAGAGTCAGAGAGGAAGAGAGAAGGGGCACCTTCAGGTTTAAAGTTATGTCAAATAAGGACACTTACCACTTCCTACTCCCTCGTGGTCAAACATCACTCTCTGATTGCTGCTGAATTCAAATTCCTCAATCGGGACGTTGCCTGTGACAACTGAGGGATCTGGTACCGGAACAAACACCTGAGCCAGGAGGGAGCAGGACAATCCCATCTCCTCAAACACCTGCTCATGCACACACACACAAACACAAGGGCAGAGATGGTGAAAAGTAAAGAAATCCAGCAGCCATCTACTAGACTATTGTGTTGCGGTACCATCAGCTTCTCTTCACTGTACCTGCAGATTTATACTTTGGGGACAATTAAGTATCTTGAGGTTGAAAATCTGACCGAAGTGAACCCTGAAGTCAGTGCTCAGGGAGCGGCTGTCTGTTTGGGAAACTTCCTTGTCGTTGTAAAGGATTTTGATGAAAAGAGATCGTTTGGAAACGTCTTCTCTTCGAGCTACTTCAGCCCTAAAAGACAGAAAAAAAACTTAATTTAAACTGCAATGGGGACCGGCCTTAAAGTGTGTGGAATAAAACACTTGTGGATTAACTGGCTGTCTGTGTCAGAATCACTACCTGGGGCAGAGTTCACTGGCAGTGATGCTTCCTGATGCAGACAGTTCTGGGATCAGGACGGCTTCTCCAGGTTTCCTCCGTATCCTGGAGGCTTTCTCTCTCACTTGCTGCTCTATTAAGCTAAAGTCTGGCCTCTCAGGAGGCTCCGGCCGTGGGGGACCTTCTTCGAGGGGCCCCTCTGATTCGCTCCCTTCCTGTTCTTCATCCTCTTCCTCTGTGTCATCCTGCACCTGTCCTTTCTTCTTCTTCTTCTTTCTCTTTTTCTTTTTGGTTTTCTGAAAACATAATAAACATTGATTCATTTTCTGAACCGCTTAGTCGGATGAATCGCGAGGAAGCTGGAGCCTATCTCAGCAGTCTTTGGGCGAGAGGCGGGGTACACCCTGGACAGGTCGCCAGTCCATCGCAGGGCCTCACAGAGACAAACAACCATTCATGCTCACTCTCACTCCTGGGGACAATTTTACAGAAACCAATTAACCTAACATGCATGTCTTTATATGGTGGCAGGAAGCTGGAGCAGCCAGAGAGACCATGCAAACTAACCACTACACCACTGTGTAACCTTATGTCATAATTACTTATTATAATAAACAGTCCAGTGCAACAAGTAATTTATTGTTATAGGCCTTCCTAAACCTGTGGACTTGAGCAATAATTCTGCAGGGTTTTTTCCAAGGTCTTTTTTTGGACACCATGTTTTCTTACTCAGTCCAGGAACTAAAGTTACATCTTTACAAGAAGCTGCTTGTAAATACACCTAATGTGTTTACATTTTAGTTGCATAAAAAGTCAGAGATAACATAGTTTGACAGAATATAACAATATGTTTGCACTGACAGGCTGATTGCTAAAGACCTACTAACCGAAAACCTGTCATCTCTCTGCAAGGTAGACCGTGTCCTGAAAGAATATTACAGCAAAGTGTCATTAAAAACCCGACACAATACCTAAGAGATGCATCTGGACCTTCAGTGGAAGGTCTAAAGTTCACTGTAGTCTCATCAGAAATGAGTGAAAGAACAAATGGAAGCTATTCTTACAGAAGGGAAGCGTGGACAAAAAGAGAGAGATAAGTACGTCATATGAAACTGGACCAATAAGCAGTGACTACAGGTATGATGGAGCGATGAAGATCCGGTTGTCAGAATAAAGCAAAGAGCAGCACAGCTTGGGAAAGTCCTCAAGAAACCTGGGAAGCTATTCCTGAAGAAACAGCAGGAGAGCTTGTGTAAGAAGGTTTAGACTGTTGAATAAGAATAAGCTTAATGATTTCCGTAATCAGGAAAAACAAAAACAGATTTGACAATAAAAATCAGATGTACAACACAGAATATTATGAAATTTCCTTATATGAGGGTGTGATCTGCTTTTCCTGCTAATCTAAAACTTTTTCCACTTGTCTGAGCCAAATAGACAAGAAAAGTAAGACGAGAGTCAAAGGTGGTTTGATTGCTGCAGCTTCCTGTCTGAACAGGCAGGAAGTCTCCTCCAGAAAGTCAGAGATGGCTAATCACAAACCAACACAAACACCAAAGTTATCTAAGAAATGTTAAAAATTCAAAGTGGCTGTAAAAAGAGGAAACAGCTGCCTGTGTTGTTGGTAAACAATGTCTCTGAGGAAGATTACCTAGCCCAGCTTTAATGGACACCAGAATGCTTTGTAATAAATATCATATTAACCTCATATAAAAAAAAAAAAAAGGAGTTATCTTTTTCACAATTTTTCACGAGCTGGGTTTTATCAGTTAAAAAACATTAAAAATAAATAAGAAAAAGGGAAAAAAAAATATTTTAAGGCACAAAGCTCAACTGGATGGGTAGCCAGCTCACACACCTCGGACCATGAGCCCTTTTAAAGCTCTACAGCTGTGTCATAACAAGACATCCAGAGCCAGAATAAAGATGCCTTTAAGAAAAATGTATTTTCCTATTAAAGTGTTGAAATGAAAAAAAAACCCCAAAAAAAAAACCCTAAAAAAACCCAAAAACCTCTACTTAGCTTAGCCAAAGCTAAGCTCTATCTGGTCGGCACCTGCTTCTTTTTCCAGAGCTTCCACTCCTCCAGCTGCTTCTTGTACTCGGCCAGCTTCTTCTGGTAGTCTTCCTCACTCTCTGCCTCCAACTCCAAAACTTCTGATAAGATTTCACCCTCATACTGCTGCTCATCTGATGCTCGATCCACATTCTCTCTGCACCAGCAACAGACAACACATCAATTTAATCAAAATAATACAAAAAAAAAATTTACAAATTGATCAAATGACCAGACTTTACATTCTGCTCATAGATTTAGGAAAAATTTCAAATTTCATATCAGAAAAATATGCCTTTAATAATTAGCATATGGTAGCTACTGCGGAGAGAAACTACTCTAGATAAAAAAAATAAAATAAAAAAAACTGCTTCCAGAAATTAAACGTCTAAAATGTAACTTTATAGTTGGAAATATTTAGCATTTACCTTCTGAGGTAGAGTTTATATGGCGTGTTGGTAAACTTCTGGAAGTCTCTTAGCACCTTAATCTCCTTCCAAACTTTAATTATGTTCCTCAGGAGAGTCCTGTCTTTCTCCTGCTCGGCATCTCGCAGCTGCCGAGTGCTCCTGTAACGTTTTGACATACAGTTCAGTTTCCAGGTTACGTTTCTAATCTGAGCAGGACTCGTACGAAGACCTCACCTCACTTCCAGGCTGTACTCAGAAATCCTTTGCTGCATGGCCTGAGTGATGCTCTGCCCACCATGGATCCTCACTATATTCCGCAGCGCGTTCCTTAAGCCGTTCAACTGATGGCAAACGAGGAAAATGGACAAGAGATACACTGGTCTGAAGTATATGGGAATGACGAGACAGCTGTCTGTTGGAGTTTACCTTGTCTGTGAGGTGTCCTGTGAAATTATTGTGCTGCCTGGTGAGGTACTGGTCGTACAGCTGAGCTAGACGAGCTGCCAGGACATGTTCACGGCTAAAGAGTGGGTGGTGGGAGAAGATGAGACCAGAGACATCAACGTCGAGCTGGTAGTCTCCTTCAGGGTCTGCTGCACCACCAATGTACTGGTTTGCATACTTGGACTTCAGAGCCTGGTGGACAAAATAAAACCGTCTGTTTTCAGTGTTCAGGAAAAAGATAATTATCATGACAAAGATTTAGGACTTTAACTCTGCCTGAATGTGTGTGTACGTGTGTATTAGATAACTGAAAATTGTTACAAACTATCTGGAAAAGCAATAATGAAAAATCATGGATTACAGTGATGCATCATAAACACCAAAAACACAACTAACACTCAGCTATGTCTTTTTCTAAAATGAAAATGAACATGTGGAGCTAACCAAGAGCTGAGCGATTAAAGCACACAAGTGTTGATACTAGGGCTGTGACGATATGCTTTTGTCCCGATTCGATTCGATTCCGATTTTTTTGGTTGGCGATTCGATTTAAATTGCGATTCTCACAATTCTTCGATATTGATGATTTTTGTAGATTAAAAACAAGATAAATGTGTAAAACTTATTTTTTTGCTCATCATTTTTCTTTATTTCAATTAGGAAAAAAACACACAGTAGCCGGATCATCATTCTGCTGCTATAATGCCCAAGAGGACAAGTAAAAAGATTAATAAAAACAACAACAAAAAAAAAAAATTATAATGAATTATTTTTATTTGTTTGAAAAGTAAATCAATTTTTTAACAAAAATAAAAAAATCGATTTTAAAATTGTGACGCAAAAAAATCCTGATTTTCGATTTTTCGATTCAATTTTCCCACCCCCAGTTTATATACTCTACCACTTTCATTTTAATTCCAGTTCTGATTAAAAAAAAGCAAGTCCTCATTCTTTATAACTTTTAAAGCCTACAGTTAAGAGTTTTTTTATGCTGAAAGTTGTTGTCACAAGAAAGAAATGTAACAGATGTGTTGGCTTTCACCTCTGCTGCATCTCTGCTAACCAACGCCCTATTTACCCCCGCTTCTTTGTACCAAAATGTTCAGAGAAGGCTCTAATCTGAGGACGCTACATCACTTTTAGTGTACGATGTGACAAATGTGCGTGGTGGTGTCAGTGACTGTTGCAGTAGATGTGTGTCTGACCTTCCTGTACACAGTTTGCAGCGCAGGATCCAGGTCGCCCTCCATGTGAAAGAGGGGAGGTCTGGTGGATGATTCCTTAATGGGGTCAGGCAGAGCCATAATCCTCCCATCGTCTCCAAACCACTTCCTTCCCTGTATAATATCAAGCAGAAACAAAATGATGAGCAGAAACAAAACTACAGCATGGCAATATTTTAGCCGTCTGGTGTCTACGCAGACAATACCTCCTTCATTTTCAAAATGCGATTCTCCAAAATGTTCTCATTGGTCACAGAGACGGGGGGCCTCTCCCCAACGTAGAGGCCCTCATCCTCCAGATAACGAGGCTTCATGTTTTCAGGGAGTTTAACAGAGGTTGGAACTGTGAAAACGACATATACTTCCAGTCAGTGACAAACTTTATCATGAGCTGAGAGCAACGGAGTTAAGACAGCACACGTTTACCTGTTCGAAAGCTCGGCGTAAACAGGAGTTCACTCTCCTGCTGAACACGTTTTCGGTATCTGATATACTCTGCCTTCTTCACTTCCAAGAAATCCTGGGGCAACTGGTCAATAACAAATAAATCCTCTTCGTTTCGTACCAGAGGAGCTTCTTCATCCTAAGACATAGGATGAAGCACACTTACCATTCTTCAGCTGCACCTACACAACAGCTGCAAATAGCCGGTTGGTTTGTTACCTGGTTTTGATTTTCATCTTGATCTTCCTCCTCTGCATCAGCATCCTCCTGTTTCTCAACCTCTTCACTTCCATCCTCATCTCTGTCCTCCTCAGTGCTTTCTCTCTGCTTTTCTCTTTTCTTGCCAAGCCTTTCTGTCTCATCAGGGGGATCAGGCTCAAAGCTGAATGTAAAGAAATTGTATGCTTCCTCTGTAGTTGGGAGGCCCTTTCCTACCTGTATCAGCAAAGAAAAAAAAGGTATTTAAATAAACACATGAAATATGATTTGTACATTAAGGCTTCTAGTTTGAATATAATTCTTACTCGTCTTGCAGCTTCTCTGAACTTGACCCTGGTGCTCAGGGCTGGAGGGGCATCATGTCCTGCTCTGCCTGCATCGACCTGGGAAGCATTTGGGAATAAACCTTCACTGTTGGACTGGATTTCATGTGTCCAGTTGTGGTTTAAGTAAAGTAGCTACTAACCTCTCTGTCAAACCTGGTTACAGTGTCTCTGTCTCTGAGGCTTTGGAGGCGACTGACAGACTCTGCAGTGGCTTCCTCTTGTTCAAGTCTCTCAACTTTAGACTATAATGCAGTATAAACACAGAAAGATCTATTTAGAGTTTACCTTACAGACTAGCAAGTACACATGTTGACATGTTCTGGATGAATACGAGTTCTGGTTTTTTAATGCCTTGTCCTCATGAACATGGGTATTTTATCCCAGTGACTTTTTCCTGTTTTTCCCTAAACAGCACAGCTTGTGGCAATGCAAAACACTCAGAATCATAACAGTGTCAGCTAACTTTAGCTTATATTCTAGGCCATTTCTCTTTTCAGTTCAAAGGTGCCTGCTATTGTGTGTGATCTCCTCTCATTACTGTTTGGTGTGCAACACATAAAAAAGTCCTATTAACATTGATGCTGGCATGCTCTTGCCAACATCTCCAGCTGACATGTGAACACAGCAAAAAACAGAACACAATCTGATGCCTAAAAACCACAAAACCTTGCTGCCTTGTGCTCAAGACAAAACTCAGACCATAGTTTCTATATGTATTTACATGGCTGGAGGTTGAAGATACCTTGAATTTAAGCAACCAAAATATGTAATCATGGACACCATGGGCGTAAACATTTAGAAAAAACTGTTACGGAAAACTCAGATTCATACAGACAAGGCTTTAATTAAACAGAAGAGGATATTTTGTGAAACAAAAAAAGTACCCTTGCTGCTTTTAGCTTCTCTTCAAAGTGCCGTGTCACAAATTCATCTAAATGCTGAGAAGTGGAAGCATCCTGAGTTTTTAAGGAGAGACCTAAAAAAAACACAAAACATGTCATGAAACAATCCAAACATTTCCAGCTCGATCCAGCAAATCTGAAGAGTTGCATCTAATCCTTTCCTGGAAACACAGCCAAGCCAAGACATTTGTTCTTGCAACACATGATGAGAAGCATCAGGAAGGGTGGAATGATACTGAATATTAGGGAATAATACTGAATATTAGACACATCTTTATATTTCTGCATTCAGAGTAGTCCGTAGTACCAACTGTACTTTGTTAATCTTAACTTTGCTAGACAGCCTAGAATCACAAATATGTTCTCTCCTTTCTTATATCACATAAATTACATGTTATGTCTTATTAGAAAATCTGTAACAATTAAGCTGATGAGCAGATCCAAAAACCTGTAAATATCTAAAACCATAGTGATTTCAGCATTTATGTATAAGCTTTGTTTTGATTTGTACAGCAGCAAAATGAAGCCCAGTAACAAGGGGTTAATAGAGATGTGTTGAAATGCCTGGTGCAATCTGGCTAATACACAAACCTCTCTGAGATCCAGTTGAAGGTCTTGACAAATCCAGAGACTCATCTTGCCTCTCAGCCGATGCTTCATTTAAACTGTAGTGCTGAACAGTAGAAACCTCTTCCACATCGTCACCATGAAACTCCTGGGCTGAACTTTGCTCGAGCAACTAATAAACACACAAAGCAGTCAGCTGTGTTGGTCTTGACAGGTATAAAACAGCTGGAAATGTATAATCACAGGAGATGCACCCTTTTCTTTCGCCTTAGTCTCTGAGCCCTCAATGTGCGTTTCAGCGTCTCCCCAGGGTCTTCCTCGCTGTCCTCAGGTTCCTAAATGAAATGAAAATGCTTTATTAATCCCCAAAAATGAAATTCAATACTGTAGTATACAATTAACTTGAGGAGGTCTTGTGAGGAGGCTGATGGCTGCTGGCAGGAATGATCTTCTGTATCTTTCAGTCTTACATCGGACCTGAAGAAGCCTCTCACTGAACACACTTTGTTGTTTCTGCACTGTGTTGTGGAGATGGTGTGAAGAATCCTCCATCATCTTCATCAGCTTGTGCAGCATTCTTCTTTGGACAATCAGCTCCAGCGGCTCCAGAGTTACTCCCAGCACAGAACCAGCTTTCTTGATCAGTTTGTTGATTTTCTTCAAGTCTCTGGTTCTGATGCTACTACCCCAAGCAGATGGTTGCAAAGCTGACTGGACTCTCCACAACAGACTTATAGAAGATATGCAACATCTTGGTGCAGATGTGAAAAGATCTCAACTTCCTTAAGAAGTAACAAGGTGAAGTACTTAGAAAAAAAAACAGCAACAATCCGGCTTTTTACAGCTAGAAAGCACGGAAGCGGAGAGGAGGAAAGGAGTTTGGCGTTGAGCAGCAAGCAGCACACAGAGGAGAGCAACCAAAGCCTACAGTCTAAGCTGGAAAACACAAACTAACCTTCATCGTAGTTTGTCGGCTCCTCACAGCCAACCTGGCAGACGGAACCAGAGCCTATTGGGTCATAGTTAGATTTAGCAATACTTCTACCCAGGTATGCTCTAGTCTGAGACCTCCAGTTCATGTTGAGACTTGTTAAGACCTGTTTCAAGTTGTTCTGGGAGATTTAAATTAGGTAGCTGGCTGACAATAAAACATTAAAGATAATATTTAGAATTTATCATCTTAAAAAAAAAAAGGCTTGTATTATTTTACCTGGACGTCGTCCTCATCTTTGTTTTTCGCTAAGGTTGCCTGCAAAGCCCGTCGTTTCTTTTGCAGTTTTTCACGAATTTCGCTATAAAAAGATATACGTATTTGTTTTAGAACAACCTCAATATCTGAAAAACATATAAAAGTCGTAGAAATGCAAATACATCAGCGATTCAGTCCATTAAAAGAACAGAAAAACTACCTTGAGGAAGCCAGTTTGGTGAATATTTTCCCGAAACTGATTGGTAGCTTTACATAAAATACTTTACATTAATTTATAAGGTTTTACATGCTTGTAGCTTGTTGTTAAACTTTATATTTTCAGGGTTTATTTTTCAGGCAAATAAAATCCTATAGCGCTGCCTAGTAACCACATAAACTACTCCTCCACCTACCATGGCGCTGGTGCATACAAACTTAAATGGAGTTGAACCATTCGCCAGACATGATGTCAATCAAAATATTGACTTCCTTTTTCCATCAGGATCCACCCACTACAGTATCCGAGGAGGCACAAACATTTGATAAAAACCAAACATTCTCTATTGCGGGTTATTACAGAGAGAATTTTAAAAATGTATTTATTTATTTATTTATTTTGTGTGTGTTATTTAGGGCAGTGTTTTTCAACCACTGTCCCGTGGCACACTAGCGTGCCGTCAGAGATTATTGGGTGTGCCCTGAGAAATTACCCAATTTCACCTCAATGGTCTAAAAAGCAGCTCTGTGTTCACCCGAACAGGCCCCAGTGAAATATAATAAAATTCCTTCTTCTTGTGTTTATCTGATTTGTATTCAAGAGGCTTTGACAAGATGGACTTTATAAAAGTAATAATAATATGGACTTTTTTTAAATTTTGTTTTTGTTTTGTTTTTTTAAAAAAACATTTTGGTTTGTGGAGTGCCTTGTGATTTTTCAGTGTTAAAAAAAACAAGTGTGCCCTGGCTCAAAAAAGGTTTAAAAACACTGATTTAGGGGTCAGAGATAGATACCTCTATGAACAGAAAACACAAAGATCAAATGAAAAATACACTATAGAATGAGAACAAAAAGGTCAAATGAATGATTTAGGCAATCAGGGCAATGTATATAATAATATTGTAAAAGCAGGGCTGAAATAATAAACATAAATAAAGTAACTGGAAAATGAAATTATGAATAAACTAAGGGAAAATAACAAAGTAGCTTAGAAATGAAAGAAAAAATGGTCACATGTATTAATTGGAAAAATATATTTTAAATGGATTTTAGTAGCTCTTTTTGTGTTTTTGCATTAATTTTTGTTTTAGGCAGTTTATTCCTCCTGGTACCCAAGTGACTTACAGATTTAAAAATTCTGCTAATGATCTCTGTATGTTTTCCTTAAAAAAAAATAAATAGAAAGAAATCAATTTTATCAATCAATCAATCAAAAAACTCAATCAATCTATCTGTCTATCTATCTATCTATCTATCTATCTATCTATCTATCTATCTATCTATCTATCTATCTATCTATCTATCTATCTATCTATCTATCTATCTATCTATCTATGTATATATAAATATAAATATATATATATACTATATATATATATAATATATAGACTTACAATTCTTTGCACACTGAGCTGATAATAAGTATGAATATCTTTTAAAACATTGATTAATTTAAAAACTACATGCCACAGAGTTTTAGCATATGGACTAAAGTTTTCCATATTTAATCTTTAGAGGGCACAATGAACTGTGCCCCCTATTTACATCTGGAATATGGTTTACAAAAAAAATCATTGGACGTATTTTATGGTAAGCTTTAGATTAGATAATGCTAACTTGAAGTGGATGCAGTTATTCTAGCAAATTTAATTTCTTGACATATTTCTAAACATTCAGTCTTCAATCTTAGAAGTATGCTCCTAATAGTATTCAGATTTTTATAACAACTTTGTAGGGTTTTCCTCACTAAAATAAGTACTGAATGGATCATTTTTACAAAAAAAAGGTGATAAAACCTCATCAAACTGTTTTCCAAACCAGAAACATTTTTCATTATTTTTGGAAACTTTAGAAGAAAACATTGTATCCTCGCTTAATTTCCTGAAAAGAAATGTAGAAAACCATGAAATAGTCAGGACATTAAAATCTCTTCACGTGCTTTACCTGTCAGGAATATTTATTCATGTTGTCATTTACCTGACTTTAACTCCATTAAATCAGAAAGTTTATTAAATATTGTAATCTCGAATCACAAGACAGGTCTCTAATAATATAAGTAGCAGTACAAAGATTAGTAAAAATATAGTTTGGCTATAGTGAATATGTTTTAGAACTATAAAAACAACAGTGACTTGCAGTTTGTGGGTTTGTTTGGTGTTTTCTAGGTTCTATGCATAGTCCTCTGCCAGTGTGTCAAAGTAGTTTGTGTCTGCATAGACCAGGAAGCCAGAGAACAGACTGTCAGCCCAACCAGGGTCTGCAAACAAACCGTTCTGATCATGGTAAAAGATCTCCAACCAAACTTCATCTTCAGGATTCAGGTACATGACGGTGGACCCAGATGCCACATCATGGTTTCCTGTGTTGGCATCGAATGTTTTGATGCGATATTGACCATTCTGCACCAGACTGATGGCCAGGTGTTTGTTGGCAAGTGTGATGTCATAAGAGAAATAATAAATGCCGGGGTATGCACAGATGAACTTCCCCGTCTGTGGGTTGTAGTGTCCGCCCTCGTTGAACAGGACCTTGTTGAACTTGATGGGGGTCTTCTCAGCAGGGTAGCTGCTGGTGATTCCCACAGAGAATGCAGATTTAGGAAGCAGGCTGCCACATTTGCAGACTCCAGCAGTTCCACGAGGTCCTCGTTTGCCCTTGTCCCCCTTATCGCCGTCACGACCTGTAGGACCAGGCAGGCCTGTCTCTCCATTCTCGCCTGTAGGGCCTCGTTTACCAGCAGGACCACGTTCACCTCTCTCTCCAAGTCTACCTGTTGGACCTACCCTGCCCTTCAGCCCTGAAACAGACACATGAGATAAGAAGGTCAGTTCTGCAGCGCCGAAATGCCATTGTTGCTCTTTTGGTCAATACTCAGTTAGGAAGTTCCAGGCTTGTTGAACCAGACTCTTAAATCAGTGGAAGCACAGCTCTCTATCCTGAGTCATGCAATTAGTCACAACTGGAGATCAGCCACCTTGATGTTAGAACAGTGTAGTTTTGGCTTGATTTTTCCAAACTATCTTCCATCCCGTCATCACATCCACCCTGGAGCAAGGAAACACTTTGTTTGTGCGAGCGTGAAGGTGTGTACAGAAATTTACGACTCTTTACAGATGGAAAAAACAGAAGTGGGACATGTATTTAACCCTGACAGATTTATTGTAGTGAAGACTTCTTAGGTAACATCAGTTTGTCATTCCTGTTGAGTGAGGAAACCTTATGGCATCCTGTCCTGATGAAGCTTTAACTTCTGCAGTAATCTTAAGAAAAGAAATCTGTGAATAATCATGATAAATTGCTTGCGGTGTGGGAACCTTTGGAAAGGTCAGGACCTACCACATTACAGAATCTAATTTCATTAGGTTGAAAAGCTGTGATGTGCAACTTGAAGGCCTGTTTGGGAGATTTAACGAGTCTCTGTTCACATAAAAACAGCCAAACCCAGATGAGACGGATGAAACAGTTCCCAATTCCTAAAAAAAAATCTGTCCTTGACTTACTTTGCCTTTTCAGATTAAAAAATTTCTAATTTCTTAAAAATATGCTTCAGATGTCTCATTTTTGTCTTATTTTGTGTCCTGTAGTTTGATATAGCGTAGAAGTACAATTACAGTTTGGGTAAATAGTATTTTCATTCTTAAATAGCAGCATCATAAACCAAATACTGAAAATAATTTAACTGCTGCCGATTAGATCAGCAAGTCTTGGACATTTTTAAGTACAGGGCACTATAAGTATTAAGCACTTCAAGTTTAAAGTTAGTACAAAATCTGACACAAAGCCAGAGCTGAGAAGCAAACACATGTAAAATGTGTAAGTGCCTTTTTGTACCAGTAATGATTCTAGCTGCAACATTTTCAATCAACTGGAGATAACTCCCTGATACCTGGCCTGTATAATGTCAAAGAAAAAACTAAAGATGTTTGACTTTCCTATTGGTCATTACAGATCTACTCAGACAAAGGAGTTCCCCAAGGATCCATACTGGCCCCCTAATTGTTCAGTATCTACATGCTAACTTACTGACTCTAACTAATTGCATTCAGTTTTGCTTTACTTTTTGAATAATGACAAAAAAGATGATGTTTCTGATAAATATGGGAACAACACTCAGCTCTATAGCACTATCTCACCAGGGACTCTGGCCCCTGACAAATCTTATGTGTTATCCTCAGCTTGCTGGATACGCAGGTATTTAGCTTAAAGGGGTGCTATTATGGTATTTGGAGTTTTCTGAGCTTTCTACAGTGTCACAGTGTTGAATCCTCATCAGACATGTGAACGGCACCGTTTTTTTTTTGTTTTTTTTTATCACCTAAACGCATGTTTGAGTTTGAGTTTGAGTTCCAGCACGCTCTCCGTTCGGTTTCCATGGTGACGAAAAACGCTCGTTTTAGAGAGTTTTTTCTACTTGGAAATTTGTGACGTCCCGGGGGATAAGGTTCGGTGATTGGTTACCTTCTACTGGTTAACAAGGGCATGTACAAATACATCAGGCGGGTGGAAAACGTCGGATAAAGTTATTTCCAACGATGGCTGGTGAGTTTACCAAAGAGAGACATCCTGCTGCATTCGTTGCTGTGGGTTGCTGTTTTCCACTTCGTTTTCAGGCTCTGATTCAGGTTCTAACATGTAGGGCTGTATGCTATGTGTTGACATTGTATTTTGTTTTTTTTATTGAGTTTATATTAGCCTAATTCTTCTGGTTATGAGATGTTACAATGATGGCGAAAGCAGGTGCGGTGCGCGCTCCCGATATAGTGCATTGGCAGGAGGCGGGGCTTAATGCGGAAGAGTCTCAATCCACTCGTTTTGCCCACAGGCTGATCTGACAGCCTACGGAGAGGGTTGGTCTGAAGTAAATGAAGCGATTTGTGACAATAACTCGATCAATCCCAGCCATACAGGGCTCAGAAATAAAAATAAATTAGCCTGAAATGCACATAATAGTTCCACTTTAAGAAAGCTAAATCTGAAATGACTTGGTTTCAGGAACCCAAAGAAGAGGGTCTGGTAGGGGTGTCAAACTAAAGTTCTCAAGGGCAGGAATCCATCAGGTTTTTGTTGTTTCCCACTACCAACACAGCTGTTTCAAACCAAATGGATCCAGCAGCTTCTTGTCAACTTATTTATGAACGTCGGTCAGGTGTGTTGGAGCATGGAGACAACAAAAACCTGCAGGATGCCGGCCCTCGAGGACTAGAGTTTGACACCTGTGGTCTAAAGTTTAGTGTTCAGCTTTAGTCACTAATGCCAAAAGTAATGGATTAAGTCTGGAATCTTGGTATAGGCTCAGAGCTAAATATTAACAACCATATTACAGGTGATTTCTAAACTTACCACCAAGAACCCCAAGAACAAACAATCAAAATTGCACAAATATATAGTGTATCCAAACATTACCTGGGTACTCTTCAGATGCAGAGGTGCAAATGAATGCATCACGCAATGTATTTCTATATAATGTTCTACATCAATACTACCATATTATTCATCATCATCATAAATTTCTTTTTAAAGTGCTTTTACACCGACCACAGGTGAACAAAGTGATGAACCAAGGAAGGTAAAATAAAAGCAGAGGATTGATCATAATGCGGCATTTATACATCATCATCTCACCAACAGCCTGCCTGTGTTATCACATGTTTTTCTGTCCTGACTGTTTACATTTTAAGGTCATCAAGCCACCAGATGTGATGAATGTGGAAAGTTAAGTCGCCAATAATGCAGAAGAAACACTTGCAAACCTTGTGATTTAGCTCAGAAAAAGTTCTTCTCGTCATTTCAGTGTAATTTCTGTGCCCATTCTTGTGAAAACCTTTCCAGAACCATCCTTGGCTCCTTCCTTTGGTAGCTGGATCTAATCAGATTTACTCTGTGAATGCTGGCCACAAAACAAGGCTGAAGCAGGTGTTTCACTTACACATTACATGAAATTTAGTAAGCAGACTTAGGACAGGCTTTTTAGGAATTTCTGTCTCTTATTAGAAAGATATACTGATATGCTCAGGAGGTAATGGATTAAAGCACAGTGCCTGTGCTTGCTATCAGCTGTCCATCTTAATAGTGTTTTTTAAGAATCAGAGTTCATACTGAGTTGCCATTCATATTTAAGGCAGCAGCAGATGCTGATTTATACAAATCCCATGATTTGACTACAATATCACTGAGTAATTAAATTCCTGTGAAGTGCATGAGCTGTGAAGCGCCCTTTGCCTCTCAGGCTGATGCCAGCTGTGAGATAACAAAGCCATTCTTTGTCAGGTTTCGCAAGGAATAGCAGTAATTCTCTATCAGCACACATCAACTGTCTATTTATGCTTTGTATTATACCTGTGTCTCCCTTTTCTCCCTTTTCCCCCTTCCTGCCATCTCTGCCATCTCTTCCTGGGATACCCACATTCCCAACTGCTCCCGGAGGCCCGCTGAGACCTGATTTGCCAGGCAAGCCCGGTGGCCCTGGGACACTGCAGACCAGTCGTGGCGCTCCTTTGAGCTTGGTCTCAAACAGATGTCCAAAGACGCAGTGGCAGAGACAGATTACTCCCATCAGCGCCCTCATCTTCACACCTGCGGAGGGAAAGTAGACTTTAACACAACATCTAACGGCGTTTTTTCCACAGATAAACCTTTGTTTCCTCACGTTCTGTTCCAAACTCCCACAAAATACTTGCAGAGCAAAAGCACATTACGCCTCAATGAATCTTAATTTGTTATCAAATGCAGCATTAGGCCAGATGGGATTTCATAATTTGGAGCATTTGGTTCCTGACTTTCATCCAATCGCAGAATTACATGAGAAAGATCTCAAATGAAACCTTTGTCTCTGTTCCAAGCCGTCTTTTTTCCCCCTAAAACATTCCTGAGCTATGACACAGTTTCTGTCAAGGGGACCTAAACATGAAGCAATGGCACTGAGCAGATGTTTTACAATCAAGTAGAAAACTGGAGACACAAACTCGGCTGCATTTCACAGACAGAATCAGTAGAAAGTAACAGAGGTGATGATGATCCTGCAGGCAGGAACTTTAGGGTTTCTCTTCATTCTGGGAACCTGACAGATGTTGCACATCAAACATTCCACTCTAATGAAATCATACGGACGTATACTGACAAAATGTGATCTGTGAGAAATCTGCAGGGAGTTTCAGTCGTGAGATTTGCAGATATGATTAATACACAAGCTTATTCTTGGCAGGTTTGCCAACGTGGGTGTAAGGCTGTTAGTGTTGCATCTGCTGTTTGTCTCTGGTCAGCGCCGGTGATGGAACATTTGTGTCAGGTCTTCAGAGAAAGATCATCCCAGTCTTTGCACATAAAACAGATTTTTTCTCTATTTGTGCTGCACGCCTGCACATCAGACAAGTTCTACACATACATGTCTGCAGGCAGTTCTATGCAGCGCCACAGTGCTGATATTATAGTGTTTTTGATTTTTTAGGGTATTAATTACTGAGAAGCCCCGCCTTTCAGTTCCGCTCTGCAGAAATGATGCCAGCATTGGTAAAATGACTTTCTTTCAAGAAGTGGGCCTCATTTATAACACGTGAAGACAGTCGAGGAAGACCTGATATTACAGGCAACGATCCCAAACAAATTCCTATTTGTTTTAAAGTCTTGCTGCAGGTTTTCCTCTGAATTTCTTTCATTTTCAGAATCCAGAAACATAATTTTCTCTAAGATCAAAGCAAATCCTGTCTAAACCCACCACAGGCAATGAGAGTTTGAGTCCTTCTTGATCCATGCATTTCCTGTCCTAATATTTTAACCAATTTAGTATTAAACTTGTTTTTGTAGGGCTATTTACCATACCCTAGTTGCAGTGTGAAACAACAATACTCTACATAAGGGCGTGCATGCACATGCAGCATCTTCTCTTGATAAGAACGTAACATTTCATGTGTTCTTACCCCACACTTTGCAGCTGTTCTTCTTCAGGGCTGATGAAAACTCTCACTGTTGACTGTCTCCGGCTTTTTCGCTGGATGAGTCCACGGTGGACATGTTGGTCTTATGCATTTGGTTGCATATCTCAGCTGCTTTGCTGTTGACACCATCTCACAGTGCAGCAGCAGCAGCCTGAACTCCCTCTCTCTCTCCTTCTCTCCTACTTCTCTCCCCCTTCATCCACTCCCTTCTCCATGCTCCATAAACTTCCCAAGGCAAACAACTGTCATCAAGCCAAAACACAGCGTATGCATTCAGACTCCAACACCATTATGTCATGCAAGAGGACTGGTGTGATTAGTGTGAGCCTCGGTACAGAGGCCAGCCACTCACATCCTGCAGAATAAAGTCAACACATGACAGACCTGATTTGTGATTAGCTGACCTCAGCGTGTCGAACTTCTAGGTGTGTTTGACATTAGTCCCTAGATGGCGCCAAAAATGATGTCAGATGGTTTGTTTTGTCATATGAAGTACACTTGTTCACACAAATATCTAATCGGCCAATCACATGGCAGCCGCTCAATGCATTCAGTCATCCAGACACAGTGAAGATGACTTGCTGAACAGGAGGAAGAAAGGAGGAAGAAAGTTCTTAGTCTCTTTGAAGGCAGTGTGGATGTTGGTCTGAGTTCTTCAGAAACTGCTGACCTGCTGGGATTTTCACACACAACCATCTCCAGTGTTTACATAGAAGCTCTGAAGGAGAGGAAATATCCAGCGATCCGTGGTTTTCTGGACCAGAATGTCTTGTTGATGTCAGAGGTCAGAGAAGAATGGGCAGACTGGTTGGAGAGGATAGAAAGTAACTGTGTTATATATATATATATTAAAAAGAAAAAGTTACAGAAAAAAGTCTCTCCAATAACTTCATCCCCTGATCCTGCACATCTTAATGTATAAAAATCCAAGTTTAAAACATTTAATAGGACAAACTGATCATATTCTAAACAAATAAATCATATTAAAAATTAATGGGAAAAAGATCTGGGAATAGAAGTGATGGATGAGTGTGGGATGTGAAAATGTCTTTACTAATATCAACTTTCATTTTTGGGAGGAATATGCATTGAAATTGTTAGTGAGTTACTTTAGAACACCTCTGATTATAATTAAGTATACAAAACAGACTCAACACTGCTGGTAAGAGTGTGGAGAAATCAGTGTTGACCTGACTCACATCCTTTATACATGTTCAAAAACTCATTCATATTAATGTTAGAACAAGGTAGACAGAATAACGGCCCATATTTAAGCACATCTGACCATTTTTAAATATATATCTGTATGTATATTAATACAAATGTATATATGTAGGAGTATAGTTGTATATATAGGTATTCATACCTTTTCATGTATGTACATATGAGTTTGTATGTAGGTATGTACTTATGAATATAGATATTTTTGCATTTGCATTTTATTGCATGTGTATGCGTTTACATATGTATATTTATAGATTGTCACGTACAGCTTTGTATAATTTAACTCACTGGGTGTTAAACTATTGTGAAATAACTAAAATGTAATTAATAATATTGGCTCAAATGGACACAAAATAGTGTATAAAGGTAACTCGAAAGGTAACTGTGATATGTTATGTCGCAGTGTTCCCACCACTGTTTCTAACTCTTCTTTCAAAGAAGTAGTTTGAGATTAAGGAATTTCCATTACATTATTCTACTAAAACACTATTCATGATATAATCTCTGTGAAACAAGAATTTTTTACATGTTCTGTAAGTTTCAAACTTAAGTTGAATACTGTTAACTTTTTTGAGACCTTTTTCTTTGTTTTATGACACTATGTGCAACATAAAACCCAGACAGAAGCCGCAGCCAAACAAGGAAAAACAGAAAAAATATGCAACCAAGTTGTGTCCAAACAGAATGGGTCTTTATTCAGGAAGTGAAAGAAAAAAAAAAAGATTGTAATCAACACCCCATTGTAATACAAAACCAACAAAAATAAAAATAAACATGATATTCATTTTGCATATCAAAGAACCATTCAGTAATAATTACAATCCAAACACCTCATAAACCACTTGTGTGAATCTATACACAAACTCTGATTTAGAAATTAGTCACTTCAACAATAAAATTACAAATATTTAGCTTTAGAAATAATCCAACTCAAAATAATATCTTAGCAATTAGCATCTTAAATTATATATTGTGTGTTTTCACGTAAAAATACAAAATAATACCAATGACGTTTAAATATGAAAAATTATTCCAAGAATTTTGCTACTATTAAACGAAATAAAAATGCAGGATAAAACAAGATGAAAGGAAATAGAAATATGCATGAAAAAGTCTCTCCTTTAGTTAGCAAAACACTATCCAAAATAACTACAATCATTTACATCAGTACAAAGATATCTGGATTTAAAAATACTTGCAATGAAAAAACGGGGTTTCTTTTTTCTGACAGTAAAAAATGACACTGTGGATCAGAAATCTGCAAAATATGCAATGAAAAAAATAAATCTGCATTAAAAAGGTTTACACTGTAGTTCTTACTTTTTATACAAACATTAGAAACAGTATTGCACATCACAACACAGATTCGAGGTTAGTCAGCCTTTCAAAATGTGTTATATTCAAGTTTCAGAGCATCTACGAGGACAGGCAGCCGGGGCCTCGATGCAACGGGGGAGAATCTCAAGTGTCTTCCCAGAATGAAATAAAACCTTCGTGTTTCCTTCCTTCAAATGAAACTTGTCATGTGTACCAAAAGAAGAATCAACTGTGTATCAAAAAACTTCAATGATGCCACTCGTGACATGATTCTTTGCCTCTGAACAGAACTTTTTGGACGTAATTGGGGGGGGGTGGAAATAAATCGGAATATTTGTCCTATTTAAATAGAAAAATACAATCAAAATCAAATAGTCATTTTTTTTTGTCTACAAAAATAGTGAAATAAATATGATTTTTACAAAAACAAGGACACATACAGAACAAAGTAACAGTGTTTAACATAGAAAATAGAACCTCACAAAAAAAAAAAAAAACTGCACGAGTCAAGTGTTACAGGTGACGATATCCAAACATCATCAGACGCCATGAGAATTAAAGCCACGACGGGGGGGGGGGGGGGGGGGGGGGGGGGGGGGTTGAAGGGGGTGAGGAAGGTAGCGGGAGCTTTATCGAACCACAGCCTGCGATGCCGTTCTGACTCCCGGTCCTCGCAACAGCCAGATTACATTAGAATATATTAGAAAATATCAGGATCTTGCTCTACTCACACAGAACAAAGATAACTTAAGACCACTGCTTCACGCTACATCTTAAATACATAATCATGAAAAAATAAAATTTAATAAATCATCTATACATTTATAAATAGGTGGCGCATACATCTGCACTGAAACCACTCCAGGGTGTAAAGAAGAAAGGAGGCGGGAAGAGAAGGTTATAGAAAAGTAGTGCATAATATATATAATCCAAAACATATTGAAGGGCCAGTGATGGGTAAGTAGTAGACACAAATGATTTTTAAATAAGAACGGACCCGGCTATAAGAAAATAAGCTTTAAGTTTCCATCCCATTAAGGTTTAATAACAGTACACACTTTTTGACGCCTTAACACTGTCACTGAGGAGCACACACGGGGGCGTGGAACACTAAAACCCAGAAACGACACGAGAGCGACACACTTGTACAGTACCGAGCGGACGGCCGGGCTGCCGTCCTCACAGAAAGATTGTCCCTAAACAGTTTGTAAAGAGTCTTTCTAGAATCAAACAAACAGTATATAAACAACGAGAGCTTTGTCTTTGGCTCGCCGAGAGGCTAACCGTCATCTTCCTCAGTGTGAGCGTGGCGAGGAGACGCGAAGATGCTTCATCGCCGGGTAACTGGGCCACAGCTTTCATAGTTTTATGGATCTGCAGCCACGTAAGGTTATAAAATAAGCAGTCTGCGTTCTCAGATTAACCTTTGGAACAATGCAAAGATAGAAGGGAGGAAGGGTGAAGGCATGTTGTTAGACTCTCCTCTTTGTAATCGTGTTGGTTATTAAACTAGAGCCTAAGTTTCCACTAACAACAGTCACACAGCACATGGACAACACAAACACAAACCACTGAACACCACTCTGCTTATCAACAGCTTGTTTTTTTGTTTTTTGTCTTATTTTTTCCGCCATACAAGCCACTGAAAGATGGCGTCCACTAAGTCTACGGTTGAACCAATATCACTTTTTTTTGTATTGATATTATGTAAACAGATCAAACAACAGAGAAACATCGATGCATGCAAGTTTACATATGACGTGGTTTTAATTATTTTGCTTCATCAGATTTTTTTTCCCTCTTAGGCTTCTGTACTGATCATGCTACTCACTACAAAATTTTTAGGCTTGCCTAAGTATGATTTCAGTGGTTTGCTTTTTTTTTTTTGTTTGTTTGTTTGTTTTTCTCACATCTATCCTGCATGCTATTTATTGTAGCTAAGCCTATCGTGATTACATGCACTCAAACTCCTTCTATGGCAATGGGGGCCATAAGTGGTCAAGTGCATACTGCATTTAATTTGACATGATTCGGCTTTATAAATGGCATTAAATATACCTAAACATCTATTCATATATATGTATATATAGCAGCAAAAGCTCCTAACGTAGCTTGTTAAGTATAAATGTTGAATACAGTTTGTGGAACCAGATTTTTGTATTTTGAGGTATCACTCTACAGGTCAACATGAGCGCAAAAAAACATAACCCTATTGTCTTTTTCTTTAATATACTCTCCAAAAAGAAGAAAGAGCTCGTGGCAACATAAAAAAAACAAAAACAAAACAAAACAAACAAAAAAAAAAAACAGGTTTGTTTCGCGGCGACAATGGGTCGATTTTTACGCTTCCTATAATTTTTGCTACCTTTGGTAAATGACCTGTGGCAGGCGTCGACATTGGAGAGTTTTCCCGGAAAAGTGTGCACTGAACGCACTGTGTGGTTGCTAGCAGCAGACAAACAGACAGACAAGCTGCCCCCATGCAAAAACATTCCTGGATCTACTTTAAATCTCACATACAAAAATAATAATCATAATCATAATCATAATAATAATAATAATAATAATAATAAAAAGCTACAAAAATCAATCTCTTTTTAAATCTTCTCTTAGAAAAGATGAAAGTACCACAAAAGAGTTGTAGAGTTGTCAGAGCCTGAGATGTGAGGGGGGTTTTGGTGAAAAACTGAGGCTTGTGGTGTTTGGCTGCTACAAAAGATATATAGCTATATATATTGTGTATATACTGTCTAGTGTTATGCACTTGATTATACTGATAGCTTAGGTAAGCAGGAGAGGCAGAGCTCTGTTTTCCTCTTAGCCAGGGTTTCCCTTTCCTCTGACCGTGTCGTCACATCTCTAGTTCCAGCGGAAGTGAATCTGGCGTGGGCGGTCAGCGCCCTCTTTGACCAGCGGCTTGTGGAACTCTCGTCCTGCACGGGAGTGGATGTTGGCCCAGCAGAACTCGCAGTAGTACTGAAGACAGGTCACGTTGGCGCAGAAAAACGGGGCGAATTTCCCTCCGCAGCGTGCACCCTGACACTCGTCACACAGCTGGTCGTCCAGGACGTACGGCTTCACCTCAACCTGCAGACGTGAGCATACACAGCTGATGTGCGTGCTCATGACGGACCATTAGATAAAGGTTGTGGTAACTTTTAAAGACGGCGACATCGTACCCGTTTATCGATGTCGCCATGCTGCAGCTGGACGAATCTCGCGCTGATAGCGGCGATGTAACTCTGCTGATTGGAGAAGGCCACTCGTCCCGCCCCTTTAGGGTACTTGAGCTCTGGATCTGTATCAATGCCGGCGTAGCAGACTCCACCGTAGAGGCGATCCATTATCATGGCCAGCTCAACTAATCACGGAGTGGAAAAAAAAGGATGTCGAAGTGTGAAATAAGGCGAAGTGTGACATGACAGGATGTGAAGCAGATGAGAAGCTGTACAACAGTGTTGCAGCTCTTAAAATGAAGCTAACCCGCCAACTTTGTGGCTACGCCTCCTCTACACCTCCGATCACCTGGTGAGTCTTATACCTGTTTCACCACCTCAGCTCTGTATGTCTCACAACCCCTCCCTCCCTATCGCTGTCATCATAGACTGTATATAAAGAGATGGACGGAGCCAACGTGACGTCACCCGTAGGTTTCTGTAGAGCTGAATTGAAGTCGGTGGGTGGTTCCTACCATCGCCATCTTAGCAGGGGCATGCGTGTTGTCTCACCGGGAAAATAAAAAATATGGGCAAAGAGGTGGAGCTGAGAGGGGAGCTGTGAGCGTCATGGTAGAAAATTGACATGGAGTGAACTCGAGCTGCCTGTAGCTAAGAGCTAACCCAGAGCTAACAGGAGTTAACCAGCTAACGGAGGTAAGCGGGCTAAAGCTAAGTCACGTTATTAACCAGCTAAAAACCGTGGTTGTTCTATGTTCTTCTTACTTGAAGCGGGAGATTGGTACCTGTCAATCAAAAGGACATGCCGCTAAATATGCCGAACTTTGAGATTAAATTACTTTTAAACGGGCGAGTTAGAAAAAAATTCACTCCCCCCCACAGTTGTCATGAAGGTAAACCTGACCTATAAACCAAAAATGGATTTTTGAACCAGGCTGTAAACATGTTTACTTCTGCCGTGAAGTTGGCCTTTTTAACATGGGAGTCTATGGGGATTTATTCTGTTCTGCAGCCCCTAGTGGATGAAGGGGGAACTGCAGTTTTATGCACTTCCACATAGGCTTCACTTTTAACCACTGGAGGTTGCTGCTTGGCTGTCACTCATCCTCCCTCATCCATCTGTTCTCCCCCTTGCTAATCCATCTATACTTCAATCCAGCATCTTTTCATCCTTCATCACTTCTTTCCTTTAATCCTTCCCCTCACTTCCCCATCCTCTCCTCCTTCATCCATCCTCACCCATTCATCCTTCCAACTTCTTCCTCTCCCTCATTATTCTTTTCATCCTCCATTCTTCTCCATTGCCTGTTCATCCTTTCATTCTACCCCCCCCCCCCCCCCCCCCCACCCATCTCATCCCTTATGCATCTGTCTTCCTTCTTCCTCATCCATTCACCCTGTCATCCTTCCACCATTCCCTCCCCACCCTTTCATCCCAATTCCCTTTCTCACCCTTCCATCCTTCTTCTTTCTCCCATCCATCCCTCCATCCTCCTCCTGATCCATCCTCCGTCACCCCATCTCATCCTTTTTTTACCACATGTACCAATCAGGGGTTGCCCTCCTCCCACCCTCCCTATCTCTGTCATTCATCCTCTCTATCTGAACCAATCAGATAACTTGAAAATGTCTCTATAACTGCATCCATACCTTTCAGGAAACCAGTAAACCAGTGAAGTCTGATCTTTGCCAGGGAATAATGTGTTTGCAATCTACTTCCGTCTGTTGAGCAAACTGGGCGTACTCACTTGCTCTCAGAGGACGAGGGACACCTCCCACGAAGATGGTTTTGCGAGGATCAAGGGGCTGAGATCCGTCCATCACAAAATCACTGTCACTCAAGTTCCACGGTCTGATTTGCACCTGGTGTGAAAAGTCAAATTCAAGATTGAGGATGCGTCACATCAGGATGGTCTGCTCGACTCTGCATTATTCTGGACCAAGACTGCTTCCACGCCGCACGTCTCAAACCAAAGGCAAACAATAAATGAAGCTGCATCCGATCGCAGTTTGTCAGATTTCTATCACAACTTGGACCAAATTCTTCCACGTTTTCCCCCTCAATTATTTCTGCCGAGCAAAACTGTCGTGGTCACTTTGGTTGTGTTTTTTTTATTTTTATTTAACCTTTATTCCACCAGGGAAGTCCCATTGAGGTTAAGAACCTCTTTCTTAAGGGAGTCCTGGCCAAGAGGCAGCAAGACTTACAGGCAATTTACATGTTACCACTTAAACAGAACAAGTAATTAAAAGCAATTACAACTAAAGGAGGACATCTCAAAATCTCTCACTCTGGACTTAAAACCGTTCAAATAAATAAGTTGGGACAATTTCCAGTCTCTCTGAAAAGAGTTCCACGTAGTCGGAGCGGAGTAGACAAAGGCCCTTTTCCCAGTTCTGTGTGGGAAAATGGAACAGAAGAACAGCAGGTGTTTACCTGTGGCGCAGGTAAAGCTTGTGGAGTAAACTCACAATAAACTTTGCTTTGTAGTCCGCTTCCTGTGTTTGGTCTGCTTGAAGCAGCCCGAGACCTGCGTTTGTCGGTTGGCTGAGTGTGTGTTCACATTTCCCCAAACAAAGCGCACTTTCAGAGCAAACGGACTCGGATTTGAATGAAAAAGCTAGACGTGAACATGCTCTAAATGATTGCTTTTGGGCCTGAGGGGAAATATTAGTTATTTCTCTTTTCTTCGGTGAGCTGCGGGAACTTACAGGTTTGTCTTTGATGGTGGGACTGGAAACACACAGGTAGAGCTTCCCGTCTTCCTCCATGCAGGCCTCAATCAGAGCCTGCACTGAGGTCTCCTCCTGGAACAGCAGGAATGCATATCCTAGGACAAACACACGTCCAGGGCTTTAATATCTGCTTCAACACATAGAAAACTACAGCAGATCATAATTAGTCTTCAGCTAATTTAAATAATTTGTTTTGCAGCCTAGCTTCCATCCATCTCATATCAATGTGCACCCAGCTGGGCTTAGAGACAACAGCTCAGCGCTTCTGTCAGTACCTTTAGGTGGAAAGTAGGATTTGCTCTCTGCTTTGTGTGGCCAGTCCACAACAAGGTGACCAAAGCGACGAAAGCTTGAGGTTATTTCATCTGAGGGAGCATTAAAAAATGATGAGTGAGGAGAAAAGAAAGGCACATGATGGATAAATCATTTCAAGCATCCTTACCTTCATCTATGTCTGGAGGTAAACCACCCACAAACACCTTACGAGAGAAGCGCTCAATGCGCTCCCCGTTTTGGTGGGGGTAACAGTTAGGGGAGCCGAGGACTCCTGGGACACCCTGGTTGCCATGGCCATCGTCAAGCAGATTGTCATCAATGGGGAAGAGAGAGGAGCGGCCTGGTACGGTTAAAAAAAAGAAGCAAGTGAGGATGCAGCAAAAAAGGTACTAAAACACACTTTACTTTGGTTTATTATTTAGTAAAAACAAATGAATAAAAGCGAGGAAGCTGAATATTCTGGCTTTATAAAAGAAATTCAATCATCACCCCCAAAATAAATCTCATTTGGTATTTAGTTGCGCCTCCTGTGACTTTTATCACAGCTTGAACTCTTTGGGTCAAAGACTTGGCTAATGAAAAAAAAAAAAAAAATCTTTCTCATGTAGCCATTGACAGATTAGATTTATAGGCTCAACCATTTATTTCTTCATTTTCATTTTCTTTTAATAATCAATAGCCACCATTTTAACACTGGGTAGAGATTAGGGGTGGGAAAATCGAATTTAAAAATCGGAAATACACAGAGTGAGGGATTTTTTTGCTTCACAACTTTAAAAATACATTTTTAGTTAAAAAAAATCATTTTTTCTTTCAAACAAATAAATATAATCCATAATAAAATATTTGTCATTTTTATTGGTTTTTTAAAAAAAATGTATTTATTGATCTTTTTACTTGTCTTCTTGGGCGTTATATTGGCAGAATGATGGTCTGGCTACTGTGTTGTTTTTTCCTCATTGAAATCAAGAAAAATGACAAGCCAAAAAAAAAAGTTTTGTACATTTATTTTGTTTTTAATATACAAAATCAGCAATACTGAAGAATTGTGAGAATTGCAATTTAAATTGAATTGGCACCGGAGAAAATTTGTTTTTAAAAAATTCAGATTGCAATGCGATTCTATTTTTAATGTATATGTTTGTTTTAACTTCTCGTGATTTAATAAAGGAGGAACTGCAAACTTTACAAAGAGGAACTTTAAGATGTGAATAAATAAACAAATGTAAAAAAAAAAAAAAGACAAAGTGCAGCATAATTATTTTAAAATCAAATTAAAGAGCAATTTCAGAAAAATCCGTGTAAGTGCCGCCTATTTGCACATACAGAGAAGGCAGCCGTTCATCAGTGTGTTAGCTTCATTAGCTGGCTAGCTGAAGCCTACTTCAGCTCGACTAGACAACTGGTTATTAGTCCATGCAGAGCTAGCAACTGTGCACAGTCAAAACCGATGTGCACCATCATGTCTTCTGTAGCAGAACTCTCAATGGACACGTCTACCATGGGTTTGCTATGTCACTACACAGCCAGAGGAAGCACCACATAGTGTTGGTCCATCAACCTGGTTATAGTGCGAGCAAACGGGTAGTAGTGATTTAACATGAGAGTAACTGATCAGTTTGCAGGGTGTAATGAAAGATGTTTCCTTGAGAAACAAAATATAAAAAACCAAACATATCAGACTGAAGACATGTCCCATTACATCTAGTACAGACAGTAATAAGTCACAATAAAGCGTTTATGCTTTGGGATTCTACAGGGAGGCGGCACAGCCACGGTCTGAACATTAAATGACCAAACCTGAAACCCTTGTCTTCATGCACTTCTGGAAACTAAGACGTGGTGTTTTTCTTGTATTTTTAATCACCAATCATGATTTATTAATTAGGTTTTCAGCTTTATGTCATTACAAAAGACAAAAAAACAGGTAAATGTCTTCTTCTACAAATTGAAAGTGGAAAGACAATAAGGTCTCACTGCAGACTTAAGGCTTCAGTTTGGGATTTGTTTACTGTAAGTAATAAAACAGAACAAAGCACAAGAAGACAAAGACACTGGAAAAGCTGAATTTACCTCGGCGTCTCCCATAGCTCCTGGCTGCATGCAGAAAAGCACAAGAATGCATATTTCAGCTGTGCAAACATTTATCAAAGGGTATTTGTAAAAAGAGACCAAAACCTTCACCACATGACCTCTTTAACCCACCGCTCAAGAAATATATATTATATATGTAAATACACATATTTATGAAGGGAAATATCTACACCTGAGTGTTTTTCTTTTATTTTCTGTAAAAGCATCCTGACCTGTTTCACAACCGGAAAGATAAACATTTTGAAGACCGACTGCACGACTCCTGGATGTCCTTCATCACACACATAGCAACACGCGTGGCATCAAACACGAGCCACAAACTGCCTCCGAACAGGAGCGTAAATAAAGATCTGACTGCAGCGTACCCAGAGGAAACAGCAAACATCAGACAGGATTATTCTTCTCAAATTTTTATTTGGGACTGCCGTCTGACCTGAATTTGCGTCCTACTGAGACAAATTTTCAGATTTAACATCATAGTAATATGTGTCCACATGAGATGGAACGTTTGTTCTCAGCTTAAAGGGAGGATCGCGCCGGGAACCACTCGAGGCCACTGGAAGCTCTCATGACTCAGCATAACAATGGAAGCAATATTGTCATGAGAGTGCAATTAGAAAGGGCTAAATTTGTGATGAAATTAAGAAAACACAAACACACACACATACACACTTCACATCTTGTGGTCATGAGACACATGAGTGTTGATTAAGGTTATATAAACAGAGGACGCGTCATGAGAGTTGGAGACACGGAGGGACATGGAGCTGAGAGATAATTACCATTGAGCATGAGAAGGCCGTCAGCCCCGGGGTTTGGGCATCCCACACGGCCTGACATGAGAAACACACATGTGTTACACACACGTATATTTAGACAGACATACAAACAGATCCAAACACAGACATGAGACGTTGGGCAGATGGAGAGGACGGCAACATGGACATGGACGTAGAACACACAAAACAGCCTGAGACGGTGTTGGAAATGTTATATAACATCTTTACTGATGGCATAAGGAGGAAAAAAAAACTCATCATTTATGTCAGATCATACGGCAACCTCAACATCAGTTTCACGTCATGTTTATCGTTCAGTCACAGCTGGAACAATTCATGAGTTACCTGCTTATTATTCTTATCATCTTTTGTATTTTATTTTAGTCTAAAAGAGTCCATAATGTGAAAATAGTTGATAATAAACATGTTGGATGTTAAGAGATTTTATAACACATGCAAAGACAACATAATAAAACATTTCTTACTTTAAAATACAAAGATTAGGTTTTTTTTAATGTGTATACAGGATTATTTAAGTACTAGCAAAGTCTAAAATGTTCAAACTCTTGTTAGCGTCTCTGGAGATTAAATACACTGCAAGTGGAGTCAAAAATAAAACAACAAATCAAAACAAATGCATGAAAATGTTTATGCTGCAGGCTTCGAAGCTTCAGTGGTTAATTTAAGAAACATTCTTGCAGTATTACGTTGGTAAATTTAGCTTTATAATTTGTTGTCCAGTGTTGGCTGCAGCTATACTATAAATGACCTTTGCAACCCCATTTCCCTCTCACCCCCCCCCTTCTTGGCTGTCATGTACAGTGTGTGAAAGTGTAATCACATCTAAAATTAGCCTAGATGTCCCTCGCTTTGCTCTGCATTCCCATGTCCCCCCTCCGACTAATCCGGCAGGAAAAACACAACAAACTCGACCAAACGAAGAAGAGCTGAGGTCGAATGATCAGAAAAAAACAGAACGTCTGTGCTTGTTGCTGGACACGCATGCAAACCAGCGACAGCTCGACGCATGTCTGCTTTCACCGGTCATGTTCTTTCTCTGTGATATTGTAAAGTGAGGCGAGGCTGTAAATGAGCTATGAGCGGCCAGAGAGGAGAGGCGCAGTCATCTGACACTGCTCCTCTGATGTTCAGCAGCTGAGCGCACGGAGGCTGCGAAAGTGTCACCCTGCAGTACATTCGCCGCTCGCCACTGCCAAACGGTGAGGAATAATTCCCAAGGATCCTCAGGACATATTCAGATATCTTTTAGTTCAATAATCTAAAGCTTTATGTGACGTGTTTTAATGATCATACATCAGCTAAGAGTAATTAGATAATCAGCAAAGAAAAACACAATACTTCCTCTCCCGCCTGCTCTCCGCTTCTTAGCCAGCTCTGTGTGCTGCCCAGGTTAAGCAGCAGCAGGATCAGAGCTTTAAGGTCATGTAAATGTGCAGCTGGTGGCACAAGTATTAAGCTCTCAGCAGGGAGAAAATAAGCTTGTGTGCAGAAAAACAACACAGCTCTGTGTGCAGTGGGCCTTGCAAACGAACCACTCCGCCTCCCCGAACACGATCGCCTCGCTCTGACCTCGTATGCTGAAAGGGAAAGGCCATCTTACCTTTCATGGGATCCTGCTCAGCTCGCATGATGTCAATCAGCGAGCTCTCCAGGGAGTGCATGTTCAGACTGTCGTACATTCTGGAGCGGTCCTGAAAAACACAAGTGTGAGGTTTTTTACATGGAGAGTCTGACCTAACAAGCGCGCACTGTGACGCCTGATTAAATCTGCACACTTCCAGCACACTTTTATGATTTTGCTCCTTATTAAAAAAGGCTCTGAAGCAAAGCTATTCGCCCTAACATGCAGGCGATTTACATGTGCGAGTACCTCACGTTCAGATGAACATTCTTTCCGTATTTATCCGGTTTAAAAGTCTAAAGGTAAGCTTGCAAGGGGCCCATGCAATGGATTCCCCATGATGTTTGATAAGGCTCCCAGAGGCAGACAAAGAGGATGGAAACCAGGGCCGACACAACTTGGAAGCAGGTTATAATTCCATAAATATGCCAGCAAGCTAGTTCTTAAGTAGGATTCGCACAAATCCGATGTGTTGACAGTTGATGGAGGGCACGCAATCGTACCAACAACCAGTCATGAGATCAGACATGCAATTTGTTAGATTATAAACTGCGAACCTGCAGAGGATCTGCAATGCGGTTAGAAAACATAACATTGTTGAGGTCAAAGTGAACGAGAAGCCTGTTGTGGCGTGAAATGTTTGTGTGTGAAGCTGGTTTTACACCAAACACAGCGGCAGGTTGAAGCTTCCAGGCTGGATTTACAGGATCTATGTGTTGTTTTCATATTATTATTTATGTCACAGTGAAAGTAAATCTGAATATAGAAAACACAGATTGAATTAAATGATGTGCCATATCAGAGAAGCTGATATGATCAGCTTATTTCCAGCTGAAAATGTTTGATCAGTTAGTCTAGTTGAGAAGATTTTGATCTTTTGATGAGAAAATTTGGTGAAATATTGTTGAGAAAAATTATTACTTGCAATTAAAAGTGACTTAACTGTGTTACTGAAGGGGACGTTTAATGAAATTCCAATTTAAATGTATTTTAACATCAACCAGAAGTTAGCAAAGAGCTTCTTGTTTGGAGATAAAAACATTTGGCGCAGATGTACAGGTTCTGTTCACCCTAAATTTCCCTTTTCTTTAAGGACACATTACAAAATGTTTGTCATATTCCCGTCATGCGCCCCCCCATCGACGGTTAATTCAGCCTCCATCTTGCATCCTGTTAGCTCTCTGCAGCCTGCAGAAGACGATCTAATTATGACTCTTGTGTCTCTTTTTTTACTCTTTTTCAGTCTTCTTGCATCTCTTTGCTGAATCAGCAACGTTGCGTTTTCAGAACAGCCAGTTCCTTGTTGTACCGTGAAGCAAAATGTCACATTGCGTCTCGGTTGTAAAGGTTATGTAGTGTTGGGATGCTGCTGGGTAGCAGCGGCTCCAGAAATGCACATGATAGATGTCACTGTGTCTTTGTACAAGTCCAGGACGAGATTTTTAAGGTAAAGTTAAAGTTATGTAATGCGTCTTTAAGTCATTGACTAAATGTGTGTGTGGCTTCTGAAATCCAGCCCAAAACAAAATTGCTTTAACCTTTATTCAGGCAGGCTTCTTCCTGTATTCAGACCACTTCTGGTCCACAAAATGCCTGCAGTAATCTACATCCAGGCTGAAAAGTAACATATGGGCCAAATGTAACCCACAGGAGACTTACTATGATCTGAACCAGGCTGGCAACAGACTTCTGGTCCACTTCTGGCCCACGCAACACTGGCCCGTGTCATAACAGAGCCATAACAACCAAAAGGGGCGCGAACATGCCTGTCTGTTATCTGGGTTGTCTATAATACTCCAGACTGAAGCTTTTAAATAGTCTTACTACTGTTTCAGGGGGAGAGCTCTACCTGGTGTCCACATATTTTTGACATTTTTTCCTGAACGACGGTACTCTCTAAGCCCAGAGGAACTGTCAGCAACGCTGGCCCAGTCCCAGATCCTCCCCTACCCCTGTGTTTGACAGAAATAAGGTGCCTGTTTTCTCTTACGGATCATGGAGCCGTGATCATCCAGACATCATATAATTTACGTAGGATTTCAGGTGTTTTCATTACTTATTTTTAAACTCCTTTCCTTCATATTCTATATGATGCTAATCATATATTGTTAAAGATGGGCATGAGTGGGACATTTTGTTCTTCCGTGTGTTTTCCAAGACAATGAACTTTGCACCTCCCTCGAGCCGGGGCTCATTTCGATGGCAAGACATTACACTATGATCTGGATATGAAAAAGAGCGTCTTTCTTCTGCAAACCAGAGGGGTACGACCAAGGAGGGCACCTCAGATAAACCTGCATTATCATAAACGTCTAAACATCAACAAGTGAAGATTGGTTCAACACACAGACCGTATATGAAAGATGGACGAAAAACTGTAGTTCCCCCTTCATCCACTAGGGGCTGCAGAACAGCGCAAACCCCCATAGACTCCCATGTTAAAAAGGCCAACTTCACAGCAGAAATAAACATGTTTACAGCCTGGTTCAAAAATGCATTTTAGCTTTAATAGGTCAGGTTTACCTTCATGACAACTGTAGGGGGAGTGATTTTTTTCTAACTCGCCCATTTAAAAGTAATTTAATCTCGAAGTTCGGCACATTTAGGGGCGTGTCCTTCTGATTGACAGGTACCAATCTCCCGCTTTAAGTCAGAAGAACGTAGAACAACCGCTAATTTTAGCCTGTAACAACATGACTTAGCTTTAGCCCGCTTACCTCCGTTAGCTGGTTAGCTCCTGTTAGCTCGGTTAGCTCTTAGCCACATAAAGCTCGGAGTTTGCTCGATGTCAATCATCCACCATGACGCCATCACAGCCCCCCTCTCAGCTCCACCTCTTTGCCCATATTTTCAATTTTCCGGTTGAGGCGACACGCACGACGCTGCCAAGATGGCGATGGTAGGAACCGCGCACCGAGCTTCAATTCAGCTCTTCAGAAACCTACGGATGACGTCACAGAGGCTCCGCCCATCTCTATACACAGTCTATGGTTCAACATTGGTTGTATGAACAGCAACGCACAACAGAAATAGCAGGTGAAGCTCATGCTGCAGTGAGTCCATAACGATGGAGGAAGTAGCTTAGATTCACCTGCTGAACCACTGACTGGCTGTTGTGTTGCATTAGCTCTGCCGACGGTGGTGCAGATGCAAATTGAAAAAAAAAAAAGCTCTTGGGGGTATGTGGAATTCATCCCTACAGACTCCGGTGCTTTTCACTCCAGGTCAACACATTATCAGCATCATCAGCAGAGACATCCCACACTCACGCAGGATGCAGCACAAAACCTGCATTTGTACAAATCTGATTTATTTTCCAGTAAAGTCACCAAACCGATGGTTTTAAACAAGACAGTTAAGCTAATCCTGAGTAGCTTTCATGACAGCTTGAAGATTTGGATTGAGAAAAGCTTACGTGGGAATTAACTAAGAAATGGGAACTTTTATGCAGATGCTTCTTTTTTACTTTTCTGACCATTGTTCAGAAATATGAAATATGAATATGACGTAACACGCTCGCCGAGCGCTTTAGGAACTTCCTCCTGTTGTGTGCAGCTCATCCCTGTGTTATGTCAAAAACGTGACACAGCGGTAGTTCAGTCTGTCACTGACTGCACAACATTAAGCAGAAAGGAAGGAAGGAAAAGACTTGGAATGTGAAAAATTCCTGCTCCGACACTGTTTATGGAAATTAACAATCCACTGAGTCGGGCCTGTTTCCTGGAAGAGGAAGTGTTGAACTTCTTGGCACCGATACCGCCAATAACTTTACAGTTCGGTACAATTATTTAAGTGATATTGTGAGTGTAATTTCAGTGAGTCATGGAAAGAGTGCTGTTATTCTTAGACTGGATTTATGGGAAACCACAGCACTGCTCTGACAGATTTTACACAGTATTGATTATGATTTTTAAAAAATTGGTAAATCATATACAGTGGAATATTGTCCTAACATCAGGATTTGTATATTTTAGCACTTAAATAAGCAGTCAGCGAAGAAGACTTAAAGCAGCATTCTGTGACTTCTTGACCTAAAAACTCTGCTTCCTGGACTTGTTGGATGACACAATGACATTTATTATGTGCATTTCTGGAGCCGCTGCAACCCAGCAGCATCTGAAGGCTGAGAAACCGACACGATACAACTTTTACATCCCAGATGTGACGTGACGTTTGGCTTCATGCAATGTCGCTGATTCAGCAAAGAAAGAGACAAAACAAGAGTCACAAGTTGTAAGATCGTCTTTTGTTGGCTGGAGAGAGCTAACAGGACAGGTAGGATGGATGCTGGATCAGCCGTCGATGGGGGGGGCGCATGACGGGGAAAATGGCAAAAGTTCTGTAGTGTGTCTAAAAGCCAGTGGCTGAATGCTTTCAGAGGATATGAAGCTTTCTGGAGATTAAAACAGTTTCACAGATGAGAAATGTGGCCATAAACTCCAGACAATATCATGAGAAACATGCCCAGACATTTTCCAGAGTTTCCCTCTCTCATAGCAAAGGGCTATTTTTATATATAAGGTATTTTTATTCATTCATTCATTCATTCATTTTCCGAACTGCTTATTCCAATTCAGGGTTGCGGGGAAGCTGGAGCCTATCCCAGCTGGCTTTGGGGGACAGGCAGGGTACACCCTGGACAGCTTGCCAGTCCATCGCAGGGCCACACAGAGAGATGAACAACCACACTCACGCTCACACTCACTCCTAGGGGCAATTTAGAGTGACCAATTAACCTATCATGCATGTCTTTGGATGGTGGGAGGAAGCCGGAGTACCCAGAGAGAACCCACGCATACACGGGGAGAACATGCAAACTCCACACAGAAAGGCCACTGACCAAACCAGCCAAGGATTGAACCAGCAACCTTCTTGCTGTGAGGCCACAGTGCTAACCACTGCCCCACCGTGCAGCCCGGTAGTTTTTATTAATAATTTTATTTTAAATTTTTTTTAATAAGCTATTTTTATTTATATATAAGGTATTTTTAATAATAATTTTATTTTAAATTTTTTTAATAAGCTATTTTTAATTATATATTTATATTTTTATTTATATATATTGTTTATATACTTTTATTTATATATAAATAAAAAAATATATTTTTATTTATATATCTATTTATATATCTATTTACACAGAAAACCACCTGTGTCAGCTGTTTTCTCCTTACTGGGAATATTTCCTGGTCAAAGTGAAGCTTGGTGGCTGAGCAGAGGGTGAAAGAGGCAGGACCGATGATGTCCAGTTATCTGTAGGCCTGTCATGGTGACAAATCTTGCCATGCGATTAATTGTCTTAGAAATGATTGTGATACACGATAATATTGCACTAGGGGATTATTGTTGTCATTTTGAGACCATTTTCAACTAAAATAACAATAATCCCATAATAATGAAAGTACACCCTTTCAAAGATCAACATACTTTAATTTCTAAAGAACATTTAGCTCGATGTGCAGACTATTTTATGCTCATCCAGTACCCGGTCTGCTGAAACAGATCAGTGTTTCTCCTGTGGTTTTGGCAACGTGGTGATCTGGAACATGTGGTCTCTAAACACCATGTAACACAGTTACTTAGTCTATGGTAAAACTCATATAAGGGGACATGTTTGGACTGGACCAGAGGTGGAATGGTAAAAATTGAATGTCTTTGATCGCCTTCAGTCATTTTTCACGTCATTGTAAAGTTGCCGTTTGTAACATGCATGTTCATCCAGGCGAATCATGCTAGGTCTGAAATGTTTGCGACGTTTTTTAAAATGTCGCCTTTTTGACAATATTATCGGTTAAACACCGCAGTTGATTGTGGACTCTCTGGAAGATGGAGCTAGTGTTTGTTAAGGTCTATGGAAGTCTGTTGTCTTGCCGTGTTTAGTTCATATTGTCTTAAAACACTCGCTCACTTTGGGTAAGAAAAGAAAGACAAATGAAAATGATTGCGTCCGGCAAACTTATCGAGCACATTTTTTCTTACCTTGCGATTAATTGACTTATTGCGTATTGCTACAGGCCTCGTTATCTGAACCAATCGTAGAGCAACTTGGTTGGACAATATATGGTTATTTTGTTCGGGGACAGGATTTAGTGAATATAATTTGCATCCAAACATACTCAAGAATTTGCATTTCCATATGCCGCTCCTCTTGGTAATGTCTAATAAGGATAAGCAGTGCACGTGTAAAAAAAGGCTTACATGCAGCGTAGACTCATGAATCTAAATGTCCAGTTGCATCACATAAAACAAACAAAATATGTTTATATGTTCATTTCTAAAGGTTTATTATATACTATATACTTTCTGATGGTGATATTCTTGGTGTGAGCATGAAACAACCATGTAAAGGCTTTGCATTTAGTTGAAACCTGAAATTGATTCATAAATAAGATGTTAGTTCCCTGAAACTTAAATTACAACTCCTCCCAGCTGATTAAAATCCTCACCATGCAGAGTCTGTTTTGGCCGTTTTTACCAAGTGACTTCATCCTGCCTTTGGTCTGATCTCCCAGTTCATACACACACTTTACACACGCCAAACCAATCATCACGCGGAGCCAGCCGGGACCAGACACAATCCGAAATCACGAACCTGCAGAGGCAGCAAGGTGTTGCTGTTGCTGTCTGTACGGAACATGTTCTCCTCTATCCAGGACTTCGGCCCCAGGGATCCTCCAGAGCGGGGGAACTTGGGCGGAGCGATGACGTTGCTAGAGAACGGCTTCTTCAGCGGCGAGATGTGACTGACCGAACCAGGTACGCCCATGCCGCTCCCTCTGCGGTGGTCTCGGCCCCAAGACATCCCTCCGGAGCCCCAGCCGTTTCCCTGGTGATTGCCCCACGGAGATGGCTTCACCATGGGCTGCACGAGAGAGCCACAGGAGAGGTTACAAGGAGCAAATCCACCTTTTTTTTCTCTTTTGCACTCACACATAAATGTATATTACTTCTATTTAATCCTATCCTGTAACTCTACACCCCCCCCACCCCACCCACCAGCCACTGGCTAACTTGATCTGCTCCTGTAACGGGTGGGTAGATAAGAAGATTTAGGGCTTTAAGACTAATACTAAGTATCCCGTGCCCTGCGACACCACCACTGTAACTTACACACTCTCCCTCCACCTGGACTTTGTGTCCCCTTCCTATGCATCATACACTGAGTCTCGTCACGCTTAATCCCATGTAGAAAATCACTGTCTGCCTCATGTGTATGCTCAGCTCTTAATATGCTTTTAAAAGGAGCTCTTCTACCACTGCACAAAGGGTCATACGCAGAAAACACACCAAAAATCATATTCTGTGCATGCCATGTTTTTTTCTGATTCAGTTGGAGTGTGATCACATGATCTCTGGGACAATTGCGTGACTGTGTTGTTTGTGATGGTTTAATGCAAATATATTTACATTGGAGTCAAGACAAGGGGGTTAGAGGTTGGTGAAACAACACCAGATGCACTCCAGGCACACCCAGACACACACACAAGCTCCCACGCACACACACACACACACACACATTGCAAATCACATGAGTAACCTGAAGCTGTGGCTACCAGCTCGTAAGCTGCTGCATAACCAGAACGTTCAGGCTTCTGCCGTTGATGTCTTTTCCACATCCCCTGAAACTGTCTGCCATGACGCCGCCAACATACTGGATGCTTTCATTTCACCCAAATAGGCATCCATTTAGGACACAGAACCCTGCGAGCCTTTGTGTTCCCACTGAGTGAACCACAAGACAGGGATGGTCTGGTGCCATGTGACTCCATCCCACTGCCAGCTTCCAGGAGAGAACAACAGCCAGATTCAGCGATGCTCCCTTGTGCAGCTCTCCCTCCCTTCGCCTCAGATAGTAACTTGGGCCCTTGCATAAAGCATCATGCGTTTTTCTTTTTTTTTTTTTTTCATGATACATTATGAAAGGAACCGTTTATCCTGCAAAGACCGTGGCTTTAAATTGTATATGCATGCACCCGATCACACACACACACACACACACACACACGCATTAACACACATTTTTAGGCTTTTAGCTCTGCTGTGTCACAAGGGGATCTGTAATCTAAACACATCCAAGTGTTTGTCTTCAGATCAAATTTACAGGGGCTTCATTTAGATGAAAATAAGAAAGAAATGACAGGTCTGGATGGTTTTGGTGTCTTATTTTGGTCACTTAACATGGAGATTAACTGGATGGGAGATTTGCCTCTCACAATGTGTCACCTTCGTGTTGATTTGTGCTCTCTTGCAGCTCACCTGGTGTTGGTTGTAATTGTTCCTCTGCTGCAGGAAGGCACCCTGCTGGGGATGCATCTGGGGACTGACCGGGGATCTGCGACTCTGCGGCTGCTGAGGGACGTTTATCTGAGGCGAGAAGGGACCGCTGAAGCCCTGCACGTTAATCCCGGCGCACGGATTAGTTGACACCGGCGAAAAACTCTGGAAGAAGGCCGGGTTGATAGAGGAAGGGATACCTGGGTAGAAGCTGTTCTCAGAGTCCGTGTTGGGCATCTGGTTAATGGCGTTCGCGTGGATGGGATTGATGGGGTTGGGTGCGGGTGGGGGTGAGGAGCTGGTTTGGACCGACCAAGGGGTGCCGAATCCAGGGAGGGAAGGCGAAGACGACCCCCCGCTGGCGCTCTGTATCTCCTGGGTGGGGAGGTTCGGGAAAGCGGCGCCGAGACCTCCGGACAACATGTTGCCGGTGCTGCTGCTGCTGCTGCCATTGCCGTTATTTAAATGGTGAGCGATGGGGGAGTCCATTTGGATCTTGTTCAGATTGACGGAAGAGGGCGATGACGACGCAGCATCGGCTTCAGCCTCTTCCACGGGAGAGCCGCCGTGGTCGGCGGCGCAAGTGTCGGCTGCGGGGAAGGGCTGCCTCTGCGGCAGGTGACTGAAATGTCCCTGGGGTGGGGGAAACTCTGCTGGGATAAACTCAGTGTGCTGACTTAACTGCTGATGTCTCTTTCGGCTGTGCTGAAGGTCACAGATGGACTGCGGCGTCGGGCAAAAATGTTCTCGGTCGAAATGGGAGAAAGCTGGCTTCTGGGTTGGATGGCTGTAATCCGACGTGAAGGAGCTCAGCAGGTTGTCGGTTTGGTTCGGTTGCGTTGCAGATTTGCTGTCCTCTTCTTCGGATGACGGGGGTAACTGCGTGGTTGTCACCCCCACAGGCTCATCCTGCATGTTGTGCTGATGCGCAGCAGCTGACAGGAAAAGCGGGGACGAGCGACGCTTGTGAAGGGCGAACCGGGGAAGAAGCTGCTCACCGGAAAACCGGCAGGACGACGCGGAGTATCCGTGCGCCGACTAGAAACACTAACAAAAAAACAAAACGTTTAGATGGAGAAAATATGCTCATGAAAATTTAATTTAACCCCCAGTTTTTATGTGGTCTTCCCAGCAGGAAAAATGTCTGTGAATAGGCTGAAGGCTAAAAGCGTAGCGAGGAGGGGGTCTTGGCCTAATGAATATACTCGCCTCGTTCGTGTCGTTAACCTTTTGTTTTTCTCGGTGATATTATTATTTATCTAAAGACCGAGATATTCCGGCCTTGTACATTAGCCTAGCCTTGTGCGGTCCATTCCAGTCCGACCGTGATACCCCCTCCTCTGGTAACCGGCTGTGCTGCTGCGGCAGAGGATTAAAGATCCCCGACCAAAACTACGTCACGGCCGCATCACGCCTCTGTGCGCCCGCCTCGAGCCTCCAAGCCTGAGCCGCAAAGAGGACCGCATTGTTTACGTCACTTTTTCATTATTCATAAAGTGCAGTAGGCCTACACCCTTACTACACCCAGAAAAGTAGCCCACGGTAGGGCGAGCCGCGTTGTTGGCATATTACAGCAATAAGACTTTATTATTCTATCAGCATAAATAGTTGCTAACCAGGCTGTTCTGCAGGATGACAGTCTACAGAGCTGTTAGCTTGCTTATAACCAATGCATAAACGTCTGTCTACAAGGCTGAATCCACCCAGAGACATTTTTCTTTTATTCATCACAGAACCTCTGATAGTCTGCATCACAAGCCAGATAAGTAAAGCTTCTAACTTTCCGTGTCACACGCGGATAAATGTGCCACGTCTGCTGGTCATCACAAGCTTCAACATCAACACACTACATTTAGTCCAGTTTTTCTTGAGCTTATCAGTATTCAGTTCACAACCATTGTGCGTGCGTCTGCGGCGGCGTCACTTTACGCACGGACGCCAAAAAGCTAAATATAGTTTTCTATGTCAGCGACGTGTCAGGGGAGATGAATCTCCATCGCCTGTTCTGTACTCAAAGCTGACAGGAAACCCTACCATATGATCTCCCTCTTAAATGGCCACCAGAGCAGCAGCAGGAGCACTATATGACTACAGGCCATTTCTATTTTTGTGTGGATGAAAGATGGAGAATGTTTTATGTTCTACAATATCTGACTGAGAAGAGTAAAGATGAAAGCTATAGAAGGTTTTTAGTAAATCTGAGTAAATTAATTGTGAATGCTTCATACATTTTAGAATACAAACTATTCTTTTATCTTTTTTTTTTTTATTTTTTTTTTTTTAACTTTTTCTTTTTTAAAGGCATAGTTTTGTGGAGGTCATCTGGTGCCTGTGTCTTTCTTTTTGTTTAAAAAAAACAGACAAGGATCGTTTGTCTTTGTAAAACTAAAGCTGAACAAATCGCTGTTTGTATCTGCCTGAGAAGGAGAAGGACAGAAATCGGAGCAGCAAAGCAATGTCCCTAATCAATCTGCCATCTGGTCCCTGCTAATGATAATGACTTATCTAACCACCAACTCCAATCAGCACACCGCCCTGCATTGTCACCTTCACAATACCTTTTTAAAAAAAAAAAAAATCAAAATGACCTGAGGACTAAAACACCGGCCTTTATAATCATAAGCTCACATGAACTCAGGAAGTATTTTTAGAAAACAAATTCCACAAAGATGATTGTTATGACTGCTAAGAGTCTGCCAAGGGTGTACACAGGAAGGTCCTGAATCACTTTCATCACCATTACCATACCATCAGTATTGTTATTCAGCGGTGCTGTGTGCATTTAGGGGATTACATTCCCACAGTATAAAAACATTAAAATGTCAGATGATGGCATTTGACTCATCATTTTTTTCATCCTCCCTTCTCACTCCACCTTGAGCTGCTTTGAGCAGTGAAAAAACACCCCCATTGCAAGGACCCAGATGGGACAGCTCCACCAGTTAGGAAGGAAGGAAGGAGGAGGGGGCAGGTGTAGTGACTGCGGCTGGTGGCGAACACCAGTGATTAGCCAGGCCCCAGTAAGTGCTGGAGGGAGTTCAATGGGGGCAGGCTACCAGCTGCTGGTGTCTGATGATGATGAGCTAAGGGTGGGGTGAGGGGTGGGGGTCCGCTTGGGTGGCGTTAAGTGAAGGAAGAAGGGGGGGTGGGGGTCCGTACTCTGATTCCAGCTGCTCTGCAGAATTTGACACTCAAGTCCAAGACGTCTGAATATTCTCTTCACATCTGTATCTACCTGCATGTAAACATGCCGTGTCAGTAAGAAGGAACATGAGAGCAGAAATGTCACGTCTGCACGCAGGCTTTAACCGCAAGGAGCCGCATCATCGTTCAAATCAGGTTATGCTGCTCTTCTTAGTTATCTGGAAACACCTGGCCTTTCAAGGAATATCAAATTTCACCACGTTGGTAAAGCCAGATCTATTTAGGTCTCTGTCAGAGGGCATGGCTGCCACACCACAAGCTGGAGTCGTCATAGCAACAAGTCATCTGCATTTGCCTTTTGTTTGCTTGATTAGTGTGTTTGACTCAGGCTCTGTCTTGCTCTGTATGTTCTGAAGGGTTGGGCTGATGGCATTGATCAGCTGTTTGACAGACTTATCCATCAGTGGTGATGACTCTGTTCTGGGATTGACGGGGTGTGTTCCATCTTTTCTAATCCAATCTCAGCGAGAAGGAGGTGCACCCACCCTGTGTGCTGCTTGGGTTGCACAGTTGTCACTGGGATGAGGCGCTATTGACCTACTTTCACTGAGGGAACCCCCAAACATTCAGAGCAATGAAATCCGATTCTTAAAATCATTGCATGTTATTATTAATCCTGTAATGCTGCATGTATTACATTTAATACATCCAGTAACTGACACCTTTTGCATCATTTTACGCTACAACTATGGCTCAAAACCCTTTTGAGAACAATCTGACACTTGTCTTCTCCCCCCTGGTGGATGCAATATTAACGCATCAACGCACTACAATAATTTGGACATATCATACAATAATAGATGGTAAATAGACAAACTTTATTTTTGTTAATTGTTTGTTTTGCATTTTGTTAAAGGGCCAAATAAAGAGTTCAGATTAAAACACATTTTCCAATGGTTTAGATGTAACTTGTCCAAGTATAAATATACTCTACTTAGAAAATGTTTGGGATGTTCAAATCTTCAATTAAAAAAAATATACAGAAGGCCAAAAAGAAGTCAGATTTCTAAACTGGATTATAAAACAATAAACAAACTTTAAGTGCAGCACGAATAGTTGATTTATTCTTAAAGTGAAATTAATTATCTTACAATTATCCCACTACTGATGAGAAGTTAGTAACCAAAAAAAAAAACCAAACCTCTAAACAACACCTTTCTGAGGTGAACATGAGGTCATTATTACAAACACAGCTAAATGTTTCACTATATTTCACCATAATTGACATTTTATGTTGCAGTATATATATATATATATATATATATATATATATATATATATATATATATATATATATATATATATATATATATATATATATATAGAGGGAAGTTTATTTACAAGCTGTCACTGAACCAAAGTTCAAAGTAACTTTATTGTCCCACACAGGGAAATTGGTTTGCAGCCAGCATTACAAAACAACAACATAGCATAGTAACACAGAATTACAGCCTTTATTCTGAATGATTATATTTGTAATATAATAGGCAGAAAAGATGCAATATGATCATAATATGTAACACTAATAAGTCACATAACAACAGGCTGCAGTGCTGATGGTAATCAAATAGAACCTTTAATTTAATGAAAAACTCCTGGTGTAGTCCTTCAGAAACTCCTTTAGTCTCTTTGTTGCAATGCAGTGTGCATGTTGATATTAAATAGATGTACAAATGCTTTCAAAAGTTTAGAGAAAGCCACTTTAAGCTTGCTTGTAAAGGTTAAAGTGGATTTTAGCTGCACTGTGACACACAAATAGCTGAATATCCGTATTGTTTTTTCAGTATATCTTTACTGAGTTCTATTAATTCATTACAATATAAGAGTGTGATGGTAACAGAAGAACAGAAAAAGAAGAAGTATCATCTGGTACTGGTTCTGCCCTCTCATTTGTTAACAAGGAGGCGTTGTTTGAGGTGAGTTGAGAGGTAATGGATATTTTCAGTTGTGGATTTGTGAGGGAGGGAGGGTGCCACCCACCTTGTTAGCAAAATAGCCATAAAGCATCAAATTTTTACTTCCTTATTGCATATTTGATGGAGGTACGAAACATTCTGGATTCTGGAAAGCGATCATTTTTAGTGTACAATCTTCTTGGCCCTTCAACCGCTTATCAAGGCTAATGGCCAACAAGTCTTGTTCTATCTCTGGCATTTATAAAACAGGCTCATGGGAGGCTTTTTGTTCTAATTTGCACCCAGCATGGCCTCCAGGATGGAGGTGTCTTTGTTGCAGTAAATTGTCCCTTTGTTGTGTCTCTCTGGCCGCTGAATGGCTCATTGTGTTTGCTGACTGATAAAGCCTCTGCAAACAGTCATCTCAGTCACACATGTGCGCACACGCAAAACACAGATACACAAGTCGGAGGTGTCGATAACGATGTTACAGCCACGTCCGATCGTGATCTGGCATACAGTGAGAACGGATGCTGGGATAACATCATCTCGCGTTCAATCTGTGGGGCTCATCCGCAGAGGTCACGCCCTCTTTAAGGCACTATTTCTTCCAAAAAGGTTTTAAAAAAAACACCTTGCCAGTAGTATAAAGAATGGCTCATATTTGCATTTTATGGCAGATTAGAAGGCTGATTTTCTGCATGGTGGTAGCAGACACATCTGCCATGCTTCACACGTTTTATAAGCGTGGCAGGGTGTAATCCACCTCAGTATGATTGAGTTGCATAAGACCTGACAACACTGAGGTGAAGTCAAAAGATCAGTCCCGCTCAAATTATTTTAGCTTTCATCATCTTTGATCAACCTCACCCTGTTTTCTTTGTCTTAACGCTCTCATGACTCGCATCCTCTAATCCTGTTCCCAATATTCCCATGAGTGCTCTCCAGTGACTGTGCCTGCGTCACATCTGTCTGCTCTCTTGGCTTTCGCTTGTTTATGTGTGTGTGTTTGTCTGCATGTGTGAGAGATAGAGAGAGAAGGGAAGAGATGGTGTTATCTTAACGTCAGACAAAATTTCCTTTGCTTGCTGCACAGAAGCCAGACCCCTGTTGTAACAGCAAACATTCACATGAGCAGATAACCGCCTCAAGCCTTCTGTTTCTCAAAGGGAGGCTATTTGCACACAAATACGTGAATGAATAGCACACACGCAGCCACTAACATCAACCCTAAACAGGGGTCTAAAGCAAATGGAAATGTCTGTAATGCTGTATAAAGGAGAAACAAAGAGGACCATAGCCTAACCAGTGACACACACACACACACACACACACGTAGGGGGTGCGTTTCTTATCAAATCTGGGAAGCACCTGTTTGTCAGTGTATTATTACAGGTAATGCAATTAGATGTGTGTCTGCACATGCACTGTATATGTAGCTGCTTGTGTGTTCATCTGCATTGTTAAGAAGGTTTCTCTTGTGCCTGCAGGGCAGAGCTGCAGCTGGGGGCTGAGGGGTCATCACTGACAGGTGTCTCTGGCCTCCAGATGCTTTGTTGAAAGCAGGCAGGTGTAGCAATACAACATGCTAATTTCTGTTTTTTGCGCAACCTCAGCTGAAAGATAAGTTAAGATAACCATGTTCATGTTTTGCATAATGCTGTTGCAGTTTTCCTCAAACACATGATGTCGAGTCCAAATGAGCAGCATTTTTTTTCCTCATTTCATAAGACAGTTTGCATCCATGCACACATAACGAGATAGTTACAAGACAGATAACAGAACGGAAATCAAGAAAAGATAAAAAAAAAGTCTGGATTAAAACATGAATATGACGAGTTTAAACTAAAATATGCGAGTGGCTAAAGTGATACCAGAGTAGGCAGTTCTTCTGCAGGATTTGGTGTGTGTGGCGGTGTGTGTGTGGAAATGAAACATGCTTTACATGTACATTTAAAACAAATAGCTTTTTCTGAAACATGTGATGGTTATTGCTCTGTTGAAGCATCCCAGTTTGAACATGCTTGCTGGGATTTTTTGGTTTGAATTTTTCTTCATTTTCTTTTTAAACAACCAAGACTGTAAGACTTGGTGAAAATCCAGACCAGGACTATTCAACAAGGCCTGCAGTCTGCAGGTTTGCTACATATCCCTGCAACAACACACCTGACTCATGTTAATGAGTCGTTGTGCAGACCTTCATTGGCTGTTGGAGCCATTTAATTTAGGTCAGGTGAGTTGGATGATAGCTCTTGTGAAACTGATCTAGACTATATATTTTAAGTATGTTTGATCAAATCAGTTTCTATATCAAAAAGCAAACAGAAAATCCCAGGTAAGCAGTGCTTTGAGTGGGCCAGTACGCACTGGTACACAGTACCGGCACTTTTAAATTCTAACCCTTTGCACACCGGGACTACTTTTTACAGCGTATAGTGCATACCAGGACTTTTACCGGCTTTCTTCAGCAATCAGTGTACCCTTCTACAACTTCACTACATATTACAGCTTATATATCTTGATTTTAATTAAAAAAAAAAAAAAAAAGAAAAAAAAGTCGCCTAAAAAAAAAAAAAATTGTTAAGACCTGTTTAGATGCAGAATGCCTGCTGTAGCCCACAACGTCACGCAGCACGTCACATTGTTCACTCGCTTCTGTGTTCACATTGAGGTGGACGTGCTTTGAATGTGAGGAAAGGTGGAGAAATAAAACTATGACGGCTGTAATGTTACAAACTGGAGCCGAGTTAAGTGATGACAGTAGTCCTACTTAACAGTCATTTACTACACCAGACAATGAAGGTCAGATGCTGCAATCTAAGCGTATGGCTGGTCAGTATTTTGAGTTTTTGAAGATTATTTCTAGATTAAAGCTTAGATAATATTGCTAAGTTGCATGGACCAGGCCTAATGATGGGAAAAACATATTTCACAGAGGAAAAGTATAATAGTAATACACTGTTAAATTAGTCTGGTAATAAGCTAAATAAGTCTAAATGTAGAACTTTTTATGTTTTTATCCCTGTCATGCAGTGACCCTGTAGTGGGCACCTATTTGCAAGCTTTTTTCTTGCATATTCATGAATGAGGAGGGTATTTCTGTAAATAAACCACTTCAGTGTTTCTTTTTTTTTTTTCCAAAAATGTGAACAATTTTGCATTGTTTTTATTATTAATTCATGCATGAAAGGGTTAATGAACTTTAAGTTCATGTATTTACTTTTCAGTGTTATTTTTAATGTCCATGCAATGAGGCTTGAAGTTCATCAAAGTGTCTCCATGGCACTTTGAATTTGGCAAATGTTGATGCCGTGTTTGTTTTTTTTTTTGTTTTTTTTTTTAAAAAAAATCATTTTTGTGCTATAAAACTGTTAATCTATAGATTAATGTATAGATCTACATGTAAGTATCACCCATGTTTTTGTCCCATAGTTGCGTGACAAACTGACAGGGATTATTAAGGGAGAGGACATTAAGGGAGTACCACCACTTATTTTGTTCCACTTAAAGCACTGTTATATTTTTTCATCTTAAAAGAAGTAACAAGCTGCAAACAGGCTGCAGATTCCCTTTCCAATAGAAATAAATAGATGTCCCTGCTGGTGGTGTGGATCAGCGAGTACGTGTTATCCATGTAGAGGTGGTGACTGGTGATGCTCTGTTCTTGAGTCGATATCCGACATGCTGACGCTTCCTGCTGGTATAGTTTGGAATAAAAGGCAGGTTCACTAAAAACAGAGAAAAAACAAAAACAAACCGTCTGATTGCCATCAGAGAAGGTTTTATTGATAAGATTGATAAGTTGCTGTGGTGGTTGAATGCTTGAGCGGGATTTGTCAAAGCAGATGGATTCTGCTGGAGAAGAACAAACTGGTGAATCCACTGGTGAGGCCTGGAAATCTTATTTTTATAAGTAAAAACAGATTTATTGAGCATGAATGTTTTCCTGAAGTGTGAGAAGCGGGTCCTTCCAGGTGGTTAATGGTGGTGGTGCAGAGCAACCAGAGATAAGATAAATACTGACAGCAGATGATTTCCAACAGCTTGAAGAGGTATGAAAATTCAATATCATTATATTTCTAATACATCTGTAAGCAACTAGAACATGAAATTAATTATAATGTAAAACTTACCAGTCTCTTCATCAGAGTTACTACCAGGTTCAGACATTGTGGCTCAGTTACCATCTTTTGTAAAGTAGTTTGAGGCAGTTTCACATATTTAAAGACCCTCTGAGTAAGTAAAATATATATGAAGCTATAATCAACGTAGCCTAATAATTACTTCGTCCAACTTATCGTAGTCCAGTTATAAAGCAACAAACCCATTAGATCCATATCAGTCTAACATGTAACTGTGTTTATAAGCCAGATCACAAACAATAGTTGCATTAAAAAACAACTATTGAATCTTTCTTGGTGATTTTTTCCAACAATGGACGGAAAAAACTCGTTCAATAAGACGGACCGTCGAAGCCAGACGTGAAAAGAAGTCTCCAAGAAATCCAACACTTTACTGGGATGAACAGGTGAGTCTTGGATTCAGAAAATCACTGTAATTTTACCAGAAACAGCTTTTCAGGGAAACATGATCTGGTTTTATGATGTTTTATGATGAAAACTTTGTAAAGTACTTTGTGTTGATGTTTGATGTGAGAAGTGATTCGTAAATAAAATTAGATTTAATTTGGTTAATCCTGGTTTTGGCTTTACTGGCACCTTGCAGCCCCTGATCCAAATATAAATTTTACTCTGACATAGAAGAGATGAACCTCATTAAAAATGCATCCAAACTGCATCTGAATCTGACTTTACATGGAAAACCTTGCAGCTGAGGCCTGAGAGAAAGTTCCCACAAGCAGATGAAGTGATGACACAATCTTTTTTTTATTTTTTTTTAAATAAAAAATAATTTAATTAAAGATAAACCTTGCCAGATTTCCACAGAATCTACATCTACAGATGTTTCCATTGAATAATGAATCAGAAAATGTCTCTCTATCTCTTACTTTGGTGTGTTTTCCTCCTCAGAGCTGCTGTGGTGGTTTGAACAGTGACATTTGGACATCACTGCCTCTCAGTGGTACGACTTGCATCTGTGCTACACAATGAGCAGGTTGCATGTAATCTATAGAGAAGGCAGTAATTCTCCAGTCAGCATTTTGATCTTTTAAGGGCTTAACAGAATATTTTTAGCACAAGTACAGATATTGCATGGATAGATGCACATGCCAGACTTTGTTTTTACATGTAGAGGGATTGTTCTAGCAAAGAGAAAGGAGATGTTTCTTACAAATAAAAGCCCTTGAATTTTTATTATAGGTAAAAAAAAACAAAATAAAACACCTGTACAACCTGAACAATCAAAAAAAAAATAATTAAAAGATCAAACAAAATGAGTTGGTTTTTATGTTGTAAAAACCCTCCCTACCCCCAACTGAATCTCCTCTGGCTTTGCTGACTTGTGTTTCTCAGTTTGACATTTTATCCAGTGATGCTGGAGAGGTGAACGCAGCAGCAGCTGTGCCAGATGGTGTCCTATGCAGGCTTATAAAGAGGCTCGGACAAAATGCTTTAGAAAGGTCAGCCAGAAGTGGCCTGGTGTCAGGTATTTTTTTAATTTAATTTAATTTAATTTAATTTAATTTAGTTTAATTTTTATTTTATTTTATTTTATTTTATTTTATTTTATTCAGAAACTGAAACTCAAAGAAGAATGTAGGATTCATACATTTTTTTCTTTTCTTTTTTTTTCTTTTTATTTTTTTATTTATTTTTTTTTAGTGTTGATGTGATTCTTCCTTTTCGAACATATTGATCATGAATACCAACCTGCCAGCTGCAGACTGCTTTAGCTGCATCATCCCAGCTGGTCTGAACTTTACTGCTGATGTTTACAGCATCACAGAACACTCAATGTTTTCATTATGACTGCCATGACAAGCACATTTTCAGAGAAAGGAAAAAACAAAGAAAGATAATTTAAAATAAATTTAGTGAAGCAAACAGCAGCATTAAAATAAACAGTGTTGCTAACGGCATTCCTTTGTCAGAAATGGGTAATCTAATCATCTTTTAATTTTCATTACAGTGCTGTTGCTGTTGCTGCCAATAAATGTAGTTTTTATATCCTCAGTTATTTTTTGGGAGAAGTAGCTATAGCAACAAATAAGCCTAGGGTGACATTATTGCGACGATGATTAAATTGATTTAACTAACTGATTTAATTATAATTTAAAGTGAATTAAAATAAAATGAACTGAACAACATTAAACTGAATTAAATTTTACTGAACAGAAATGCAATAAGTTAAACTAAATTCCATTGAATTTGACTCTGAAAAAATGAAATAACAATGACACATGCCACATGCATATTATTGTGTAAAACAAATAAAAATCTGAATTAAATAAAATAAAACCTGAATGAGTTTGTTTTTCTTACTCATGTGGTCGGTTGGCATAAATGAGTTATTATAGTCAGAGTATGTAAGATTTTCAATATTTTCAAAATAAATTAACTAATAAAATAACTACAATCATAATTAGATAGTTTTTTTAAACATGTAGGTTCCAGTCTGTCCATATTTGATGTGTTATTAAATTACAAGTTTAATTAATGACAAAGACCCTTCTTAAATGTTTGCCTACTAGTAAAAAAAAAAGTGCTTTTTGTCATTTGTCATTAATTAAACTTGTAATTCAATGATGCATCAAATATGGACAGACTGGAACCTACATGTTAAAAAAAAAACTATCTAATTCTGATTGTAGTTATTTTATTAGTTAATTTATTTGGAAAATATTTAAAATCTTACATACTCCACCTTTAAAGCCTCTGACTGAAGAAACTTAAAATAATTGTTTCATCAGAAAGTCGTGTCCAGTGTGTTTTTCAGTTTGTTGATAAACATGCCTTTTTTTTAAATGAAAAATTTAGTTCTTAAAAAAAATTCTAATGTATAATTCCAGTTTTATACTAAGTTAATAATAACAACAACAACAACATTTGGATAGGTGTTTTCAGGTTTACCTCACAGGAGTTGTAATGGCAATCTCCGGCCAACAGGGCGCAGCATTTCCTTTCTAAACGCTTAACTCATCTCTGCTCCTGTTCCTCGTTTGGCCTTAACCAGGATGACATTGGGGGTTTTCACACCAGGTTCTTCAGCCCACTCTGATCACGTTTTACTTTCTTCACATCTGCTTTCACACTGCATGTAAATGTGCCCACATTAAAATCCATGAGACAGTTTTTTATTTTCATAATGCACCTAGTTGATATATTTCTCAGTTCAAGGATCTGAATTTCTCTTTCTGTCAATTTGTCACCAGTGCTTTAAGACAGCGAATGTGAATTTCTCTGTCTGTGTGTGTTCCAATATCATTAACTTGAGTTTACTCCAGTAGGATGTTTTATTGTTTCTGGAATGGCCTTTGAGAAGATTTTATGGTCTTTTTTGGTAAAGTGTCCTATGGGAATGGAAATCTTCCTCACTGACCATAAAGATGTCCAGCATCTTTGTAGAAAGTAGTCCTTGACAGCCGCAGAACAAATCTAATAAAGTATGAGCACCTTGCTGGGCTTTTTCAATGTCTCTGTCATGAGTCAAACATTTTCTCTCTGCAGGGTAAAATCTGCAAATCTGAATCACTGTGTCGACTATTTTCCATTACATCCATCATCATCATCAACAGTTCAGCATTATACTATTTTTAAGTGTAAGTGGATGATTAAGCATTGAATTAAAATACAACTGTGCACACATTACAGTACATGTAATGTCTAAGCAGGAAAGCCCAGACTTCCCTCTCCCCTAGTTTATCCTGGAGGATCCCTAAGTGTTTCAAGGCCACTGCAGACATGTAATCTCCCCCAGTGTGTCCTGGGTCTTCCTTGGGGTCTACTTCCAGGAGAACATGCCTGGGAGGTGTCCAGGAGGCATCCTAACCAGATGCCTGAGCCACCTCATCTGTTCCTCTATGGAGGAGCAGTGACTCCACTCTGAGCCCCTCATGGATGACTGAGCTTCTCACCCTGCTTATAAGGAAGAGACACAGGGGAGGAACGTATACCGACTGGTAAATCTAGACCTTATAATTTTGGTTCAGCTTTTTCTTCACCATGACAGACCAATGCAGAGTTGTCACCAATGCAGGTTCCATCCCTCCCTCACTCATAAACAATACCACAGGTTACTTGAACTGCTGCACTTGGGGCAAGATCTCATTCCCAACCCTGAGAGGACACTCCACCCTTTTCCAGTTGAGCATCATGGTCTCAGTTTTGGAGTTGCTGATCCTCATCCCAGCTGCTTAACACTTGGCTGTGAATTGTTCCAGTGAGAGCTGAAGATCAGGACCCAATGGAGCCAACAGAACCTGATTGTGTTTCTGCAAAAAAGCAGAAACACAGTCCTGAGGCCACCAAACCGGATCCCATCAACACCTCAGGTGCAAATGCTTTCCATAAAGTTAATCAATGATAAAGCCTTGATGGAGTCCAACCCTCACTGGAAACATATCCATATTATTGCCTGCAATGCCAACCAAGCTTCAACACCGGTTCTACAGGGATTAGACAGCTGATGCAAGGGAGTCTGGCACTAAATACTCTCGAAGCACCTCCCAATAGAGTCCCTAGGACACACGGTCGGATGGCTTTTCTAAGTCCACAAAGCACACTTACACTGGTTGCACAAACTCCCATGCCTCTTCAGGACCCTATAGAGCTGGTCCACTGTTCCCCAGGATGAAAACCACACATACTCCTCAAACTGAGGATTGACTTTCCAGCGGATCCTCCTTACTAGGACCCCTGAATAGACATTATAAGGGATCAGTGGTCTAGTGGTCTCTCAAGAAGTGGATTTACTCTCAATTTTTTGCCCTTGTTTTAAAAATAGAAATGAGTAGCCCCCCAAAAAAAACTCTGTTTCAGAAAAAGTCACATCTAAGACTACTTTACTTATATTTGCTCATTGTCACACAATGTCTACTCTTCAGTTTCAGGGAGAAAGAGTTATGAAAAGACTAAACCAATACTGGCACACTGACCAGTGAGAGACAGATTAATAGACATATATATATTTTTTTTATGTCTATGTTCAGGTTAAAGCTAAAACAGCTGATGGCTAACCTCACCAGTGTAGCATAGGTAACCTTAGCTGAGCTACTGGGTGACGTAGGTACATGTGTAGGGACGTTTGTAATTCTAAAAGCATCACAGGGGATTTAGAAGTGGGTATACCCCGGATATCTGCGTATACCCTGGACTACAACACTACATTTTTTTTGCAAAATAAAAGCGATATTTATAAGTTTAGACAAACAACAATTGAGATTTGTGTTTCCCTTGAACAGTGTTTAGGGCAGTTGTCTCAAGTCTCATGAAATCTCGTTCCTTCTACAAGATTTTATGAAAATTGCTGCTTATGCAAGATAGCCATAACATTATTTGAGGGTTTTCTACTTGCGGTGGAGAGTTTGCTATGGCTTTTCGCAGCTCTTCTCCCTCTTTTTATTTTCTAAAACTCTGAAATTTGCTGTTGTTTGTTCCGCACCGCGCCATTTTTACCGGAAATGAACTATTCATGACCCCTCTTGTCACGTCCGGGGATACGTAAATACGAAAGAGTGTTTCCATTACTCTTTTGCAATGTTTCTATATCAAAATGTTTAAAAACCACATCATGAGAGCGTAGAAACATTTTAGCAATATTTGAGACTTTTTTTCTCAAAATGTAGGTGTTTCCATTGATGTTTTTTTAAAATTGCGATACTTATTTTTTGCACAATTCTAGGTGTAATGGAAACACACCAACTATCATTGCCCATGTGAGCATAGAAGTCCCCCAGCGAGTCCCCGGACACTCCAAGAAGGGCGAGTCCTCAGTCTGAAGTGCTGTTTGGTGCATAAAGCAGCACAAACAACAGTAGGACTTGTCTCCCCACTTGAAGACAGAGGCAAGCTACACTCTTGTCCACTGGGGTAAGCCACAACGTTTAGGCACCAAGTCAGGGGGCAATGAGTATACCCACACCTGCTCATCACCTCTCACCAGGAGCAACTCCAGAATGGATTAGTGGCCAGCCCATCTCGAGGATACTGGTTCCAGAGCCCAAGCCATGGCTTGATGTGAGTCCATTTTTATTCAGCCAGATCCACTCAACCTCACACACCAGCTTAGGCTCCTACACAGTCGGAGAAGTGGCGTTCCAAGTCTCCAGTGTGAGTTTCTGCTGCTGAGGGTCGGACCATCCGAGGTGCCACCCAGCTGCCACCCAGTTTACATTGCACACAACCCCTAGACCCCCTTCCACAGGTTGGGGGTTAACTGGAGAAGATTAATATAACAAGTAGTTTTAATACTGAATAATATTAATCAGTTATATTTTACCTGCCTGATTGATACAAGTAGACAAGGTGAATATACTTTGAACGGATACTCAGGATGAAAGTTGGGCTCGCCATTACATTTCTAAATATTTATATTATTACTTATGAGTTAGTTTTACATTTACAATTTTAGAAGAACAAGAATGATGGATCCTGGATCAGTTTTTCTTTTTTTTCCCTGAGTTTAATTAACAAGTATTTATTTAAACTGAATCTAAATTGTTTTTTTTGTTTGTTTTTTTTAGTTGCAACACTGAAAAATATTAACCCACATCTTTTAAATAACAAATTTTATTGTGGGATATATTTTATTCACTATGCTGTAAAATGTCACATTTGTTTTGATAAAAGATATTTAGCAGGCAAACATATTTTATTAAATCCCTGCATTTGATCTGGAACATTTTGTTGCCTTAGTTCACCATGAAATGAACTAATACATGTTAATATCTATCATTCAGAACAGAACGTGTACGTTAACACGATCCAGAAACTCTGGGAAATTGTTGTCAGACAAGAGGAAAGCTGATATTGTTTTTGGAAATCACAGCTACTGAAGCTGCAGATTAAAGACAAAATAAATGTTGTCCTATTGACACATGAAATGAGATTAATTTTATTGGAATTTTCTGGAAATTTAAGGGCATTTTATTAGAATTTAAATGCTTCTTGACATCTCAAATAGTAAAAAACAGAGAAAAGACAAAGAAAAATGTGTCCCCAACAGATTCTTAATTATAAGGAACATCTAAATGGTGTTAATTTTACAATATTATACTTCAGTTAACAGAAATAGAGTCAACATGTTTAGAGCCTAAACTCCACATAGAGGAAAGCAGAGATATTTGGACATAAATGTACATCCACTATGCTGTTGTATGATGTGGTTCACTCTTTCATGCAGCACAACTTTGCTTTTACTATTGAAGCAAATGAAGAAAGACAACCATGTGGACACTAAAAGGTGCTTTTTTAACTTCAGTATTCCAAATGTTGCAGTTCAGAGCTCAAAAAGAACAACCTTGGATGAAATATAAGCTGTGACTAGTTTAGGCAAAAAACTGATATCTGATACGTGCTGAAGGCTCCACGTGATTTCACTCATTTCATTATAGAGGAACATGATCTAATAAATGTCTCTGGGTATCTGCTTATGTGAGCCTCTGGGGATCAGCAGTTAATTTAAAGGTGAAATTAGGATCAGGTGTTTTTCATCAGAGAGATGGAAATCAGGTTGGGATTGTTGCCCTTTTATTATTAAAGGAAAGGAGATCTATCAGAGACTGATCCTCAAAACTTGCATTTGGGAAAATGTGTCACAGCATGAACTATATTTCATCACCGGGGAGGAAAATCTCACACGGCATCAAGGAAACTAATAATGTGTGGAGTGAACTCCTTTTGGGGTGTGTTGGGGTATTTGCTTATGTGTTATTGTTTATTATCAGCCAGCCACCACTCTGTGGTTATCCTAAGTTGTTATATTATTTTCTCTGTGTTGTGTATGTGGGGCTTTAATTGTGAAAACTAGGGCGTGACGTAAGCCCGTCTGCGTCTCTTACGGTTGAATCTGTCTTTCTGCGCAGTTATCGTTGTTTGCTGGTGAGGCTGAGCTGGTAAGAGACGTTGTACCTAAAAACCTATGTATTTCATGTATAACGTACATGTGTTGTTCTTCAAGTGTACGTGCTTTAATATTCTGTTTGTTCATTTTGTTTTCCAGTTGTTTACCTGGCAACGACACGGTTACGTGTGGAGGCTAATGTAGCTAGCTTGTGTGTTGCACATTCAATAAATGTTTGCAATACAGTGACCGGTTGTTGGAGTAAGACACTGTTTCACCAGTTAAACACACCCTGTGCGGTGGGAGTTATTGCGCTAACAGTAGTTGGCGTAGTAAAACCGTACAAATAAACTTATATCAGTTTTATTAAAATACTTTGAATGTTATGAAAATCTACTTTCTTAATGTTTGAACACCAAACCACGTCTTGTCTTTTTATCGTCTCAATATCCTTGTAAGTACACCTTCAATTTGAATGTTTCAGGACATAAAAACTTCTCTGATTCTCATCAGGTCTTGAAATTCGGCGAACACAACCTCTGATAAAGAGCAGCAACGTTACACATCGCACCAAGTGTTAAAACTAAACATAATATTCACGACCACGTACCTTTATCAGCAGCAATTTGTAAGGATCATATTCTTCACAACATTCAGTCATTATCCAAACCACTTAGAGTAACCAACATGCATGTCTTTGGATGGTGGGAGGAAGCTCCTGGAGAGAACCTATGCATACACGGGGAGAACATGCAAACTCCACACTGAAAGGCCACCGTTCGAGCCCCATCCCCAGCTGAGGATCAAACCAGCGACCTTCTTGCTGTGAGGTCACAGTGCTAACCACTATGCCACCATGCAGCCTCTCAATGATGTTATCAACTTTTAAATGAATTTTCTTTCCAATGCTTCTTCAGTTCATTGAGGTTTGCAGCGTTTGTTTAATTTTATTAATCAGGTTGATGTCTGAGATTTTCTTGAATCATCACAAAGCTTCTTTTCTTTTTCAGTCACTCCGTTGTAGATTTGATTATCCAGTTGTGTGACCCAGTTTCAGCTTTCAGAAAGATGACCTCACATTTCTCTCCAGAATATTTTCATGCTCCCCTACACGACTGCAAGCTGTGTTGGTGCTGTGGCTGCGAAACGAGCACAACTTGTTGTTAGCCTTCCACCACTTTGATGCTTGACATTTGCTGTGAGGTGTTTGTGCTGATTGCTTGTGTTTGGGTTTCTCTTTATGTCCTGCTCATCTGTTCAACATGGATTGCTCCAGAAGAGTTGTAGTTTGTTTAGAAGCAACTTTGCAAACCTAAGGTGTGCTTTCTCACTTAATCCCAACAAACAAGTGATCCGTGTTCTGTATTGCTACTGCCATAAACGTCAACCTTTAACATGCTAACTGGGGCCTGTGCGGTTGCAGCTCTTGGACTTTTTGCAGTTTTTTTCTGTAGGAGTTGCAGAGATGTCCTCTCCTGGGAAGACTGGTGACTGTCTCAATTGTTTTCTGTCATAATGTTTTGTGCCCTGCGATGGACTGGCGAGCTGTCCAGGGTGCACCCCGCCTTCGCCCAAAAGACAGCTGGGATAGGCTCCAGCTTCCCCGCAACCCTACATTGGATTAAGCGGTTTAGAAAATAAATGAATGAATGAATATGATAGTTTGTGTTTCTCCTTAGTTCTGGTTTCCTGTTTTATAGTTTTCCTTGTTTAGTTCTCTCATGTCTGGGTTCCTGTTCATTAGTTCACCTGGTTTGATTTTCTGATTTGTTTCACCTGTGTCTAGTTTCTTCTTCTATGTATTTATACCGCTGGTTCATTTTGTTAGTTCTGCTCTCATTTTGTTTATGGATTAAAGTTAGGTCTACTTTCCTGCATCCTGGCTTTCCGGTTCCTGCATTTGGGTCCTCATCTCCACACCAATTGTGACATTTTCCACTTGTAAATAATCTTTCTTCCACTGGAAAACGTATAAATCTTCCTATATCAATGGACAGCAACATTGGCTTCTGTAGAATCATAGCTGATGTCTTTCCTCCTCTGTATTCTGTTTGCACACACAACTTAAAGGTGCAGCAAAATGACTAAACTTTTGCTTTTATGCAGGTGATCAAGCTCATGAAACTTTCTGGTTGTAAAACTTAACGTTTTACAGCTACTATGTGCATTTCTGGAGCCTCCGCTTCCCAGAAGGGTCCCAAAGCTGAGAAACTTCAGGTTTTCATCAACGATGCTACATAGTCTTGCTTTAAGTGCTGTGTCACATGCTAGCAAGTAGATATAAACACACCGGCCATTTTGAACACGATGAGGCAGATTCAGCGAAGAAATGCAAGAAGACAGACGCAGAGCAAGAAGCAATAGTCAAGATAAAACTGGCTAAAGAGAGCTAACAGTACAGGTAGGATGCAAGATGCTGAGTTAGTTCTTTATAAGAGGTGCATGGCTGAGAAAATTGCAAATATTTTTAATGATGAGTTAATACAACGCATTTGATTGGCAGCTCCTGGCTGACACTGATCCTCTTAGTTTTTATGGAAGTGATGAGGGTGTGATTAATCTGACACACACTGCTCCTGCAGCTTTTTGGTGTAAGATTGTGTGTGTTGTACATCTCAGGATGCATTTACTAATATTAAAAATCATCTCCTGAAGCAATGATGACTCGATACTTTACCTAATATTTAACAGCTTTTATTTTTTTTATTTTTTTGTCGAAATTCTCATCTCATGCTCAAATTAATTGGTTAAAACCAAGCAACTCACTGGACTGACTGTCGATTCAGGCTGACTCAAATGAAATCTGCTGAACTTGAATAAATTCAGTTTCCATTTCACAGTTTATTTCTCACGTGGCTGTGCAAAAGCAAAATAAAACTGGACAGCCCTGTGCAGCCATGCTTGAAAAGGAGCAGGAAGAAGACAATCTTATAATACCTGCCCTGTTTGTAAATATGGTCCGTCAATTTCCTAACAATATTTAATAAAAAATACTCTTTCATCAGCACGTAGTGGCTGCCATTCATTTGTCTTTCAGTTCATGGATGGATTATTACCCACATGTTTAGCTCTATATGCAATGTTTTCCACAAATAAAATGCCATATTTACATGCTAATGGAGCTAAACATCATGCATTGATATGATTAAAAAGAACCCCTTGTGTAACGTACACATGATGTGAAGTTCCTCCTGGTTTGTTGTCCCTTTGCTTGCAGACAGAAAACAGTCAGGAGAGCAGAGCCTCCTCCGCTTGTTTCTGCTTCCTCGTGGCTGTGTTTACAGTGGACATACCACGCCTGAAGCTGCTACGCTCTAGAGTTTCACTAAAAAGCCTCAACAGACTGCAGTCTGAATCTGCCTGCGTCTGAACAAGCGATTCGCGGGTCTAAAACGTTGCCCTTTGTTTATTCCTCCCCCGTCCCCTGAGTATTTTAGGCACATCAGACATGCTGCTCCTTCAGTGCATAATAGGATGAAGTCAAACACTAACAGCAGCTTCTGCCTTAGTGGATAATGAGAGGAAGCTAGAGGCTGACACGACATGCGCTCCTCACCACTGTCTTCTTTCATCTGCTTTCAATTGTGGCTTTTAGTCTTTTCAAAGAGATTCTGCAGAAGAAGAAAAAAAGAGGAGAGTGACTTGGAGGATGCCCTGTGGACTATTTTTAGAAGCACTGATTGAACCTGAATGCCCTGAATGTTTATCTCCTTTTATCCTCTGCAACATCTCTTCACCGCAGATCAACAAAATTAACAGAAACTTTCCAATCCTGCAGGCCTTCTCATCTGAAAAGGCTCTTTCTGTCGGAGCTGACAGAGGTATCAGTTGAAGGCCAGGTGGGTAAAGCTTGGATAGCCCAGCTTCCCATCATCCTTCCCTCCCTCATTCCTTCCCTTGAACCGTAACCTTCTGTCTGTCCTCCTACTCTGTTTTGCCGTTCTCTTCAGGGACGATGCCTTCAGTGCAAAAGCTGCTTACTTTGACCTGTGTGTCTTAATACCAAGACGTGTTCCGGCTCTAGTTAGGCCAGAGTTCACATGTTGTTTGTCCTCCCCACACCACTTAGGAGGAGACAGGAGGGGAAAAATGGTGGGGAGAGATGTTTGCAGAGTGGGTGTTTGTCTGAAAAAGCTCTTAGCTCTGCTGAGTTAATGATGAACTCAGTACTGAGGAGGCAGAGTGCTAAAAGGCAGACATGGCCCCTTGCTTTTCCACAGCGGGCAGTGAGAAGCCTCTCAGATGTGCTTAAACGGATGTGAGGTGAGTGATGGCGGTTACACCTTCCAGGCTCAGCTGAGCATCATCTGAATGCATTTCAGACCAGTCGGGTAATACTTTCCATCCTTCCTGCATTAATGGATTACCTGAAGTAATGAGCCTACGGGGAAGTGTGAGATCAGCTGTGAGACAACAGACAGCGAACAGCAAACAGTCTGAGATGACTCAAAGTTGTTGTCACAACTCACCTGTGCTCATCAGAAATCATAAAACCCAGCAAATTCTGTCTTAAATCAGAAAGCGTGAGTGGTTTGTTACAAGCTACTGGGATAAAAGGCAGCTGAGGAAAATGTCTGGAAGACATGGAAATGATGTTTGGTTAAAAAAAGTGGAATTTTGTATAGAAATTCATGAATGAATGTTCAAGGATGAACCTTAACAGTGCTGTCTGTGCTGGCCTAATCTAAAGCCCTCTAAACGCTCAACATAGCGGTTTTTCTGTCTTCTACTTGACATTCTTTGATCTTTTTCTGCTCTTTCTCCTCAGCTGGCGGAGGTAGATGTGCTGCCCGCTCCAAGTCTGGTTCGGTTAGACACTCAGTTTATCTGCTGTTGCTTTTCTAAATGGTCATGTGACGGCTTTTATCATATACCTCGACATGGTGATGTATTTTATACTCAATTCGATTCAATTCAACTTTATTTGTATAGCGCCACTTCACAACAATGTTGTCACAGGGCACTTTACATACACAAATCAACATACACATCATTTCGAGCCAATTCATACATATCCTATAATAGAAACCAACTGATTGTATCGAGTCATGACTTCGATCCAATCCCCCATCCTGAGCTGCACGCGGCGACAGTGGGAAGGAAAAAACTCCCCTTTAACAGGAAGAAAACCTCCGGCAGAACCCGGCTCAGGGAGGGCAGCCATCTGCTTTGACTGGTTGGAGGTGGAGAGGACAGGAAAGACAGATCAACATGTACAATTGCAATATTAAAAAAAGAAATCTTAAATCCTCAATAACTTGAGGTTATTCTGTTTGCTCTGGTCAGTTCTGTTGTTTTCAAGGCAATCTTTCACTAAATTTCACCCCAAACATTTAGAAAAATAAGAAGAATATTTTATTCTAACCCTAAAAATATGTGACAATCTATTTTTTTCAGGCATAAATCAGTAAATTCTTCTGAAGTGCTTATTTATGTTTTCTGTCTATTCTCACCTCCTTATTACTTGTACTTGTGTATCAATCGGGGATCCCTTGGTCACCTCTAAAATGCTGCAGCCACTCATTTCTGGTTAAAAAAAACCTGTCAGCCTCACACTGTTCTTGCTTCACTTTCCTCCAGACCTCTGAGATGCACAGATCCCCTCTAACTTTCCCCAGATCTCAGTTTGTGAAAAGGGGAGATGAGAACTCCCACCTTACGGACCGCTGTGCAACGTCGTCTCCTGCAGTCTTCACTTCTTGTCCTTAAAGAACCGCCGCTGACTTCCTGTGTGGAACTGAACTACAAATCATTTGTTTGTACAACAAAGGCATCACAGTGTCACTTCTGACATTCCCTTAAGAGATGTCTTTTGCTCTCTTGTTTGGCAGATTTCCATGCGTGTTTTGCTACTTGCAGATTTGTCTTGGCAAACTGCTTTTTATATGCTGTCATTTTTCTTCTATAAAATGTAAATTAAATTCACAATTTAATGTTTTGTGAAATATAAAATTATTCCCAAAAATGTAAACGTAATCTTGTTTTAAGTGCAAATGTGTTTTGCCCTTCTCAGCCACCGTAGAAAAGGGCTTTATAAAAAATTTTAATTTGACATGACTTTTGCAAAAATCCGTACGATATAAAAGTATTCATTCACCCTTCCAGATAACTGGATGGATGATCTCCAGGTGTATCAAGTCAAGCAGGCTTGCTGACTGCTTTTACAAACACTTGTAAAAGATCGGACCGCTGGCAGAAGCTCAGTGAATTCCAGCATGGTGTCGCGGTAAGATGCCACCTGAGCAGTAGGTCCAGAAGCTTCTCGCTACTAAGTGTTACACAACTATCAGTGGTAAAAGCAAGTGGAAATGATCAGAAACAACCGTAACTTAGACCATGTATTACGACAGAGTGGGGGTCAGTGGATGATGAGGCACATCATGGGTTGCCACTTTCTAATGTCAAGTTCAATTCAATTCAATTCAGCTTTATTTGTATAGCGCCACTTCACAACAATGTTGTCACAGGGCACTTTACATACACAAATCAACATACACATCATTTCGAGCCAATTCATACATATAATAGAAACCAACTGATTGTATCGAGTCATGACTTGGATCCAATCCCCCATCCTGAGCTGCACGCGGCGACAGTGGGAAGGAAAAAACTCCCTTTAACAGGAAGAAAACCTCCGGCTGAACCTGGCTCAGGGAAGGCAGCCATCTGCCTCAACTGGTTGGGGTGGAGACGACAGGAAAGACAGAGTGCGTCAGACCTGGTCTTCATATCAGCACCAGAACAGAATGCAGAGAGTTTGATGGAATTGGTTTTCCATGGCAGAGATGCTGCATCCAGACCACACATCACAAAGTACGATGCAAAGCAGAGGAGACCTGCTCTCTTAACGGAGCAAGCATGCTTCTCCATCTGATGGATGAGCCTGGTTATACTGGTTGCCAGGACAAGTGTGAAGTTTGGTGTAGGATTGTGGTGTGGTGTTTCTCTTTAGGAGCTGAGCTTAGCCCCTCCGCTCCAATGAAAGGAACTGTCAAAGCTTCAGCATCACACTCAGAAACTTTGGACAGTTTCATGCTCCCAACTTTGTGTTTGGGATGGTTCCAACATGACAGCTCACCAGTGCACAAAGCAAGACCCATAAAGACATGGATGGGCGAGTTTGGTGTGGAAGAACTTGACTGACTCCTGACCCGAACCTGATAGGACACATTTGGGGTGAATACCGCGAGCCAACGTCAGTGTCTGACCTCACAGATGTCCTTCTGGAAACATAAACACACTCCTAAAGCTTGCAGAGAGCCTTTCCAGAAGAGTTGAAGCTGTTATAGCTGCAAAGGGCAAACACCATATTAAACCTTGTGGATTAGGAATAAGATGCCACTTAAGTTCATGTGCATGTAAAGTCAGATGAGCAGATAATGTTAAAAGATGCGGTGCTGGAAAAGTATCACTGGTACAAGAGGTTTTGGTTTCTGAAATCTTCAGACAAATATAAAATAATTTTATATTCCATTTTTAATGCAACTCATATGACTTCTAACATTTATTATGTAGCATCACTCCATGAAATATAACTTCAGTAGCTTTTTCTGTTTAGCTGTTGTTTATGATGAGTTTCTGTCAGAGGGTTGATACTCAAAATGTCACTGTTGCTTATTCCACAAAAACCTTTAAACTTTCCTTTAAATGTCCTTTTTTCAGATGACCTTTGCTTTTATTTGATGCATAAATAACATTGTGTTGCTGCGCATCTGTCTGCCTTGTGCCCTCTTTTCTGGGTTAGTATTTAACACCTTCATTGGCTGCTACATGAGTAATACATAATACATAAATAATTTCATCTTTTGACTTGAATGCTGTTCCATTTTTATGTGCATCATTACTCAGCGTGTTGGCCTGTTTAGATTCAGCTTCAGCTGAAACACACATAGATGAGACATTATCTTCATCAGTGTTTCTATAAACTCTCTCAGCTACAACATGGGGTTGTGCAGACGTGTGAAACTGGACTTTGCTGCAAAACAATTTGAGTGTTTTAAAATAAGTTGTGCATTTTTTTCCCTGTAAATCTATTAAAATGTGAATTTCTGTTTTTTTTTTTTCCAGTTTCTGCAGCGGAAGAAAGCGGAGACCTCCTACTTCTCCGACTCCCCACGTCTGCACCAAACTGTCCCTGGTGTGGATACGTTTTCAAGATTCTGGTAATCCACTGGGTCGGTGCGTAAATGTGTTTGCCTGTATTTGCATTCGTGTGTGTGTGTGTGTGTGTGTGTGTGTGTGTGTGTGTGTGTGTGTGTGAGGGACACACAATCCAAATCAGATTTGTTTTCACAGCTGCTTGCTGTGGCCAATAGAACGGTTAATTTCACATCTTTTTAATCTAAAAGCTGCTGGAAGTCACAACGGTAACAATCGTGACAAACACACACAAACCAGCAAGTGTAAGCTTAAAAACATATAAAAAACTTTATATCACACACAAAAAAATCCAGATTTAACATATTAACTGCTTTTTTATCTCTGACTTTAAACTTATCCGCCATTTAATAAATGTTTTGATTGGTTTTAGGCTTGTGAAGATGAGGAGGGAGCAGCCAAAATCACTGAAATACAATCCGACTTAATAAAGCACAGTTAAGCCAACTTACCAGTGGAGCGAAATGTTTGTCAAAAATGTTTCAACATGTTCTTTTAACCAAACAAAAAGTTGAACCTTCAGTGACTTTTTAGGAACAAGCCAGAACATGGTTGCAATTTTAAGATAAAACGAGAGCTTCTTTGAGTTCCAAAACCAGTCCAGAGAGCTACGAATGTCTCCATGTAAAAGCTGTAAAACAGCCTTTTCTGTTGCATATCAAGTTGCAGATTTTATAGCAGGAGAGGCAACGAAAGGAAGGAGAGCAGAGAGAAGAGAACAACGGATAGGGAGGAAGATGTCAGGATCTGCAGCAGAGGAAGGTCGTTGCTTTTAGTTAGTTTGGGTGTTTTGCTCCACAACGACGAAAAATAGAGGAATAATATCCCAAAGAAGTTGGGATTTATTAAGGAATAATATCCCAAAGAAGTTGGGATTTATTAAGGAATAATATCCCAAAGAAGTTGGGACCAACCAGCTTGTTATCAGGGTTTAGTTTGACAGCTTTCAGCTCTGATGGTTTGGGGTTGCACATTCGTTTAGTCCCCATCAGTACGGAGAGGTACGTAGAGGTTTGCTTCCATCCTGATGACTTCGTTTCCAGGCTTTGCATGTGTCAGCACGATGAAGCTAAACCACATAGTACATCTGTTCCAACAGCATAGCTTCAGAGTGGAGGAGTCTGGCTGCTGAACTGGTCTCCTGCCGTCTGGACTGGTTCATGTTGAAATGCACAATGGGAAAGATTCAGCTAGAAGCCTGGGAGACAGCAACTGGACAATATCCCTCCATTAAAGGTTCCGCAACTGCTTTTCTGGGTTCCCAGATGTTTACAGATTTTCCTTAACAGAAGAGGGGATGCTACACAAATGCAAACATGGACTTATCCAAACTAGTTTTAAGACATGTTGCTGCGGACACATGAAAAATGAGCTGATATTTTTCATGTTACGCCAAAATGTTTCACTTTCAACAACTGATTTCTATGGTCAGTTGTGAATAAAACGTATAAATGTATACAAATATATACAAAACACACACGTGAACATTGTGTAGAGAGAGATTTCTGTACAAGGTTATCACTTTAAAACAACTTTTTTTTTTCTATCAAACTCCTTGTTTCACTTGACAACTGTTTCTTGCTTTATGATACAAACCAACAGCTGTAGATCAACACATTGGCGGTTCTGAACGTGCATCATTACTCATCCAGCAAAACGATGCATGACGACATCATTGGACAAAGTAAGTAAAAGACACAAAGAAACAAAACTAGAGTTGGAATGACTTTTACCGGCTGGAGAGAGCTCAGAGAAGAGACAGGGTGGATGCTGAATTACACTTACTGCAGTTTATGGAGAGCCAAAGTGTGAAAATCCCCCCCCTAAGGTACAATACTGGTGCTATAAGCTATAAACTACAAGACAGACAAGCACTCACTGTTAAGGATAGAACAACAGTACCTCTGATGGTAAATCCCCCAGAGGCAAGCCCTCAAACACCTAAAGGTTCACTGGGATACATGTTTCTGGGAATTTCAAAATAACCAAACTTTTTTTTCAATCCTGTGATGGACTGGCGACCTGTTCGTGGTGTCTGCCCCCCCCCCCAGACGACTGCTGGGATACGCTCCAGCTTCCCCGCAATCCTGAATTGGACCAAGACGATTTGATTATGAATAAATGATCTAATAATTTCATTTCTAGCTGATGTCAAATGTTTAAAGATTACAAAGCAGAAGCGATTTACTGTCTGCATCTTTTAGTACAACGTTGCAAACTATGAAACTACTCAAAAGGTTTTTAAATTTGATTGATTAACAAGTCATAAGACCACAAAAAAGTGGATAAATTTCATCGAGAGTCCGTTCTATCTGAGGAAACTTATTAAAGCTAGAATCTTTTTGTACAGGGGTGTCCAGCTTCGGTCCTCGAGGGCCACAATCCTGCAGGTTTTCCATGTATCCCTGTTCCATCACAACTGACTTAAACTAAGTCTGATCGGTCTATCTAACTAATCACTTAATTGGTTGTTGGATCCATTTAATGTAAGCCAGGTGCGTTGAAACACGCATACATGGAAAATCTGCAGGACAATGGCCCTCGACGACTGACTTTGGGCACCGCTGTTTTCATCCTGGTGCCACTGCAGTGTTTTGACCTACGCAGACACTCTAGATCTTGGTCGAGCAACCCTGGTCCTCAAGGACTCACATCAGTGGGTAATTATCAGACTGTTGCAGAGTTTAATATCAAGCTCTGGACCGGTCTGCTAATTAAGTCTGTGTCAGGTGTGTTGCAACAGAGAAACTCCAAACACTTGCAGGACTGTGAACTCAAGGTATGTAGTTGCTTACCCTTGTTATAGACTTAAAAAAATACTATTTATCTTTTTATATGAACACTGACTGATGATTAAACTTATTTTTAATTCATTTTAAATGTGTTGCTTTAGAATCTCTGCTGGTGATTGTTAACACCTTTGATTTTCAAGTCATAGCAGAACAATGTGTTTATGGTCTTTACTTGCATCCCTGTGTCTGAAAACAGGTTTACAGACAGCTGCTGCATGGTGGCAGAGAGGTTGGTGATGCGGCAGCAGTTTTGCAAAGTCTACACATCATTTCATATTCAATTTTTGTGTGTATTGAAAAATGAAAACAAGGTTTTGTAAATCATCAGCTCTAATTTCCATTAATTTAATCACATCTGGTTGCCTTCACAACTATTCTCAGCTTTGTGGACCAACTTCTACAAACTTAGATCTTTCCAGATAACACAAATTTTAAAAACCTTTATTAGTTTGGTTTTTTTTTTTTAGCAACTGGTACTTTTTTTTTTTTTTTTTTTTTTTTTTTTTTTTTAAAAGTAAAGCCAACTTTTTAGATTTTACAGCACAGAAAAGAGCTCATTTTAGCTGTTTCCACTTTAGGATTTAGCCTATGTCAATCAGTCCAAATTAGTAATAAAAGAAAAAAACAGAAAAAAAACATGCCTTTATCTACGTTTCAGAAAGAAAAATAACACTAAACCAGACCATTTAACTCCAGACTTTATAAGACTGAACTTTAGTGAGCTCATTGTGAGTCTGTGACCAGTGAACGCCTCACACGGTGTCATGTCTCATGCAAACGCTAGATGCCGCTGTTGTACAACTCTGTCTGTCAGGCCACACTCCGCATTCCTCCAGATAGAAACATCTCAAATATGAGGTTTTATTTCATACAAGTTAAAAACCTAAAAATCTTCCTAAAATTATAACGTTGGGACATACATGTCCGTGTATGCATGTATAATTTCTCTCTTTCTTTTATATGTTTTCAGCTGTTTGTTTAACTTGTAGAAAAAAATGACTGTTTAAGAAAAACACTTGACATTCATATCAGTGAAAATGCATAGATTTATTGGTGGACATTTGGGTGTAAACAGTGGAAAAGAAATGGCCTTTTTGGTCATGCAGGATGCTGAATGCAACCTGGCTGTGTATAAAATCTGCGGACAAGCCGCATAAAAAGGTCTTTCTGTGGTGGTGGGGGGGAACACAGCAGGAAACGGCAGCATCCTCTAAATCCTGCTCCTCACAGGCGAACAGCCATCAAGTCATAAATTTCTGGGCAGTTTAGTTCCGACACAGTCAATGGCTCTTATCTTGGATAAATATTTGCTTCTCAGGACATCAACACAGGAACAGCCAACAACAACACTGGTGATGCCTCGCTGGGATTTTCCACAGCTGATCAGTTAAAGTTTGGGCGTGCGTGCGTGCGTGCGTGTGTGTGTGTGTGTGCCACATTCCAGTTGCTTCTAAAAGGGAGAAATTAGCTTTACAGAGGCGCAAAACGGCAGCATGTTGCGATCATGTTTGTACACCATCCCCAGGTATCAGGGCCCGTGATAAAACTTGCCTGCGCGCAGTAGCCTGGAGGGTTGCGTGACTTTGGCAGGGTGCTGCTGCCCAAACCAATAATTTCCAGGGAGCATCAGAGCAAATAGCGAGGATATAAAAAGTGTGAAGGGGAACCCCGCTCTCCAACATCCACTGGGCGTTAGATTTATGCTTTGGTGACACAAAGCTACCAATGAAATGCATCTAAATAAAAAGAAAATATATAGTTTTTGTTCTTATTCCTAAAGTTTGGACAGAAGGGAAGACTGTCTGGTGTTCTGGTTTTTGTGGCGTGCTCCTGAAGAAGTGGGCTGGTTCTGTGTGTTTGAGTCTACAGTGCAAAGAAGAAGAAAAGAAGTTCGCACCAGTTTTTTTTTGCTTCCAATCCAGAGGAGGTTTCAATAGCAGCGGCGCGGCAGGGGAGGGACGCACTGCCAGCACTTGGGATACCCACTTATACACACTCACACACTCTCTCACAAACACTCCTGCACACTAGAGACCAGTTAAATCCTCAGGAAAACTGCAAACACGCATCAGAGCAGTCGCCTAATCCGATTGATAGGCACCAGCAAGACGCGCGGAAACGGAGGGAACTACCGGACACACCGGAGAGGGACGTTTTTTTCCCCTCCTTCTAAGAAAACCCATTTTTCTTGAACTTTTTTTTTTTCTGATTTCAGAGGAGTGTTGACAACAAGAAGAGAAGCATCCTTCTGATAACTTAGTATTTCCATATCCTAAGAGGTAAGACTGTAAATGCCGCATGCTTTGCGTCTTGTGTGCAGCGTTTCATCCGGAGCGTCAGGGGAATGTTGAAATCTGAAAAAAAAAACTACTTAAAAACTTTTCTGAAGCTTTCATTTATATCCACAACATGCATTAAAAAAACCAAGTAAAAGATCAAAGCCGACGGGACTGCTTCAACTTAATTCCTTTGAAAGGGGGAAGAAGAGGTTTTTGCGGTTTTACAACTCCGGGAAGTTAAAAGTTTCAAACCCATTTCAATCAAGCCCCAACTCGCACGCTGTTTTAATTTCAGCCTTACTTTATTTTTTTTTAAATCTCTGTAAGCTCTGATATGTGGTGTTGATGTAATGATAAACTGCGGAAGAATCCTTTTGCTGCTTGTGGCTCAGTCCCGACAGACGGTTCCCATGCTCCCAGAGGTGACACAACACCCAATAAATTTATCAATACGCACAGCGTTTCCAGCTGAGTCAAAGCAGTTGCCTTTTCCCCCCTCTTGCTACTTAAACTACAAAGAGAAACACTTACCCCCCTGATATTTAGTGTAGTTTCTACTGATCTAAGTTTCAGTCGTGGGTGATTTTACGCACCTGTGATAGACCTTTAGGCGAAGCAGTGGAGAGCTAAGAGGATATACTTAAAATAAATACATTTGAATACGTTTAAGGAAAATATATTGACATTTGTTTTTAATCAGATCAAATTAATCAAGGGTTTAGCTCATGTTGGCAGTTGTTTTCCTCATCCGGTCCATGTGAGATCCTCTCAGTCGGTGTCTAATGGGAGACATACCCGGAGTGGGGATCTGAATAACTGTATTTAGCAGCCGGGTGAAGCTACACTGCCTCCCTTCTGCTTTCTCAGGAGAATGAATCATGAACAACAAGAAAGAGGGGAAAAAAAAAAAAAAACGGGGGGAAAAAGTGTTAAAATGGGAAGGTCTGCGTGGCATACCGTAACTAAACCGTGATTTGCATATGAAAAAGTGTGGCTGAAAGAATTCCGCCAGTGTTGCTGCAGCTCTGCGCGTCCACAGAGGTGACATGCTTCAGTGTAAATACAGTCTCCTGCCTTTTGTCACACACCCAGAGTCAGTGGTAGAAAAATAAGGGTGCAGCTTTTTTTTTCTTTTTAAATTTTATTTCCTTGGTAAATTATTCATCATATCCCATGCGCATCCCCCCCCCCCTTTCTCTCCCGGGTTCGCTCACTTTGCAAAGCCCCCTCATTATGCTCCCTCAGACGGACACAAGAAGAGGCCGAGCCTGCCTCCACAAGCTGCTGAACAAGCTTTCTGTGCACAGCATCACGGAACGTGATGGACTCATTTCCCACGACGCAGCGTGTGTGTGCCTCTCTCACATGATGGGCAGTGGGTGGATGACTTTCCCATTGAGGTAGAGGAGAAGTGGGAGAGGGGGGGCATTTGTTCTTGTAATCTATAATCACACTCACAGCCACAATACCAGCACATCAGTCAGAGCCCCCGCCACTCCCCCTACCCTCAATTCCATCTGAATGCTTTTTCAGGCAGAAAGCGGCCCTACGACCCGACCCTCCTCATAGAGACATTCCAGGATGCAAAAAAAAAAAAAAGCAAAGGTCCAAAGGAACTGGTTGGGGAGGGAATGGTTGGGAGGAAACCAGGCTCTCCTTTCCACGATGCTATGTGCCAGCCTTTGTGGCTCGGATGATGTGGATGAAGCTCAGAAACTCCAACTGCGAACTGCGAGCGATGTTGTGGATGGCGAGGTGACAGGTTCTGAGTGATGATAGACTTATACACAGAGTGGAAAAGAGGAATGTGATGGTTTGGACACACAGGCCAGATAAAAATCTCTATTCCTGGAACGGAGCTGTTACCACAGTCTCTACCAGTTCATAAAAGAGCTGTTGAGCTGTCCAAGAGATCCAGACCTGATTTGGTTTGGCCTGCCTGTAGCACAGGTTCAGGTCCTGTGTGGTTCTGTCCTTGGCTCCTGGTCTGCCCCCCACCACCCATTCACTGTAATCCCCACATTGGCCCTGAAGTGACAGCGGTGATGGAACTCCACTGAGGACCCACCATAAATCTGCCCCCAGACGTTTTAGGAAAACGCACGGGAGGCTTCAGGTCCTGCGAGCGAGTGCCAGGCGTCTTGTTGGGTGGAATCTGAAATGTCTCTTTATTTGTGTAGAAATTAAACTGTCTTTTATTCCTTTCTCGTTCTGGTAATGAGCTCCATGTGGCAGCAGGCAGGAGGCTTATCCATCTTGACAAGGAGTTGGAGGGAAGGAGAAAGAGCCTGGTTAAACAAAGTGAAGGAAGAAAGAAGAGGTCAGGGCAGGTTTTTTTTTTCTTTTTCATACTGTGCACATGCACGAGCACATACGTGCTTCCACGCACGATAGGGCCGAGATGTGACCCACGTTGTGTTCAACAGCCTCCTCCACAAACAGGATTTGTGTGCTTGTAATCAGTACGTGCTTGGTGGAGACACACCCCTCACACACACGTGCACTCAGATATCAGGTGGATGGAAATTGCAGCATGTAATTGATATTTACTTGCTTTAATCTTTCGGGGATTGTGAATGAGTTTCATTTCGCTGCAGACTGTTGTCGCTGAAATAATTGCATCCATCTGAGGGATGCAAATATAAAGTGTGAACAGTGTTTTGGCTTTGCACATGATTTGCTTGTAATGACCCCAAAATTAGAGCTGGGTCAAAGCTATTTAATAAAGAAATTCTGTTGAGAGGATGTCATTGCTTCTCAAATGGATTTGGGGTCATAGTCTTCGGTTAAAACGTTTTATTTAGCAAAGACAGCCATGGGAAAAAAGCTTATGACCATTTCCACACACTGTCAAGTGTCACATTTGTCCTATAATCCAGTTACACAGCTCTTTAGGTTCCACAGCTTTCCAATTAAATCATACAACATGTTTTCTTCACTAAAATCTCAGCAAGTCCCAATAAAAAGGAAGCATAAACCTGTAAACAATCATCTAAAGAGCAACAAGGAAACAAAAATGGCATGGTTGCACGTTACTTTAGCTTGAAATTAAACCTCCATGATTCTGCAATCATGCATTCTTTGCAGTTCTAATTAAACATTAAATTTTATATGTTCCAGATGCACTTTTTTTTGGCATGTTATTTCAAGAACTGGCGTTCGCTTTAAAGACTCCTCCAGTGTGCAGGCTCTTTGACACTGTGATGGTTCGTGCGACTGCTCTGACCCCGGCACAGCTGCTGAGATGTTTAGGTGTCATCTCTTTGCAATATTCTGCGTTCTGTGATGAGGAACTGACTGCTGCAGTATGTATGGGAGAAGTGTCACACATGAGGAGCTGCCTTCAGTAGTCATCAAACGTGTTAATGACAAGGCCGATAAAAGCCTCGGCGTATGAGTGCGGTGACATCAGTGTGGTGGCCTTAGCTGGCAGAGGGAGGGGAGGGGATCTTGCTATGTCTGAGGGGTGTTTGGGGATGCTTGGAATGAAAGACAGCTCAAGCAGCTATGTACATACCACCTTAGAGCTGTCTTGAGTATTAATAGACATCTCTTTGTTGCGACTGACACATTTTTTTTGAAGTGGAACGAGACAAGCTGATCTCAACTGGATCTCAACTGTATGAGTCAAACCTCAAAGTACCACTTAGACTGCTTTTCTTTTGCTCTCTGATGTCTTGTGGTTCGACGGGAGGTACGGCTCAGACAACAGCAGAGACCGAGACTGACAGAAGCTGTCAAGGGATTTTTTTTCCCCCTCTTGCTTTCATGTTTAGTGGGCTGTAATGGAGAAATAAACCCTCATGCAACGAGGAGGTCCATTCAGGTTTGAAGCCGCAGGTTCTAATCATCCATTCAAGTTACGGGAGGCACTGAAGGAGGAGAACTTATGAGGAGGAACCTAAAGAGAAAGATGTTTGTGCATAAGTGTGAAAGAGATTATTTGTTTGATTAAAACAAAACCTGTGATCAACAGAAAGAGACGGAAAAAGGGAAGGTTCGGCAGCGAGAGGGAGAGGGGTCATTAAAAGGACACCATCTTGCTTGCAGTAAATGGCAGTAAAGTATCTGGCTAATCTGCCATCATTACACTGATTAAATCACCAGGGATTTGGCGTTCCCATCAGCTGCAATCAATGGGGCAAAATCAATAGACAAGGGATACGTGAGAGGCTCTCAGGCATAGTCAGCTGCTTCTTCCCCTAAGCGCTGCTCCAACTGTGGGCTGTACCACCAAACATTTTTATATTAGCATCAATAAAACTCAAACGACATGGATTGGGGATATTTTATGTGTAGAATTTTATGAAATACTGAAGTGTGGTTCCCTGGGGCGCTAAGCAATGTCTTTTCCTTCACACATTCCTGTTTAAATCTAATTCCTCCCTCTCTTTTGTGGCCAGCAGTACACATTTACTCTTTTATGTTTCTCACAATCTAATTCCCACAGATGGATTGGATTGTTGTAATGAGGGCTTTGTTACATGTTAAGGGTAAAACTTAAAGTCTAATATGGCAACGCATTTAATCATGGAATTACTTAAAGCATATAACTAAAATTAGCTACAACTCAGCGAAATGATCTTTTCTTATTTAAGGCAATGCTAAATTGAGTTTAAATGGAAAAAGAATACTTTTTGGCATTTTTTTATGACTTAGAAATATTACTAAGATGAAAGCCACTCTCCTTAATGTGCTTTAAGGCAGCACTGACCAATTTTAGTAACATGCAAAATGTTGACACACCTATGCCTGTATACTGATATTAATCTACAATCAATCAATCAGGTTAGAATATCATGAGCTAGCTTGCCAAAAGCACTAGTAACAATGAAAGTAGTCGGAAATAAAACATATTTGTTGATTTTCATAATGAGTTAATAGCAAAGATTTTTGTATGCTACAACCAGCAGCTGAACAGCACAACCAGCACAAGTGCCAAAGGTATCTAAAAAGTGACTGACACAAGCTCAATGTTTATATGCTAAAAATTAGGATAAACGCAGGCATTTATTTGCTATCTGCTGCTTTCTCAATGTTAAAAAAGCAACTTTAGCAGAAATTTGACAAAAATGGCTGCAGTAGCAGCTAAATAGCATAGCGTGATTTAAAAACAGAAAAAAGGGGCCAACACCTTGATAATTTTTGTGATAAATAAACCCCTCAAGTTTACCCACAAACCCATCTTAATCAGCTTTACTTTATAAAAGCATTGTTTATTTTTGTAAAATAAAAAAAAAATGCTGAAACTTTTGGGGAAAAAAAAGGCTATAAGTTCTTAGCCGACTGACACCAACCTGGATTCTACATGCTGAATAGTTGGCTAAATTCAGCCAATAATTAGCTTGGTTATTTGAGCCTTTTTCAGTATTTAAGAACAGAAGAGTTTTGATTTCCTGCTCAGAGTTAACAGTAAAAATGGCTTCAACCAGCAGCTGAATAGCTTAGCAGTAAACAGTAAAAGTAAAAGTTAATGCCTTGGGGTTGAAAGAAAAAGCTGAATTTTCCAGATGCTTATCTGAACTAAATTTACTTTGTCATAGCATTGTGTTTAGTTTTAGAAAGTGTTCAGAAAATGTTGATGCTGTATTTAAAATGGTCAAGTATATTTTCAAGAGTTACATGAAAAGTTGCCAACCCAACCCTCATGTCTACATATTAGTGTAAATTCAGTTATTACTTAGGTTAATTAGCTTAACCAGGCTAATTTAGTAATTATTTTTAAAGTGATATGTTTTATTTCACGCTGTGATATACTGGTAACCTGCACGGGGAGTACCCTGTCTCTCCCCTGCTAGCATCTGGGAAAGCACCAAGCTTCCCCTTGACCCTGGATATAATTAAGCTCTATGGAAATTGGATGGATGTGTTTCACTGCTACATTAACATAAAAAATGCTACAACCAGCATCTAAATATCTTAGCTTAATTTAAAGTAAATACTGAATGCAAGGGCTAACACGTTGCTAATTCCAATAGCTTGAATAAAAATGAAAATTTACCAAAAGCTTATTTTAATAGGATTACTAAATCATACCATCTTGCTTAACGCTACAAAATGTTGATGCTGTTGAACAAAATATCTTTCCGAGTTATATAAAAATGCTAATAGCACCCCCATGTTTAAGTTTTAAATATTAGGCTAAACCCAGGTGTTAATTAGCTTAATTAGCTTAGCCTGGCTTTCTCAATATTTCACTCCAAAAACTGACAACTTTACATTTTAATTTTTTCCAAAACGTGTATTTTAAAAAGTTTAAACATTTGAATAGATCTATTAATACAGTCCAAAGTAAAATGTTCATTTTTCAGTTTTACTTGTCCTTCATGGACTCTTTTGCCTTGTTTAGCTTCCATACTCAGTTAAGCTAACTGACTGATCACTAGATTTTCATTTTCATGTTCAAACACAGTTATTGGCAGAAATTAGCCTTTTTATTCAACCAAAAAAAGTCAAATCCAGCATATTTACATTCTTCCTAGTCAAGTCTCAAGTCTTCTTTTTTTTTTTTTTTTTTCCCCAGAATGAGGCAGTGTAAAGGTTGGAGCTCAGTGCTGCTGATGCTACTAGGGCTTGGATCTTTGGCCCAGAAACTGCCCACGAGAGATGAAGGACTCTTTCAGATGCAGATCAGAGACAAGTCGCTCTTCCATGACTCCTCTGTCATTCCAGACGGAGCTGAGATCAGTGGATACCTTTTCAGGGACACACCCAAAAGGTAAGAGCTGTGCAAGCATACTTTAACTAAATGAACAGCATTATCATTAATTTAAAAGCCTACAACAATTAAAGACTGCAAAAATAAGCCACTTCCACCTGGGGCTGCTGTCTGCCATGATTGTCATTTAAAAACATAAATCATTGATGGTTTTTGTGTGTAAATACATAGAAAGATCAGATGTTTCCTTGTAATATGACCTTTCTTTGCTAAAGCAAAACTAAATAATAGATGAGACCGTCTGTTACCTCAGAAGGAGAGTGAACAAGGTCGATGGGATAACAATATCACTGCCTTATTGAGCACTGCTGTCTCAGTCTGCTCGTAAATACACTGTCCAGTACTCGGGTTCATGCCGGTGTTCATATGGTAACCTATTATTTTCACAGGTACTACTTTGTGGTGGAGGAAGACAACACACCCCTGTCTGTGACAGTGACACCTTGTGATGCTCCTCTGGAGTGGAAACTCACCCTGCAGGAGCTGCCAGAAGAGCCCAGTGGAGAGGGATCAGGTATAACTGACTTTAGGCAGTGGTGGAAGAGGTTAATGACATGTTATGTGGAAATATCACTCTCCCCCATACACGGTTAACCTACACCGTGATGTTAGGCTTTGTGTTTTGGTGGGTTTTAATTAAGTCACAGTCATAGTGTCTAGTCTGACCACTAATAAGGTCTGACGTCTGTAATTTTCAGAGAAGGGCTCTACTCTTGTCAGCCTACTGAATCAAAGCCATTACATCCCTTTACTTAAGCTGTTTTGGTCTTCTTAAGGTAAATCCTGCTGCTCTATGCCCGCCTTCCTTCCTTTTTTTTATGTGCTCCACATTAAAACTTTCTCCATCTGGCCGCTGTCCTTTCAGCAAAGGAGATCTTGCCAGATGACTAAGGCTGCGGTTTAGAACATAGATGTGTTATGTGAGCATATATTTGAATGTCAATACACGAGCACCTGTGTGTGTGTGTGTGTGTGTGTGTGCTCTTGTCAGATCAAATACTCCTGAATGAGTTATTGGTTGGTTTCACTGTTGAGATGAATTGAGCTTTGCCTCAAGAGAAAAGAATCCATCCTGAACTGAAAGAATAATGACAAATATGACCTCAGCACACAGCAGTGCCAGCAGTATGCACTTAGTCTGACTTCACAAGGTGTCCTGCAGCATTGGTTACGCCAGAGCTTCTTGCTGTCTTAGAAGCCCTTTTTTTGTTAGATATCTCTAGTGGGAGTAGATCTTTTTTGCATTAACTTTTAGTACACCGCTGAGGACACTTTTTGGTTGACAAACATAATATTATGGTTTCTTGCTCAAGTTGAAGTAAGAACTCAGACTGTGTCTTTCAAAGGGAAGCAACAAGGCGCCTCTTTGTAGCAGAGCTTCCCTTGGAAGGCCCACTGAATACTGACCTGTGATCCTTTGGGATGTTTGGAGTGAAAACATGACTGGGATGTCAGTGGAACTAATCATCTATGAGACTTTAAGAGATTCATCATGATCTCATAACATTAAATATTTTGAAATTTGGAGATTTTTTGTCATCAAGGACATAGAAGGAACACATTTGAAGGCTATGGCTTCAGATCTGTGTGAATATTGGTAACCTCAGTTTGGATATGATATCAGGTAAAGAGCTCATGGTGTGTGTGTTTGCTTTTCTTTCCAGGAGAGCCTGAACCTTTGGACCAGCAGAAACAGCAGGTGACTGTAGATGAGGGCACAGAGCTCTTCACCTACAAGGGTAATGATGTGGAGTCCTATGTGGCAACCAGCACACCCTCTGGTCTCTACCAGCTGGAGCTGCTGTCTACTGAGAAAGACAGCAACTTCAAGGTGTACGCCACCACAACTCCAGAGTCTGACCAGCCCTATCCGGAGCTGCCCTACGACCCCCGCGTGGATGTGACCGGTCTGGGCCGTACTACTGTCACGCTGGCCTGGAAGCCAACACCAACAGGCTCTCTGATGGGCCAACCTGTTCAGTACTGCGTAGTGATCAACAAAGAGCACAATTTCAAGAGCATGTGTGCTGCTGAGGCTAAAATCAGCAACGATGATGCCTTTATGTTGGCTCCCAAGCCCGGCAGAGACTTTAACCCGTTTGACTTTGTGCACTTTGGCTTTGTTCCCCCTGACAATGGTTTTGGCAAGGACAGAGGCCTTACAAGTAACAAGATCTCACGGGCGTACACAGTCAAGCCTAAAGTATCAGACATTCAGAAGGTGTGCATTGGCAATAAAAACATTTTTACAGTGTCAGAGCTTAAACCAGACACTCAGTACTACTTTGATGTGTTTGCTGTGAATTCTGCTACCAACACCAGCACAGCGTATGTAGGAACCTTTGCTCGCACTAAAGAGGAAGCTCGCCAGAAGACGTTGGAGTTGAAGGACGGCAAAGTATCGGATGTTTTCATCAAGAGAAAGGGCAGCAAGTTTCTGCGCTTCGCTCCTGTGTCTTCTCACCAAAGAGTCACTCTGTTTGTCCACTCGTGTCTGGATGCGGTGCAGGTGCAGGTGAGGCGCGATGGCAAGCTGGTGCTCTCCCAGAACGTTGAAGGAGTACGGCAGTTCCAGTTGCGGGGTAAGCCGAAAGCCAAGTACCTGATCCGCTTGCGAGGAAACCGAAAAGGAGCCTCCACTCTGAAGTTGCTTGCCACCACACGACCCAGCAGCAAACAACCTTTCCCTTCTCTTCCTGAGGATACTCGCATCAAGGCCTTTGACAAGCTGCGAACCTGCTCCTCCGTCACGGTGGCCTGGCTGGGCACGCAGGACCGCAACAAGTACTGCGTTTACCGTAAGGAGGTGGCTGACAACTACGGCGAAGAGCAGCGACGACGGGAGCAAAATCAGTGTGCCGGGCCAGAGACCCGAAGGAAGTCAGAAAAGGTCCTGTGCAAGTACTTCCACAGCCCGAACCTGCAGAAAGCTGTGACCACAGAGACCATCACTGGTCTGGAGCCAGGGAAGACCTACCTGCTGGACGTTTACGTGGTGGGACACAGTGGTCACTCTGTGAAATACCAGAGCAAACTGGTGAAAACAAGGAAATACTGCTAAATGACTCTGCAAAGAAGAAATCTATTATATATATATAAATATATAAATATATTAAATAAGTTTATTTAACACTAAGTGATATTCTACTAAGGAGTGTATACAGACTGACTACTCACTCAGCTGGTGGGCCTGTGGCAGTGACTGAACTGCTTGTAGAGAGATATCAACCTGTATATTTATGTTTACATTTCTTTGTGGCACGTCTGAGTGGGCCATTGCTTTGTCAGCAGTCCTGTCGTGTTGACGCCATGTTGCCAACGGGGAGGCAGAACTTCAAAGAAGATCATATTTCACCTTGTATGTTTCTTTGTTGCTGCATGACATTTGCTTTTGTCTGTCATATTTGTCACATCCTTCAGTTACAAATCATGTTGGCTGGAGGGAGATCCAGTGGCTGCCCGCTTTGTATAGATCTCACTGCATACTCGCTACATGTGTTAGGAGGATTTTAAATTATTTTATACTTCTCGTCTATCTTTTTGATGTTTTTATTGATGACTGTAATAACTGTTCCAAGAAAGTTCCAGTTTTATGAGGAAGTTGTGGTAGTTCAGACATTCCCTTATGTATCTCAGCCAGTGTTGGCTCTAGAGCCCTTCTTGTAAATGTGTTCTGTGCTGGAGATCTGTGTTATTATCACTGTATTGGCGTGTGTGTGTGTGTGTGTGTGTGTGTGTGTGTGTGCGTGTGCGTGCGTGCGTATGAGAGTATGTGTGTGTGCGTCACATGTACAGAGCTGTCCTGCCAATATTCATGTACATAAAGACTAAATATAGAACAAGTAATCCCTGTGTCACCCTGGGTGTCATGTTCTTTTACCAAGCAGTTAACGTCACCATCGAGAAGAACGAGTTCACTGCACATTGTTTCTAAAGAGACACCTTTCTAAAGAAACATGGTTGCATAATCAGACACTGATGCAAAGAAGCACTTCGGGGATTATCTGATCGGCAGGAGATGCATCTTTGCATACTGCTTTTCATACTTCTCTTCATTTCTGCTTGAGTTTCATTCATGTTCTTATGTGTAATAAAAAAAAAAGAAAAAGATAAAGTTGCAGAAACTTTTTAGATCACAAAATACTGATGATGCACATGTTTACAAGAGTAAATGTGATGTCTATATGGAAGTAGTCATGGTACTGGTTTGTATGATGATTTTCAGAATGATCAAATACAATAATGTGACTCCAGAAAACTGATGGTGTCAATTTAGAAACTGCATTTTATATGTTAAATAATACATGATGTTAGTGTAGCAATGAATGGTCCAACAGGTCGAAAATGCTTGAAAAAAACTTCAACCTGCCATATACACCACCTGACAAGATACACATCTACTCATTAAGTTTGACTGAGTGTGTGGGTCCAAACTTTTTACTGGTTCTGCATATTGTATTATAAACATCTCAAATAATAAGCTATCACATATATATTATTCTTTTCTTTCAGTAAGCAAATAAAGCAGGTCTGTTATTTTTTTCACTCGTTTTGCCACTTTGTTTCTGTATGTTCAGTCAGGATCAATTAAAGGACCTTAAAAAGAAACTTAACAATAAATAAAGAAACATAGAAATATACACATATTCACCATATAATGATAAATGGTTAAAAATGTTCATAATAAAAGAAAGAATCTGAACTACGAGACATGCTATGGCTAAAAATGAACGTGCACCATGTTGTTTGAGCATCAGCATGACACAATACACATGACTTCATAAAATGCCTTAGGAGTGTTAATTCAAGGTAAATACAAAACAAACAAACAAAAAAAGCTAACAACTAAGTGTTCATGAAGGATAGCCAACATTAGCTATCATTAGTTGTCTTTGTTCTGCAAAGTGTGTTTAGTTTTGTTTACATATTAGCTACTGTTAGCCACTATTGCCTATCTTGTTCATGCTAACATTTAGAGTTTTGTTTGCAAAACAGAAAATACTAGACACCATAGTATGTTGACCTGTATGAATTAAAATGTTCATACGCGGTAGCTGACAGTATCTACCATTAGCTGACTGTATTATGCAAACAAAAGGATTTTAGAATTTCATTAATAGGTTTGTTTAATGCCAGTATGAGTCTTGTAAAGTTCTGTCAGTGTAGCACAGCTTCAGATTTTTTAATTCCTTTCTTTGTTAAGTGCATTTATAAAAGACATCTCGGCTGGAGCGTAACATTTTGGACAAGAAGCTAATTTTGTCTGACAAATACAAGCTGCAACTTTGAGCTCAGAATTCAAGCTAACCATTAAACACCCTGTATTTTATATAAGCTAAATTAATAAAACATTACTTCATTTAATGCCACGTGTGCAGTTACCCAGTCACAGTATTAGCAACCTTGGTTCATCTGAAGTAATTATTCACAAACTTTTACATTTGTTTTGTTTCATGCAACTGATCAGCCTGAATCAAATCTGGTGGTAAATAAAAAGAACCACAAGAAATCAGAGGCAGCTCTTCCGTGCACTGCAGTGATTACTCCACCACTTATGGGTATGACATGGCCTTACATGTCTCTCTCCGCTCCTCGCTCTGCCACACACTTATATACAAACCTCATATATCAAAGCCCTGCACTCATTACTGTGCAAAAGATAAACATAGTGAGCCCTGCACATGGTAAGCTCTCAGACAGAGGTTTCTCTGTATGTTCTTGGTTACATAAATGTAGGTGAGATCTGCTCTATACATTTTTCCATCCTAAACCTCTCACCAGAGAGCTGGTCGTCTTTTTTTTTTTAAAAAAAAAAAAAAAAAAAAAAAAGCTTCACAGCTGATATCCTTCACACGTGTAAGATAACATTTGAGCAGGTCTGGCCAGCTTTTATTGGTGGCAGTTTACAGGGATACCCATGACACTCCCACTGCTCTCTGGAAGCTCCTTCACATTGTTCCAGGGCAACGGCAGGTTAATGGAAGCCAGGTGGAGCTTTGCTGCATTTCCTGCAACCAAGAAGTGCTTGATTGACAGCGAGTGGAGGTGGTAAATGGGAGTGAGGCTATCCAGAATCAGAGTCATGATGGAAACATGGCAATTCTTAGGAAACAGCTGCTTTTCTTGGCCACATCAAAAAGAAAGTTTTCCATGTACTTGAGGCTACTCAGTATGTGTGGATATGTGCACTCATGTGTGACTGGTCTTTTTCTCTTTGCTACGTGTTCAAGTGTATCATAACTAATCAGCAAGTCAAAGAGTTCTTATTTATTCTCTCATTATTTAATCTTTGTATATAAAATAAAATAAAATAAAATAAATATCATGGCCCATGTTACATTGCTTTGCAGTGTTAATCTAGTGTAGCAGCGGAGTGGGGGCCATGATATTTCTAATCCTGACTCAGTAGATCTAATTTCCATAAAAACCAAGTTTTTAGTGCCCAACCTAATTTACAATGAGGGCGGTTACATACCAAAGTTAACAGTGAAGTGTAAAGTTGTAGGATATTGAAAAGACTGTGAGGTACATTCATGCTGTATGTCCTCACTTGTTATTCTAATGTTTAGTTTGCACAGATTCTGAATCATCAGGACTCCAGCATTAATCATCAGGATATGTTTTAATGCTCTAAATATAGGATCAGGGAATAAATATCTCAATTCAACTCTATTCCTCAAGAACAAATATTAAACATGTTTACCACGTGCTACCACAAAAAAAACAAAAAAAACACATTTTCAGTTTAATTGAATGTTACGATTCCTGAATAAAACATGAATCTATCTGGAAGGATTGTAATTTTAATCTTTCAGAAAAAATAAGGGATGGATTTAATGGAGAATCAGATTTTAGCATAATAACTCCTTAGATGCCCCTCCATCTCTTTTTTCTTCTCCACCTCTTCTCTCCTCTATTGTTTTAAGCAAAATGCATCAAAATATAACAGACGAGAATGATTGTAAACAGAGATGTTGAGTGAGCATGCCTTACAAGATGGCGTTCCCTCCCTCGTGTTCAACATGGCATCGCAATCTCTATAGATTGTGATGGAAGGAGCCACTAACACCTCTATTACTCACCAACTCACCTTGTTTGTTTTGATATACTCCCCCCCATCCCCCCCAAATCTTGCCTTCTCCTGACTTTGGACCATAGGTAACCTTCTGAATGAAAACTCATCAAGCAAAGCAAAGATGAGCACTTAGTTGTTCGGTAAGTCCCAATATTACTAAATTACTAGAATATTTCAATTACTATAAAAATGAAAAACACAGCTTTTTCTGTTTGTATCTGTGAGTGTCGCTGGATGCATTTGCTGCACTCTGAATGCTGAGAGACACTTTCGGACAGAGATGGTGAAAAGACAGCAGAGGCTCAAACAGAGACAGCCAACAGACAGACACACAGGGAAGGCTTTGAGTGAAAATCCTGCGGTAGAGAGAAGCAGGGACGGAGCTCAGCTAGAAGGCGGTTAAATCAAACCATTCACACTAACACTGGTGCCGTGTGGCAAAAATCTCCAATGTAAACAGTGTAAAATGGAATCGTGTGACTTGAAAACTTGCATATGTGCACGGACGAAGAGCCCTGCCTGGAAAGAAAAGGAGTATACCGAGATGAAAATGATTCCACTCAGCTGCTCGGGGGAGAGATCATTATTGAGGCTCAGGTCCAAACCAGCTCTATACAGCTCTGATTTACCAAAGAGCCATGCAAAAAAAAAAGAAAAAAGAAAAAGAGGCTTCCTTCCAAACCCATCCTGACCAAGATCCCATTCCCAGGAAGGGTGGAGAGGGACCAGCCGCCCTCGGGCATTGCTCGTCTCCGCCGATCTCCATTACGATAACTCAAGCAGTGAAAAAAACATTGTTTAGCTCCATAATGTATGTTCAATTCTAAGGCCACGTTCATGTCTTCATATTAGATTAAAACAACACGCGATGCACAGGAGAGAATGAAGAAATTGTCCTGATGCTGATATATCTGCAGCCTAACACATTCTGGTCTTGATGTCTTGTGCACATGCAGGGCCGTGTGTGTTTGTGTTTTTGTGTACACACTGCCATTGCTCCCAGCAGACTGAGCTGCCTAGGGGTGGTCCCCCTGCTCATGAAATCACATCTAAGTGCCCGTAATTTCTCACGCTTAATCAGTACTGTAATTTCAAAAGGCTGCCTCTGAAGCCCCTCCTTATAGTGGCGACCCAGGGTTGTCAAATGAAAACATCGTTTATCCAGTGGCCTCGGAGCTTCAGGAAATGGTTTGCTGGTTATTTCAGCGACAGCCTTGAAAAAAGGGAGTTGTGGTGAGGGACTGCGGGGGTTTGTGAAACATGAAACAAAAGGTGGTCTGGCCCTTCAATCTGCAGTATCAGGTTTGGGAGATTCCAGAAAAATGCACACGTCCATTTGGAAAATCTTGCATGGAACCATTTGTATGTTTGCCAAAGTGAGGTTTTCTCCCAGTGAAAATATTTACTTAGAAAAAAAACTCTGAATGTATTTATTTCAACGCAATCCTCTCCTCCGCCGTGTCCTAAATGTGGTTTCTGTAGTTTCTAGCCCTCAGAGACTCTGGCAGTACAGCCACTGAGTGGCTCAGTGCCAAGCATATGCTTAGATTCGAAGTCTGCATCCTGTGGGGCTGAACGTCCAAATGTCTTCGACCTTGTCCACACTCACAGTTTTTTTTTTCCTTTTTTGAGCCCGTTGGAACTTTTTTTTTTCATTCATCAAACTTTCATATTCCATCTTTCCTTTTGCAAACAGTCACTGAAGATGAGAACCGCCTTATCTCTGTCTTTACCACCTCCACCGTCTGATAGATTTACCTCTTCTCACACACTCATGACTCCTCAACTAGAATACAGTGGGTTAATCATGTGCTAATTATTTTAGGTAACTCTGTCATGAAATGCAACATATGTCTAACCGCACCACCCTCTCCACTTACTATGTTTCGCTTCAGAAAGGCCAACGAACGCTTAACATCACGTTAAAAGTGGCAGATGACAAACCTGTGTGTGATACCTCTGTGAGTTTGTCCATTTATCTATGTGTCTTTTGCAGATCAGGACGACTCACTCTCAGAGAAAGTACTATCATCTCCTTTGTACTTGAAATGAAACCTTTTGCACTGGACATCTGAAACAATAACGAGTTGATAATCATTGATCAGAGCAGTTAAAAACTGAGCTTTCACGTGTGTGTTTGCATATCATCCAGTGCTAACACACACACACACAAGGTCCGAAAATGGATCTTCTGAGTCGTGTGTGACAAACGAGGAGACAACACAAACCCAGTTGCACAAATACTGACTTTGAATTTGATGCAACTGAGTGAACTGGCAACAAGTCAATAACATAAAAGAGAAGCAGCACCTTAGTGAGGTAGTACGGCTGTGTAGGGGTTTAAAAAATAGCAATAAAAGGTTTAAAATTAATTTTCTTTGATATAAAATAGCAAAAAAAAAAAAACCCCACAGAATATCCTATCATGTACAGTACATCGCTACACCCCCACCTGGCTCTGCTACGGACACACCCCTACCCGGCTTCACCGCAGTCAGTCTCCAGATTACTGACTGTTCCCGCCTGCATCCAGTCCCCTACCTGGCTTCTGATACCCATACTCCTCTCCCACACCTCGTGTCAGCAGTCCAAAACCTTCCTCCCTTCCCCCGCCCGACTCCTTCATCATAGGCCGCCGGTGGTTATCCAAAGTTGTTATTAAAATCCTGATTGACTCTGAGAAGTCCATCATGACATACATAATATTACCAAAATATTCCTAAATATAAAAAGAGACTTTCAGAACTCTGTATTTACCTCCATGGCCTGGGGGACATGGACCAGGTTCAGGTCCATGTCCCCCAGGCAGGCCTGTTCTGTCATAGAAATCACTGGATGAGTTTAGGAACACTTCAGAAATAACCTGCTGTGAAAACATGTTCACTATGCAATCCACAAATGCAGTTTATGCAAAAAAGAAGACATGTGTGATCATGATCGATAAACTGTATCACCCTCTCTGGGCCAAAGTTAGTTCAACATGGACTAAAAAAAAAAAAAGGAAAGTATTGTGCGGTCTTTGGAAATTTACAATCCTCTCAGAAATGATGCAATGCCTTCTAGTGAGATTATCTGTTTTATCGTCAGCACTCAGTTTAAAAATTAGCATCTCTGATGTTGTAAGCATTGTCTTTTTCAGGGAAGACCTTGCATATTTCAGCAAGACGATGCTAAACTACATTCTGCATCCAACAGTATTGTTTCCTACTGAAAGAGTCCAGGTTCTGAGCTGAGCCACCTGCAGTCCAGAACTTTCACAAGATGAATGTGGAGCATCGTTAAATGGAAAATGTGACAGAGAAGGTCAGAGTTTTATTTTAAGCGATACTGGAAATCATTGCTCTTCCAAAGGTCCTGCAACTGGTCAGTTCCCCAAATGTTTACAAGCAGTTCTTGAACCAAGAGGGGATGTTGCATAATGGTAAACATGGACTTGTCCAAATTGTCTTTACACATTTCGCTGTCACTAAATTTCTGAAGTGCCTCACTTTCGGCACTTGCTATGTTTGCTACTCTGATTGCGAATGAAATATTGTTTGTATTTGCAGATTGTTGAACCCTGTTTATGTTTATATTAAAGCAGAGCTCCACCTTTTTTGGATGAGGGGCTGAAAGTTTTTAGTCTCTATGTTTCCTTCCTTGATTAATCAGGCCTCCATCACGTCTGGCCCACGCAAGCAGGAAGTAACCAGCGCCTTACTTTTTATTTGAACAGACCAGTTTGTGGTTCAGGTTGTACGACTTTAAGAAACTCAGAAAAACAATAAAGTATGTAGAGAGAAATTAGCAGAAAAAAAACAAAAAAAAAAATGTCAGAGTTAAATTCTGTTGTGCACAGATGTCTACTAGTCTTACTTTGTCTCCATGCGGGTTTAACAGCAGCTCAGACATCAGAAACTGTTGTCAAAAGCTAAACTTATGAGGGAGCGCGTGCAGAGCATCAACAAGTGTGCAGGAGGGGATAAAGAAATGTTTGTCACTGTCTTGTGCTCATATGACAGCATTTGTGCAGAGCATGATCTTCTTTTCAAACCCGTTCTGAGCTCTTGCAGAGAAGAAACAAGAAGAAAGAAGTTTTCCATTCACAGATATCTGCATGTTCATCCCTGTTCACATGAACGGCTTTTAGAAACTAATCGAGTGTATCAGCAGTAAACATAATGGGGAAAGTATGTTTCTGCATAAATATCTAACACTAAAGGATGATTTACAAGCCAAACGCTTTCTTAAACCTATAATTCCTCCAGGTACAGACAGATGCAAGTTGCTTTCTTTACTGATGAACATGAAAACTAAAAGACAACAAGACAATAATTACCTCAAAAGAAAAGCAAAAACAATTGACAGATAAAAGAATCCTATAAAATAAATGGGCAAATTACTAAACCAGTTACTAAACCTTTTCATGGTAACTGAGGCAAATTCTTTCTACCTAAATCCAAAAAATCGACTTTATTTCATACCATATGAAGACTGCAAGAAGAGAAGGTGCTGCAGATATTACACAGTGCTTGAACCAATCGCCATACACTTCCGCTGACGCTAAAAGACGTTTTGTGTATTATGATTGGCAGCAGAACCTGCAGCGCGGAGGAGAGAACGATGGAGTCTGAAAAGGTCCAGCATATTTCAGTTTATCTGAACACCAAAGTACATCCCAGTGACTCTCACTGGGAAGTTCCAGGTTGTCAGGACCCAGTTCAACTCTCAGTACAGACTGCCTAAATCTCACAAATGCCTCTGGATTAGTGTTTGGTTATGAATGCCGGACTTCAGAGAAGACTTTGCTTTGTATGTTTTAGTGACTTCTTGTGCAGGTGTTGGAGATCAGAGGTGGAGGGGGGTTCACTCAGGAATCTCAGTGAAAGCTGAGTGAAAGTTAAAGGGTTGGAGGGTCTTCAGAGGGCACAGAGGAAAAAAGAGGTCATGACATCTAATCGTCCTGCCCCGACAGGCTGAGTCACTGACAGAGTAGTCACAAGGGAGACAGAAATGGACCAAGGAGGACATGGGTGGGACAGAAGCACACAAAGACCTGCTTAAAGACCTTAAAGACCAAGCTTAACATCCAAGTGTTACCCTTTCATATGGCTTAACGTGAAATACACCAGGAATATGACCCAGGCGACTGATTATAGCATCTCAAACACAGTTTTGGTCTGAGAGGAAAATAATCCCTACCGAAAGACATGTTTACCACCATTTTATAACATAAACTCTTGTCAAACAGCACTAAGGACACTCAAGCACACCGGCCCATTGACTCTAATGTAAACATGTACATCGTGATCCAGCCTTTGCTGAAACTGCCGGCCAACGCTCGTCATTTTGGACCAATCACAGAGCAGTTAGGCATTGAGCCACAACACAACAGGAAGCCTTTGGTATAAACACAAGCTATAAACACTGTAAACAAAACCAATGCAACACGGACGCCCAGCTGATTAAAAGAGGGGAGACGTTTGTAGAAGAGGTGTCTGAAAACAGGATATACACAAACAGTCAGTGATTAGAGATGATGTTAATCTCTCTCTGTGAGGCGAAAGTCAACAAATCAAGGTGAGAGGAGAAAGAAAGAATGTAATGGAGATCATGTGAGGATTGTTTCTGGCCTCATGGCCTCTATTTTTAGAACAGCATTTTTTTGTAAACTGCATCACTGACGTGCTTGGATGCTTTATCTTCTAAGATTTTACTTTCCCTTCATTTATTTTATATGTCATGTTTTCCTTTACCAGTCAATCTGGTTTGTACCCCTTTAATTCTTCTTTTTAAATTGCAGACGTGCCCTGCGATGGACTGGCGAGCTGTCCAGGGTGTACCCTGCCTTTCGCCCAAAAAGACGGCTGGGATAGGCTCCAGCTTCCCCGCGACCCTTCGTTGGACTAAGCGGTTAGGATGATGGATGGGTGGAAATTGCAGACGTGCCAAAATGACACTGTTCACTTTCTTGTTAAAGTACAGATTTGACTCAAAATCCCGTTGAAGTGAACATTTCACATCCAATGTAGTTTAAGTAAGACTATACTGTTGGTCATATTCAATAAAAATACATGTTTCCATTTAAAATAAAATGAAATAAGTATATAATTCAAATGTCAAAGAACCTCATTTTCAACATTTTGTGCTTGCTGTTGTATGAGAAAATATTCCCCACACCACCAGCAGCTTTCATCATAGTTGTCATGATGTTTCCAGCAGATTCTGATCCTACCATGTGAATGTGGAGCTGAACTGGAGACTCATCAGACCAGCAACGTTTCTCCATCTTCTATTGTCTATTGAGGGAACCCGGTGTGGTCTTCTGCTGCTGGAGGCCATCTGCTTCCAGGCTGGACGTGTTGTGTGTTCAGACATGATGTTCTGTGTATCATGGTTGGAACCAGTGTTTACTGGACTTCCTGTTGTCTTTCCATCATCTCCAACCAGTCTGCCCATTCTTCACTGACCTCTGACACCAACCAGACATTCTGGTCCAGACAACTGCTGCTCGCTGGATATTTTCTCTTCTTCAGACCTTCTCTGGAAACATTAGAGATGGTTGTGTGTGAAAATCCCAGTAAAAACTCAGACCAACAACCATGCTGCGTTTAAAGTCACGTAAATCTCCCTTCTTCCTCGTTCTGATGCTCAGTTTGACCTTCAGCAAGTCGTCTTCATCATGTCCACATGCAGGTTATGTGATCAGCTGTTTTCACCAAACAATTAAACAGATATATCTAATGAAGTCATGAATTCATGTGACCATGAACTCTCTTTTGGGGAAGTTCTGATGCGCTTATTGTGCAAAGTGAAGAAAATGGTTGCACTGATTTAATTATCATTGCCTTCCATCCATACTTGCATGTTATTACACAGGAACTTTGCTGCTTTTCACATAGCTCAGCAAAAATAACCTCCATCAATTTTTCCACATCACGACTGACCTCAAAACCCTCAGAAGTGTCTTGGCTTGAATTCATCTCCACTTCAGAAACCACAATGTAGCAACAGAGAATGGTCAAATCTGAGGCAGAAAACTGACGGGTCATTTTCCTTCGTCTGCATCACACTGAGAGACGAAGCAGCGGGTCCTGAGTTTATTCATCTAAAGGGAGAAGTGAAAGTGAGCATGATAACTAATTATTTAGCCCTATAATCACACACAAATCTAGCAAATTCTTAACATTTAGACAAACGAACTTTGTCAAGAGAAAGTGTTGCACAGATATCTATTAGCTTAGCACCTCATATTACTCATACATGTTAGTTTTCATATTTAGTCATAAGACTTCTTATCTCTGTAAAATGATATAACGAATGTATTTTTATAAAACACGAAGTTTAGTGAAGTTTGTAGGGTGTTTAGGCCAAAACCTATTTTTAAACTATTGTTAAATAATTTATTCTACTCTGTTGAATTCATGGGAAAACGCTTGTCAGTGAACACATAAACAAAATAAATTCAAGCTGAAGCACAACGAACTTATCTGAAGTAGAGAACAGAGGGGGTTTGGGTTAACAGAGAATGGGGAAACCGATCATGAGGATTTTTTCTTCAACTATGTCAAATGTTTGCGTGCATTAAAGTGCAACAGTTTCCTGTGTAATAACCCAACATTAACGTGTCTGCATCTGCAATGACAATCAAACTGGGCCATTTGCTTCACTCTGCCGTGTCAACTCACAAACTGCACTTAAAAGATCACAAAAAGAGTTTTTCTGATGCTGAGAGGGGAAAGACCTTCCCTGACTGAGCTGCTGGTTGGACGTGACTGTGTGTAGCTTTATATTAGAGCGGGATGTTTTCAGCCACTCCCATCTTTCACCTTATATTTAACTTATGATAAAGTTGTAAACTGAAGAAAATGGATGATTTTAATGGATTTAATCTCTGCACCCACATCTAGGTCCGTTGGTGGTTGCAAACATTTCATGTTAATTGTCATTCATTCATTATGGGTCACAGGGAAGCCGGAGCCTATCCCAGCAGTCTTTGGCGAAAGGCGTACATGGACAGCTTGCCAGTCCATCGCAGGGCCACAACCATTCACACTCACTCCTATAGGCAATCAACTTAACACGCATGTCTTTGGAAAGTGAGAGGAAGCTGGAGTACTTGGAGAGAACCCACGCATACACAGGGAGAACATACAAACTCCACACAGAAAGGCCACCGTTCAAGCCCCGCCCCAGCCGAGGATCGAACCAGCAACCTTCTTACTGTGAGGCCACACTGCAGCCTTTGTCAACCGATTATTCTAAATCAGGCGTAGGCAACTTCGGTCCTCGAGCGCCACAGTCCGGCAAATGTTAAGAGTCTCCCTGCTGCAATACACCTAATCCAAATCAATGGCTAAGTCGCAGACTTGTGCAGTTTGATGTCCAGCTCTGCACAAGTCTGCTGATTAGGTCTGACGTGTGCCAGGTGCGTTGCAGCAGAGAAACTCCTAACATTTGCAGGACTGTGGCGCTCAAGGACCGGAGTTGCCTACCCCGTTTCTGGAACAGGTGTGCATGGTCGGGATAGTTCTTTGGTTCACTTGCAGGTCCTTTTATTAGGAACACAATTTCAACTAATTCTAATTACACAAATAGCCAATCAGCCAATCACAGTGCAGCAACTCAGTGAATTCAGTCGTGTTGACATGGTCGAGATGACTTGCTTAAGTCCAATCTAAGCATGAAAATGAAAAGATCTCACACAAATACATCTTGGGTTTATAGAGAATGGTCTTAAAAAGTAAAAATATCCTGCAAGTAACAGTTGTCTAGATTTCTAGAAGTAAAACATGTCTGTAGAAGTAAAACACTGAAAAAAAAAATCACATAAAATGTGCCACTTTGTCCTGTAGTAATACGCTGCTGTATTAGTCAGGTTACCTATCAATACATGCTTTAAAAGGGTGGTTTAAGTGAGCTGTTTTCTTGGTTTTGCCACCGCTGGACAAACAGCTGCTGCAGCTGCATTGACAGGGAGGCTGCATTGCTGAGCTGAACAGCGCGAGCCGCAGGCTGCAGCGCGTGGCTCCGCAGAAAGCTCGCTCTGCTTACAAACTTTGGACCAATCAGGACGCCGCTTTGCTTTCCAGCAGCAGGAGCAGCAGAAGTTCAACCTGGTTTTTTTTTTTTTTTTTCCCCCTGAAGAAACTATCCGCTCTAAACATTCAAACTAACCATGCTTTTCCTCTTCTGCTGACTTCTCTTGTTGTCAACTAAATGTCAATGACGGAAACGTTTCTGAGCGATGACAATGTTGGGTATGTACGTGCCAGACAGATTTTCCTTGAAATCGTCCAAGGTCCAGGATGGAATCGGTCTTTACACGGCGAGACGAGTGAAAAAGGTTTGTTGTTTCTGTCTGGGACAACTTTAACGCGACTTTACAAGCCGGAAACCTCCCGAGCTGCTTTTAAAGAAGCGTTTTGGCGGAGCAGAAACATTGTTTTCTCGCCTTTTCCCTCCCTTGCAGTCGCTGTCAGTGAGTCTCAACCCAAGGCTCCTGTGACGTTTGAGTGCCACGTAGCTACAGTAACTGCAGTGGTCCGTGTCCACTTCACGGACTCATGCCGGCAGAGACGTGTCGTTTCGGTGGTGTGGCCCAACATTAATGAGTTAGATTTATCTTCACAGTTTGAAACTTTTTAGGTCTGTTTTTTTTTTTTTTTTTTTTACTCAACTCTACACATTCATGTCGTAAAATACACAGAAAAGACTTACGGGAGCTGTGCTTAGTTCACTGTCATTCTGGATGTATTGGTATTTTGATTTTTGCAGCCACAGCCTCTGAAGTTGAATATGAATACAACATGAACTACCCATGTTTCTTTCTCTCCACGCCCCTTGTAAGGTCAGAGGGAGAAATGTGAAGAACAGAGAGATGCGTTCAGGTGTCACACTAAACAGTAGGCGTGTCTTCGCCTCATCCACTGCGGAAGTCATGCCTTTATATGCTTATTGTGTTGCAGTATGATTTATTTTGGATGCCATTATGTTTTTGTGAATGCATTTGACAAGTGACCCCTGTGTTTATTTTCAAGGGAGAGAAGTTTGGCCCATTTGCTGGTGAGAAAAAGCTTCCCAATGAGCTGGATGAAAGCTCCGACACCAGGCTGATGTGGGAGGTGAACACACATCCACCCTGCATCATGTGTACTAGGGATGTGACCATATGCTTTTGTCCCGATTCGATTCGATTCAGATTTTTTTGGGTGGCGATTCGATTTAAATTGCGATTCTCACAATTCTTCAATATGGCTGATTTTGTAGATTAAAAACAAAAAAAAGTCAAACTTTTTTTTTTTTTTTTTAGCTTATCATTTTTTTTTTATTTCAATGAGGAAAAAACAACACAGTAACCAGACCATCATTCTGCCGCTATAATACCCAAGAAGACAAGTAAAAAAAATCAAATAAAACAATAAAAATGACCACATTTTTTACGATGGATTATGCTTATTCATTTGGAAAAACAATAGATTTTTAACAAAAAAAAAAAATTGATTTTAAAATTGTGAAGCAAAAAATCCTGATTTTCAATTAGATTTTCCCGATTGATAAAATATCTAAAGTTGCCATTCAACAAGCAAAGAGCTTTCTTTTACACTTCATCATGACTTCTGTAATAAAACATTGACTAAACAGTAAAATGAATAAATAGATGAATAAAAATAAAAACAGCAGCTAAGGTGCCCAAAGTATACTGTAAAAACCAGGGAAGAAAGAATGAAATCATAACATTTCAGTAAGAGGAAGCGACGTTATGGCAGGAATCTGTCTGTGGGCCACTCTCCCGCTGTCCTGCAGGGTTTAGATGTTTCCCTGCTTCAACACGACTGACCTAAATTAATGGGTTATTACGTAGAACTTGACAACAAGCTGTTGCATAATTTAATTTGAGTCAGGCGTGTTGCAGCAGGGATGCAACTAAAACCTTCAGGACAGTGGAACCAAGGATGTGAGACTGAGATCTCTGACTTACAGGTTGCCATAGAGCAGGGATCTCCAAATCCGGTCCTGGAGGGGCCGGTGTCCTGCAGGTATTGAAGGTTTCCCGTTTGCAACACATGTGATTCAAATAAAATGGATGTCCAATATGGATGTCTGTTGATGAACCATTCATTTGAATCAGGTGTGTTGCTACACGTCTAATCCCTGCAGGACACTGGCCTTCCAGGACCGGATTTGGGGATTCCTGCAACAGAGTCCAGCTCCAATACATCTGTGGCAGTGTTTCTCAATCCTAGTCCTCAGGAGCGACTGCCCTGCATGTTTTAAGTTTTTCTAACTCCAGCACGCCTGATGCAGATTAATCAAACTGTTCATCCAGTTCTTTGCAAGCCAGTCAATGGGCTATTTGTTTGAGTCAGGTGCTGAATTATCAACACATCTACTGATAAACACTGATCTGTGGGTTTAATTCACTCCTGTTTCAAAATCAGTCAGGTTTTATGCATCTCACCCAAGATCTGCCCTACAGTGTCAAGGCTGGAAACGGGAAAATGCAGGTTTTTATTGAGAAAAGACTAATTTTGAGTTACAAAGATACATTTTCTTGCCAACACTAAACTTTATTTGGAAATTAAAACGATATTACATGAAGTAGAATAAATAATTGTCTTTTAGACAACACGTGATGCATTTTTCACTTGTTAACATCTATGCTAAAACAATTATCAGAACAATGGTTGACATGGTTGGAGTGGGTTGGAACACACTTAACTTTATGAAGACAAACGTGTCATTTATGACACACAGTTTTTAAGACATTTTGCATGACTTTGTGGTAGAAACTTTACTCAAAACTCTGTTGTTCATCGTATAATACTGTTCTCCTTTACCCTGGTGGACACCATAAACAAAAAATCAAAATAATTTAGATCTATGGCATGATAATAAGTGGTAATTATACAAAAATAAATGTATTCATTTATTTTTTTCAGATATTGTTTAAGGGTCAAATAAAGACTTTAGTTAAAAAAAATCAGACTTTTCTCCTCAGTTGTTCTTAGGTTGGTTTTAAAAGGTTGTAGGTGAAACAACTATCCTCCTACATAAAAGTAAGAATGATTTCTTGATTTTATTTGTTTTAAAACTTGCTGAGACAGTGGAAAAGAAGAACGAGGGAGAGATCTGATTGCTGATTGTCATGATGGTGTAGAGATGTGGACCCAAAAACAGGAGAAGGGAGCCAGAGATGCAGAACTAGGAGGGTTTAATCCAGAAAACAATGGAAGGCAGAACTAAAACGTGGAACAGAATAAACGCAGGGAATTAACACAGGGTTGTAACACATGGGAGATTAACACAATGATCCAGTCCCAGGGAACAGAAACCAAGGAGTAAATATACACACACATAACAAGACACAGGTGGAATGGTTCAACTAATGAGACCAGGTGAGCTAATAAACAGGAACGTAAAACAGGAAACTAGACATAAAGGCACTAGGAAAACTACAAACTAAAACAGGAAACTAGACATAAAGGAACTAGGAAAACTACAAACTAAAACAGGAAACTAGACATTAAGGAACTAGAAAAAAACTACACACTAAAACCGGAAACTAGACATAAAGGAACTAGGAAAACTACAAACTAAAACAGGAAACTAGACATAAAGGAACTAGGAAAACTACACACAAAAACAGGAAACTAGACATAAAGGAACTAGGAAAACTACACACTAAAACAGGAAACTAGACATAAAGGAACTAGGAAAACTACAAACTAAAACCGGAAACTAGACATAAAGGAACTAGGAAAACTACAAACTAAAACAGGAAACTAGACATAAAGGAACTAGGAAAACTACACACAAAAACAGGAAACTAGACATAAAGGAAGTAGGAAAACTACAAACTAAAACAGGAAACTAGACATAAAGGAACTGGAAAAACTACAAACTAAAACAGGAAACTAGACATAAAGGAACTAGGAAAACTACAAACTAAAACGGGAAACTAGACATAAAGGAACTAGGAAAACTACACACTAAAACGGGAAACTAGACATAAAGGAACTAGGGAAACTACACACTAAAACGGGAAACTAGACATAAAGGAACTAGGAAAACTACAAACTAAAACGGGAAACTAGACATAAAGGAATTAGGAAAACTACACACTAAAACGGGAAACTAGACATAAAGGAATTAGGAAAACTACACACTAAAACGGGAAACTAGACATAAAGGAACTAGGGAAACTACACACTAAAACGGGAAACTAGACATAAAGGAACTAGGAAAACTACACACTAAAACGGGAAACTAGACATAAAGGAACTAGGAAAACTACAAACTAAAACGGGAAACTAGACATAAAGGAACTAGGAAAACTACACACTAAAACGGGAAACTAGACATAAAGGAACTAGGAAAACTACACACTAAAACGGGAAACTAGACATAAAGGAACTAGGAAAACTACACACTAAAACGGGAAACTAGACATAAAGGAACTAGGAAAACTACACACTAAAACGGGAAACTAGACATAAAGGAATTAGGAAAACTACACACTAAAACGGGAAACTAGACATAAAGGAACTAGGAAAACTACACACTAAAACGGGAAACTAGACATAAAGGAAGTAGGAAAACTACACACTAAAACGGGAAACTAGACATAAAGGAATTAGGAAAACTACACACTAAAATGGGAAACTAGACATAAAGGAACTAGGAAAACTACACACTAAAACGGGAAACTAGACATAAAGGAACTAGGAAAACTACACACTAAAACGGGAAACTAGACATAAAGGAACGAGGAAAACTACACACTAAAACGGGAAACTAGACATAAAGGAACTAGGAAAACTACACACTAAAACGGGAAACTAGACATAAAGGAACTAGGAAAACTACACACTAAAACGGGAAACTAGACATAAAGGAACTAGGAAAACTACACACTAAAACGGGAAACTAGACATAAAGGAAGTAGGAAAACTACACACTAAAACGGGAAACTAGACATTAAGGAACTAGGAAAACTACACACTAAAACGGGAAACTAGACATAAAGGAACTAGGAAAACTACACACTAAAACGGGAAACTAGACTTAAAGGAACTAGGAAAACTACACACTAAAACAGGAAACTAGACATAAAGGAACTAGGAAAACTACAAACTAAAACGGGAAACTAGACATAAAGGAACTAGGAAAACTACACACTAAACAGGAAACTAGACATAAAGGAACTAGGAAAACTACACACTAAAACAGGAAACTAGACATAAAGGAAGTAGGAAAACTACACACTAAAACGGGAAACTAGACATAAAGGAAGTAGGAAAACTACACACTAAAACGGGAAACTAGACATAAAGGAAGTAGGAAAACTACAAACTAAAACAGGAAACTAGACATAAAGGAACTAGGAAAACTACAAACTAAAACAGGAAACTAGACATAAAGGAACTAGGAAAACTACACACTAAAACAGGAAACTAGACATAAAGGAACTAGGAAAACTACACACTAAAACAGGAAACTAGACATAAAGGAACTAGGAAAACTACACACTAAAACGGGAAACTAGACATAAAGGAACTAGGAAAACTACACACTAAAACAGGAAACTAGACATAAAGGAACTAGGAAAACTACACAATAAAACGGGAAACTAGACATAAAGGAACTAGGAAAACTACACACTAAAACGGGAAACTAGACATAAAGGAACTAGGAAAACTACACACTAAAACGGGAAACTAGACATAAAGGAAGTAGGAAAACTACAAACTAAAACAGGAAACTAGACATAAAGGAACTAGGAAAACTACAAACTAAAACAGGAAACTAGACATAAAGGAACTAGGAAAACTACACAGTAAAACCGGAAACTAGAACGAAGAAACAAAACAAGAAACCAAGACCAAAAACAAAGAACACAGAACATGGAACTGATGTTTTGATAAAAACCTCTTAGAAAGCCAGACAGTGCTGAAGATGCCAAGACTTCACATGATGAAAGCAGTTGTGCTGCTTGATGGAGTCGTTTGGCAAAAGAAGGCTCAAATATCTTCCATGCAGTTATTGGAACCACCAAACCTGCACGTCATGGCTACCAACTACAGGAGGGAGAAAAAAAATCGGGTTATTTTGTTTTGCGATTTTTAAATAGATTTTTTTTTTAGATTTTTTAAAAAAATTTTAAATTTTATTTTAAATGTTTATATGATTAGATCCCAGATGGAGAAGAAGTTACAACTTTTCTCCAGCAGAGGGCGAAATGTTTCTCGCCAACTCTAGTAACATAACGTTATATCCGTTTTGGAAAACACGTAAACAGGAGACGGGGAATGGCGGGAAACCTGTAAAAATGCGCAGAAATAAATCCTCCACCATCACCTTTTAAGTCAAAAGCGTGGACGTATATTTGACTTTTTGCGTTGAAAGGAAAAGCAGAGCCGCACATGTCGAAGCTTTTTGTAAACTCTGTAATACACATGTGGCGTACTGCGGTAACATGACTAACGCTACTGCCCACCTAGGATGCTATCCTGAGGTAAATGCAGAGCTAACAGCCAAAACGTAGCGCAGCAGCAAGACAACACAAACCAGCACTTTTATATACAGTTCAAGCTTCTGAAACAAGAGTTTTAGTTCAAACAGCTGGTTCAGATATGTTGCTGCTGATTAAGTCATAAAAACTGACACAGTTGAATTTTTTAATTGAGAAATCTGGCTTGTGATATAGTCTGTAAACTCGGTCATCAGGAAAGTTTTCACATGGTGTAATGTTTAAATAGCAAATTAAAAATAGGCATTACTGAGGAATCGCAATTTAAATCGAATCGGCACCCAAAAAATTGTGAAAAATCAAACTGTTACAAAAGTGTATCGTTCCTACCCTGCTACCAACACTCACTTTGTCTACACTGTGATTCAGTTTGAGGACACACAAACATAATGCAGTTTGGTTTTTACATGTTTTTGAAGCACATTTTGTGGTGTGACTTTGTTCTTGTTTGTTTTGTCTCTGTGTTACAACCCATCCTGGTCATGGGGAAGGTTGTAACTAAGGACCACTGTGTCCACACGATTACCACATGGTGTCTGTCATATTCTTGTATCGTTCTGAATGACTGCTATCTGTAAGGAATAAATGTGGGTTTTTATATGAAAGTTTAAAAACAGTATTTCTAAAATTCACTGAGCTACAGATGCAGAAGCAAAGAGCGTTACAACTATAGACTGGAAATAAAAACATGCTACCATACCGGATCTGGATTATTTTAAGTGTTTATTTGCAGATTACTTTAATGGATACATTGGAAGGTAACGTGGAGTTAGGTATCTTGCCCATGGACATTTGGTATGTAGTCAGCAATCCAGGAGTCAATCCACTGACCTTCCCATCGGTACCGTTGATCCATTACTTATTCTACAGTGATTTGGCAGACGCTTTTATCCATAGTGACTTACATGTGAGAACCATAGCTGTTAACCTAACTGTATGTCTAGAGACTGTATGTCTCTAGAGAACCTGGAGAGAACCCACACATACACGGGGAGAACACGCAAACTGCACACAGAAAGACCCGTGTTCACCCCTCCCCCCCAGCCGAGGCTCGAACCAGCGACCTTCTTGCTGTGAAGCCACAGCGTGCAACACGGTGGCGCAGCGGTTAGCAGCCAAATCTTGGAGCTGTAGTACCACTGTTCAGTATTTATGCCTTATTTATTACTTATGCCTTACTAATGTATGCCTTATTTGTCCAGTGATCTTTACGTTTTCCTAAAATCCCTGTTTTTCCCTACAAGTTTGAATCCATGTTGCTTCATAAACTACATGTTGTCGGACACCTTTCATTTATTTTTTACAACTCAAGCAACAGTTCTGCTTTAGCTAAATCATAATCAGCTTTATTTGCCAAATATGTGCAAACACAAAGACATTTTTGCAGACAGATGTCATCACTCTGGTAGAAAGAAGTATCGGAGTCGGATCGGCAGTGACCCAGATGAGGTGTTGTTTAAATGATGTGCTGACTTGGCAAATGTTGGTTTTTACTCTGATATTGAAGTCTTGCTTTGAGACTGTAGGAAACCTTATTCAGCTGGATATGAATGGCAGAATCAGGATAGATTATGACATTAGTTTCGTTCAGACATATTTATGTAATTACACCCAGTGTTAAAATCAGACTCCAGCTCGTACATGTTCACCTCTACACCCCTAAGAACGTGACAAGTTGTAACTATGTGCAACTGGATAAACTGTAAATGTTGCAGCTCGGCAAAGAAAAAAAAACCCTTTATGAAATGTCGCAGCTGCTTGGACAAAGAGCTTCACCAAAGATGTTCTGTTTTTCTGTGATAAGAGGACATTTCCTAATGTTGCACATCAGCGAGTCTTATTGATGTGCACTGACTCTCATCTCAGGTAGAGAAGAAGCTGCTGATGATAACTGCTGGACCAAACGCTGTAGTTATCTGGAACCGTCACATTATGAGCTACAAAACTCTGCTCATCAGTAGGCGCGCATGTTAGACCAGCAGCGCTTTGTTGTACAGAAGACAAACCTCCAAGGCACGAAGACCAAGAAGAAATATTTGACTTGTTTTTTTGTTTTTTTTTTCTAAGGTCCGTGGCAGCAAAGGAGACGTGCTGTATATTCTGGATGCAAGTAATCCTCGCCATGCCAACTGGCTGCGGTTTGTCCATCAGGCGCCTTCACAAGAGCAGAAGAACTTGGCAGCAATTCAGGTATATTTCCACTCAGTGGACAATGAATCCCTTAGACTTAGAAGAAAAGCATAAATAATCCAGGCTGTACATGTCTGTCAGAGCAGACAAATTAAGAAATCATTTTTTTTTTTTTTTTGCCTTTTTTAGTAGAAATCCAAGCAAGAAAGCAGAAGCTTGTTATTTTAGTTGTTTTTTAAAACATACAAAATGACTGTGTGAGTTAATGTCATTGTGAGCGAGTGAACAGAGCGGATGAAACACGGGAAAGAACGAGCCTGCAACCTCACGAACTGAAGTGAAACGTTATTAAGCCTGACAGTTCTGATTGTTTTCATAATGAAAGCAGGTTTTAGCCAAAACGGGGAAAATCCATTCAATGAAATAGCTGCGTAAAAGATTGGTACTGTTCAGAAAACATGTCACTTTGGCTCGGAGCCTCCTTGTAGCCAGATGTTGAAACACTTCGAATCTGCACAAATGGGTCTAAATTGGGTGTGAAATTGGATAAGGAGAGAAAATCTATTTCCAAAACACTCTTAAACCTTTTTTTTTTCTTTCGCTGTTATCACTTTGATAAATACAACGTCAACAAAGCAGCTGGATCAAAGTTTCAGAGTTTTATATAACTTCCTTGGCACTTCGGCAACCCGGATGAACACTAAACTCTGCGTCTGGGAAACTTCACCTCTTGCACTTTTAAGTAAAAGATAAAAAAAGAAATGTTGCTCTCCAACAGTGGAAGAAAAATGGTGGAAGGAACAGAAAGCGAACACTTCGGGTCTAAGGGGCCAAGTTCCTGCCATTAATACTGGAACGTATGAAGTGATTGGTTGTTTAAAGGTCACGCATGCCAGTTAAATCTCTGTGTTTCATCAACAATGACATTTATTGTTTAGCTTTCCTCTTCTTAATCATTATTTATGTACATTTAGAATCCCATAATTAAAACAAAATGACGGTTTGATTTCATTAACATGACCTTTAAAGACAGGGAAGTTAATGAACACATTTTTAAGGCTTTGTGCCTTTGACCTGTGCCCTCAATCAGGCCGTAACCGGCTGTTGTCTGGGTGTAATGAGTTCAGCCCACCAGAACGCCTTCTAACTGGTTTAGCGGTGGATCAGAGTGTTTTGTCTTTACATTATGTCACGTTCTGCCTGCGCGACCTTCAGCAGTAACCATGTTTGTTAGGACGGAGAAAACATCTTCTACCTGGCCGTGGATGACATAGAGACAGACACAGAGCTATTGATTGGCTACCTGGACAGCGATATGGAGGAGGAGGAAGAAGAAGAGGAAGAAGACGATACTGATGAAGACGAGAACAGTAAAGAGGCCCGGCATCTTGTCGAAATGGGTGCAGTCTTATGTCCGCATTTGCTTCCTTGAATATTCTGTGATACGATGAAAGAAAACATCAAGTTACTTGGATTTTTTTCTCTCTGCAGAACTTGTAATAAAGAAGGAGGACCACCCGTGCTTGCTGTGTGAAAGCAGTTTTCCCAGTGAGGAGATCCTGGCCGCCCACCTCCAGAGTCTGCACCAGAGGCCCAGCACAGAGGAAAAGGAGTTCAAATGCAGGAACTGTGGCAAGAAGTTCCCCGTCAAACAGGCTCTGCAGCGCCAGTGAGTTGACTGTTCCATCACTTGATCCATTTAATGGTCGACTCTCTTCTATAAACGTCAACATCAGGAGGTAAAGCGGGCATTAAATCAGTGCAGTGTAGGCTCCAGATTCAGAGGTAACTTAAAGATAATGTGTGAGTTTAAGCAGAAGTTACTGATGAGAAAGCCACTCGTTTCCGTCCTGTCTGAGAATTACATCACATCAATTTCCTGCCTGGTGACAGCAGGTAGTTAGCTGATGGGAGTTTTACATACAAGCCTCACTATAACTGGGCATTTTACCTGCAGCCCCCCTTGCTTGGTTTCCAGCTGTGAAAGCGCCGCTCCGGGATTGAAATGAATTGTTTTGCGAACTGCAGCTGCAGAAAAATGGAAGACCGAATTCTCCTAAATGCAAGTAGTTTTTTTTTTCTCATAAAAGAACACGATTAACCCAACTGATGCACCGTCGTCAGCCACAGTGGCGCTGAAATGTCCGTCACATCGCTGCGTTTATGTAAAACAACTCATCAAAATGAAAGATAAACAGTCCCGTAAGCCTTTGCAGCGTTGCCTCAAAAACGGTTTACATTTGAAATTCTTTGTAAGCTGAGGGTAAAAATTTAATTACTGCATTTTATTCTAACCGCAATGCAAATGTGGAAGAAGAAATCCCTCTGTGCTCTGTAAATCAGTGAGTTTAATTTCACTGGAGTGCTTCTGTCCAACAGCCTCTCATGCTAGCCAAGCTAAAGTCATTTCCAACACTGTTGGTCTATAAAACTCTTTAACTTCAAGCAAATTCAATCAAAGTTTTCTGGTTTTCTGATGGTGTTTCATACTGCAATCACCTCCCACCTACCCCACAGAAAGCAACCAACCCACTCGTCCTGGGGATCGTTCCAGACAAAAGGTTGAACAAATGCAGTGAGCTCATGGACGTCCTAACCTGCACTGTCAGTTCTGAAACCCCGCCTCTGAATTAGCTGTCGCATCCCCGTGCTGGTTAAAAAGCCAGTGTGCACACGCTCATGACAAACCTATAAAAAGCATCGTCGATAGAAAAGGAGGAGGAGATAAGTTTGTTGTTCTCTTGCTCCTATTTTATACACCTCTGTATCTGTTTTCTTCTGATGTCGTCTGCTCTTCCTATTAATGCAACACTGTTCACGTCTCCATACATTTTTTTGTTCCATGCACAACATTAAGGACATGATGGAGAATATCGTCCTTAATTATTCCTGTAGTTTTGTTGGCTTTGTGATATTCAATTTGGTTTTAATGAACCACAACACACACTGCATGTTCATGAGGAGAAGCTCTTTATTGAATATGGTCCCTAAAATACATCAATGAAATGTTAAAATGGTTGATTCGATTATTATACGTCAGTACTTGTCTTTGTTATACTTCTTTGAAATTGGAAAGATATATATGTGTATATGTATATGTATATACACACATATATATATATATATATATATATATATATATATATATATATATATATATATATATATATAATATGTATACATACATTTATATATATATATGTATACATACATTTATATATATATATGTATACATACATTTATATATATAAATGTATACATACATTTATATATATATATGTATACATACATTTATATATATAAATGTATACATACATTTATATATATAAATGTATACATACATGTATAAATGTATACACAATTGGTATGATTCATATGGCAGGGACAAAAAGGCGTGTAAAGAGGGGGTTAAAGCAAGCTCAGCGAGTAACAGTTGATCTTTGTGCAGCAGTAGTAATTAATTACAGAGTTATGCTGGTAGAATTTAATTTCTTTTACTGACTTGTGAAAATTAGGCAAATTAGTGATATTAAGGTGCCTTTAGAAGGGATTTTGTTTTCCTAAAACGTAATTATAATAATCCAGCATGACAGATTACTTTTTTTTACCTGCTGTAACTTGTACCTACATAAAAATGCACACATGATGGATTTAATTAGGAGAAACTGGGATGAGCTGATTCTTTACTTTCCTTTTACGTTTTATGTTGCACTGGTGTGACTTTCCAAAGGCCTAGTTGGCATCTTATTTGTTTTTATTTCAAATCTCTCTTTAGTGTTTTGCATTGTTCTGAGTCACAGGATCCATCCGGTGACTCCAAAGCTCACCAGTGCTCCTTCTGCCACAACACATTCAGCTCAGAATCCAGGTAAAGCACACTCTTTCCCAACACACACACACACACACACACACACACACACACACACACAAACATGCTGCATTTACCCCAAAAAGCACAAAGATGTACTTTTAAAGAAAAGAAGAAATTTTCTAACTCGCAAAGGTTTTTTTCTTCTTCTTCTTCTGCTGGATCTCGTGCAAAGTTTTGAACAACATAAAGAAGCGTGTAAAGGAGATGCCAGGTTCATATGTAAAGCAGAGAGCTGTGGGAAACGATTCAAAAGCAAGGACGCTCTGAAGAAGCACAAAGGCAACGTTCACACAGGTGGGAATCTCTGTATTTCTCTCTCATGACTCCTAAAACAGACTTTTTATTCCTGTTTTCACACACACAGCACTTTGCTTTTTCAAGACCTGATGTAATGAATATAATTGTCCATTAGCAGCCTTGGCGCTGAAAAGAACTGCTGCAACAGCGCATGACCTCCATCAGTTTAAACCTCTGCAATGTTAAGACACATCTCTAATTACTTGAGCTCCATAATTGCTGACCTGTGTGTTCTGGGGGCGGCTCAGTCTGTCAGATAATTGGACTTCCATAGCTATTTATGATGGGATGTAGGGCAGCGGGAATCTGCACAGCTTCACATGTGAATCAAGTATCAAACCCAGATTAAGACATTCATCTCTGAGGCTGATGGAGCTGAGATCTGGGCCTTTATGTTTTTCCCAAATGCGGTCAGGACAAAGGGTGTGTGAGTGTGTGTCTGTGTGTGGGCGAGGGGGGGGGAAGTAGATCAGACGCAACAGATGTTGATCATGTAATTTAGAGGGGGATAAAGGGAGGATGTTACTGGTCCCTAAATGGTGGGATCACAGGGCCTGTGATTATTACTGCTAGTTTTCCTTTAATTTGCAGTGATGTTTCGTGAAATTGTTGCTCGGCGTTGTTGGTCCTAAAGATAGATCGGGATTTGTTATTTGTCATCCTGGTTTTATTTTCTAGGGAGCACACGACGGAAACTCACATGCACCATATGCAACAGAAAATGCTCCTCCTCTCTGAATCTTCAGGAACACAGAAAGGTGAGGCTCCTGCAACATCTGCTGTGCAGCTCAATTGATCCCGGCCAGATACTTTGCATCGGATCTGGGAGGATTTGCACAGTTTTGTGCATGATCCGTTTTTACAGTGGTGTCTCTCCGGTGCTGTTTCCTGCTGCACGGTGGTATTCATACCCCTCCCCTCGCTCTGTAACCCAACCTAACCTCTCCATCTCACATGCTCCTTTTCTTCATATGCTTCTTTATTCCTCTTCTTTGTAATGAAGTTGTTGCAAATGCAATCTGGGTGACACAGCACAGAGACGGTTTCTTTTTCACGAGCTCATCCCACAGGTCTCGTGAAATTTAAGAGGCTCTATTGGCTGACCATAAGGCTTTAACCTTGGCGTCAGGATTCTCTCTGCTATTGATGGATTGCAGATTTGAACACGGCTATTTAAACTCTCATACCGATAAATGTTTGTTTTGTTACTGTGCATATCATCCCTTTTTTTGCACATACGTTTGCTGTTTCAGCCACTTGTGTTTGGGTTGTCCTTTCCAGCCTACATTCCTGTGTTCCACAGTCATCTAATTTCACCGTAATTACCTGCTATTAAATTAATGGCATTAGATAATTGCTATTAACATAGCTGACATTAATAAATGGTCGTCTAACTTTTGCTATGACGATCACGAGGTAAATAGCAGAAAAAAGAAGCACGGACATATTACATTTCGCAAGTGTTTGCTTCAGTTCCTGTTTTCTTTTGCTGAAGCTTCTGAATGCTAAAATGCTCCGCTGGCATCGGCAGATTCAGCCTCCTTTGGTCAATTTTGATATGAGATTTTTAATCGTTTTGTCTCAAACAGCCAGATAACTGAGAAACATCATACCTATACATAAATAAGTTATTAAACAGAATAACAGGTACACTGCAAAAACTCAGCCTTAAAAAACAAGAAAAAAATATTTATAAAAATTAGGTAAATGTTGCTTAAAATAAAATAAATTATCTGCCAACAGTACAAGAAAATTTGGCTTGTCAAGACTTCCCAAAACAAGTAAAAATACTCTTAAAACAAGAGGAATTCTCTGGCATAAAAACTAAGAATTATCTTATCTTTTAAAAAAAAAAAGCATATGTGTACTCAATTTAAGATTTTTAATTTTACTTAAATTTCAGTTTTTGCAGTGTAAACAACAGCGTGACAACATTTAGTTTTGTAGACATGGTCAAGATGTCTTGTTAAGGTCTGAACAGAATTAGATAGGAAAAAAAAACAAGAAAAAAAAACAGGAAAAAAGAAGCAAAAATCAGCGACAGTCTGTAAATGTTTCATGGCTGCCGATTCGAGTCCAGAGCATAAACACTGAGCCATGATTCAGTTCCTGTCTGCATTATCTTTATGTGATTCCTGTTGGACTAAAAAGGTTAAATGCATTCTTAAAGTGTGGTTCTGATCAGACGAACTTTGTTTCTTTCTTGCATGGTGTAAACACACTGAGCAAGAAGATCGAATGTTTACCTTTTTCCCAGTGATGAAGCTACTTTATCCTGCTACTCATATTCCTGGATAACAATGCCTCCATCTGCAAGGCATGACGTCTCACTGAAAAGCTAGATGGCTATGAAAAATAGGAATCAGATGCAACATCCGTCACAGTCTGAGAGAATGTGGAACAACTTGTCAGTCTGAAGTCTCCACTGCCAAATATGGGAATATCTTTAGGAAAAACAATGTTCCGTCCCACGAGTAGAGACTTATGGAATCAGTGCCAACATGTGTTGGTGGCACATGATGGCTGCAACACCTTCCTAAGACACATTATGTTGGCTTTTCCTTTAATTTGTCAGCTGTCTGGTGCGCTGTGTCAAATACGTAGGCAGTGCCTCTTTTCTCCTTATCCAATCAGGTTCAGTGGAAACATAAAGTGCTCAAAACCACTGGGAATTTGGAAATGACCACTGGAAACCACTGGAATCGGCATTGTTTTTCCACTCTCTACATTTGGACCATCACTGTTCTGGCTTCTCTTAAATGGATTAGAAGGCTGTCGTGTTTTTTTCTGGACCTCAGGCTTGAGGCCGAAAAGAATGTAAGACAGAAATGTTGTCTTTGCCGCTGCCAGCACAAAAAACTGCTTTTATACTTTCTAATAACCAACCTCAGTTTTGTCAGACTTAAAACATTGAGTGATTATGAGCTGCTTTAAAATCTTCTTCAGGAGTTCAACAAAAACTATCATCACTGAGGCTCACGATGGTCCTGTGACGTTTTGTGGAGGTTCTGATCTCTTTGAAACATGTTGGGCATTAGATGACTGCTCAGGTTGTCTCAGTTAATAAATTTAACTTCCTGCAATTCATCAGTATTTATACAAATGGATTTTTCATCCGGCATAATCTGTCATCCAGTTTCACCTACAGACATTACAGCATCTCTGTCAGCTTGTTCATCATCAGACCACAATCTGTGTAACGTCTAAAGTCACCTGGAAGCTTGACTCAGACGTGAATCATTTAACCTACTTTTAACGTCAGTGTTTTCCCATTTCAGATCTCCTGGGTGTTCGTTAATGAGAGTGTGATATTCTTATGTGGCCTACTAAAGTGTCTATGTGCCACTTTTACTATTATGCTGTAAACGGTTGTAGAGGTGATTTTTACACCTCAGTGTCAGTGACTCATGACTGGAGCCATGGAGTTCTTAGGTTGGACTTCTGTCAGTCCAACCCATTTATATAAACATGAACTTTTTTCAGGTTTGGCCCAATCTTCTACTTGGAATAAAAAACTAGAAATGCACACGGAGAGAGCAAACCTCTGCCAAGCGATTGTTAAAGAATCCTTTAAAGGCGGAGTATGTAAGATTTTCAATATTTTCAAAATAAATGAATGATCAAATAAACTGATAAATGATAAAATAACTACAATCATAATTAGAACGTCTTTTGAACATGTAGGTTCCAGTCTGTCCATATTTGATGCGTTATTAAATTACAAGTTTAATTAATGACAAATGACCAAAAACACTTTTTTTTACTGGTAGGCAAACATTTAAGAAGGGTCTTAGTCATTAATTAAACTTGTAATTTAATAACACATCAAATATGAACAGACTGGAACCTACATGTTTAATGAATCTATTTATGATTGTAGTTATTTTGTTAGTTCATTTTTTAAAAAAATATTGAAAATCTTACATACTCCACCTTTAACAGTGATCCAGATCACCATTAAATTAAATCAGTTCTTCCTTTTCACATTTCCAACAACTCCTGAAAATATCACGAAAATCCGTCCATAACTTTTTGAGTTATCTTGAACACAAACAAACAGACAAACAAACAAACATAGAGATAAGCGCCGGTAGAAACACAACCTACTTTGTGGAGGATTTAAATTATTTGATTATTTCACAAAACAGACACAAGCACCGGTCACTTCCTGTTCAAAACATTTTTTAACACAGATAAATAATCAGCCAGTCACATGACAGCACTCAAATGCATTACAGAGAAGGTCTGAAGAAGAGAAAATATCCAGCGAGCAGCAGTTGTCTGGACCAGAATGTCTGGTTGATGTCAGAGGATAATGGGCAGACTGGTTGGAGATGATGGAAAGACAACAGGAAGTCCAATAAGCACTGGTTCCAACCAGAACATCATCTCTGAACACACAACCCGTCCAGCCTGGAAGCAGATGGTCTCCAGCAGGGGTGACCACCTCCGGTCGTCGAGACCTGCAGTCCTGTACGTGTTGGGAGTTTCCCTGCTGCAACACACCTGAGTCAAATCAATGTGTAATTAGCAGACTTGTGCAGAGCTCAAACTCTGTACAAGTCGGCTAATTAAGTCTGATGTGTGTCAGGTGTGTTGCAGCAGGGAAACTCCCAACAGGTGCAGGACTGCAGGTCTCGACGACCGGAGTTGGCCACACGTTGGTCTCCAGCAGCAGAAGACCACACCGGGTTCCCTCCTGTCAGTAAGAACAGGAAACTGAGGCTACAATTCACACAGACTCACCAGAACTGGACAATAGAAGATGGAGAAACGTTGCTGGTCTGATGAGTCTCCAGTTCAGCTCCACATTCTGATGTTAGTCCATCCCTTTATGACCACAGTGTACCATCATCTGATGGCTTCTTCCTGTGGGTTCACTCTTTGTGACGTAGGAGTCCCATCATGGACTGTGTGATGCTTCATGTCAATATGCAGCACAACGTTTCTGTTTCTGAGCATCAGTATTTTGTACCCCAGAACGGTGTTGGTTAAATGAGAGTTTCCGCCCGGCCCTGATGGAGGGTGGCCTGCCTGTGTTTTAGCATGCGTCCAGTGCTGAAATAAATGGACAGCATTGTCCCAGTCTGGATCGCCGTGTTTGCGTCTGTTTTAATAATAAAAGACAGCGTAAAGAGTTTTCCCCAGCATATAACAGTTCCAGTTTCCAACACCTGGTTGAATCTATGACACGGAAATTTAAAGCGATTCTGAATGGTGTCATCACCTGGTCTTTTCATGTGTCCACGGCTGCCTCGAAGTGGTTTTAAATAATTGTTTGAAAACTTACTAAACAAAAAAAAAAAATCTACCATAAAGGTCGTTGTGACCCTTTGCTTATAACAACTTTTTCTCATGAGAGTTTATGCAAGATTTTGATCAGCATGGTTGTTAGTTTAAATAATGTTAATGAGGTGCGTGCTGATTGGCCGCAGGAATGGGGGCTGGCGAATGCATTCAACGCCAAAACAGCTAGTGATGGCGAGCCAACGTGACCAAGCAGCAGATTATGAAATTCAGCCATTTATGTTTGAACATCACTCTGAGCCTGAGAGTGATGACGCCGTCTTTGCCTGGTATTTTCCCAAATGTTTGCAAAATGTTTGGCACAAACATAGACACAGAGATGCAGGTGCATTATTAACAAATGTTAATTTAATTTATTTGTCCCTGGTAGTTTGGTTCGCTGATGCTGGGAGACTAAAAACATTTGGGTGCTGGTTTTGGCAACTGACATCGAGCATCGTCGTCACGGCGACTGCGGCAGGTTGAGCAGGTGACTTTAGGCGTAGAAGAGGGGCTACAAATAGACTCCAGGGTGACGAAATCTCAGGAGCAAATCTAAGTCACGCGTTTATGAGAGTTCAGCTCTGTGGGCAGTTCTGCTGTGAAGAAAGAACCCAAAACTCGACGGTGTTTAAAAGAAGGGCTTTCAAGGAAGTTATGACATCGTTCCAACACCAATAGACACGTTTCAACTGGAACAAGTGCACAGAGTGTTTTAGGTATTTATTAAAAAACTTATTAAAACCAAATTTCCAGACATTTTAAAAAGCATTTTTACTTTCATTTCCTGATTTTCTTTCTTCTTTGCAACACCTCCATGTGACCTGTTGCCTTCAGTCATGACAACTATTTATTTTCTACTTTCTTTTTCCAGCATGAATCCTCCTTATATCCTTCATTTCATTCCTTTCTGCTGCCATATTTTATATGAGTCTGGGAAGACATTAATGTTGACTTTTCTTTGGTTGTTCTGCAGGCCAATGCATGAACCAGTGAGGGAGTAATTCTGGTTTAATCACACACTATGTCTGAGTTTCATCTGGTTCTAAATATGTGCTTCTCTGATTTAGGTCACCATCACATCAAGATGACTTCTCCTCTGCAAAACATCAAGATGTTGCTTCTGAACATGTTGGAAATAAATAATATGTTTCTGACATGTTCTTATAGCTTCAGTCAAAGCTTCATTAAGTATTATTCATGCAGAGGAGCAATCAGACTTTTCATAATGACCGTTTAGCTTAAAAGCGGCTTAAAACTTCCATTATCATCATTTAGCTGAACAAGCTTTTTGTGGAAGCAGCCGTGACGAGAGGAGCTGTGTTACATTAGCATATGCTATTGTAGCTCTACACCGGGGAACTATTGGATGTGTAATTATTGCGAGTATGCACTGAAGCATAAAGGGTATGGAAACTTTCCATCACTTTAATTGCTTTTCAGTGTGGAGACATCAGTCTAATGAGGACAGACAAGGTTTAGCTTCAGCTGACCATCACAGACATTGCTACCCTCAAACATCTGCAAGCCCGGAGTTTTTTTTTTTCTTTTCTTCTTTTTAGAAAAGAGCAGCACGACCGAAGCACAAAAGCCGACTTCTGTCTGCTTTTCTGTTTGCAGATACACGAAATATTTGAGTGCCACGCGTGCGATAAAAAATTCATCTCCACCAATCAGCTGAAACGCCACATGATCACGCATTCTGGTAAGAGAACGCAGCGTCAGCGAAACGCCCTCCTCGTGTCAGGTGTGTGTTACCTGGAAAGAATCTGTGTCAATGTCTCGCTCCTCAGAGAAGCGGCCGTACACGTGTGAGATCTGCAGCCGGTCGTTCAAGCGCTTGGACCAGGTGACGGCTCATAAGATCATCCACAGCGAGGACAAACCGTACAAGTGTAAGCTGTGCGGGAAGGAGTTCGCCCACCGTAATGTTTACAAGAATCATAAGAAGGTGAGCGAATGTGATCTGTTTATCTGGTTATTATTATTTTCTTTATTACACCAACTTATTATTGCTTTCCTAGAAGAGATATTTGTCCACTTCAAAGCTTATCATTAGTTAGGATGTAATCAATCAGGGTCTCGTTGGTGGCCCTAACCCCCGCCGCCTGCTTCCACATGTTTACTTTAGGGATTGAGGTGTCATTCAGATAGATAGATAGGCAGGAAAGCAGGGAGGGGAGTTGGATTAGTTTCTTTGAGGTCATCTTCATCATGTCAACAAACCAACTGACTGTGGAGCCTTCTTCCTAATCTGCTTGTATTTATGAAGCTTCCTTAGCGGTGAAAATGTGTCGGCTCGCTGTAAACACGATGACCAAGCTGCTCTGCTCTCTCTCTTTCTGCAGACACACTCTGAAGAAAGGCCTTTTCAGTGTGAGGAGTGCAAAGCGCTGTTCCGCACCCCCTTCTCTCTGCAGCGCCACCTTCTCATCCACAACAGTGAGTATAAACTTCAGCGTTTGCTTATCAGCTTATTGGTTATAATCCCGTTATAATCTCTTGGAAATGCTGCACAAAAGTCTTGAGCTGAGTAGCTTTCCATTCAGTCTGACTTTTTGGTAACATTAAAGTGTTTTGGAGCAACATTTGTCCAGTCTACCTGAAGATCTCCCTCAGCTGAGCTCAAGGGATGAATCACAGTTGTGTCTATACATAACAGACAATTTGGCAACACTGAAAAATGAACCATCAGATGTGGATCTGCAATGCGATACCATCTGGAAAGCATCTGATTGGAAAAGGTTGCATTTTTCAGCATGGAAATGAGCCAGAACACACTGCCAATGCTGTAAAAGCACACCTGGGTATAAAAACACACAACTCTCTGTCATGACTGGCCGCCCCACAGGCCAGACCTTAACATTGTTGAAGCAGCGTGGGATCATCTTGTCAGAGAACAGAACAAAAGACAAACAACATCTAAAGAAGAGCTTAGAAAATCCTTCAGGAAGTCTTGCCAACTATTCCAGAAGCGTCCTGAAAGAAATGAAAAGAAAGCTTGTCCGGTTGAGGCTGTGCATAAGAGAACAGCGGATCGGACCAAACATTTAGCTTCATCATAACCGCACACAATCCTGTTTTCATGTTTTATTTCTGTTCATACTCTTCTATGTTTTAACAAATCACTGCAACTATTACCTGGTTTCCTGCAGGGATGTGAAAGAGTAGGGATGCTCAAAACCTTTCCAAAGTACTCTGTATGGATATAAGCAAGGCAAGAGTACTTGTATCGCACAATTCAACAATTTGGTGATTCAAAGTGGCTTTACAGACACAAAGCATGAAAATTTACAAGAAAGAAAGGAAAAGTAAAGAAAAGCAGATAATAAGGATTAAAAACATTTAGTTCCAGCCCACAGACAGATGTTTTCTCTTTGCTGCTTGACATATTACCTGTTTTATACACGTAGTAAAGAGGTGAGCGGTGAGGAAAACAAAGGAAGGATGTGATGTAGCCTAGAGACAGGTCAGAAGTCTGAACATGGGATTGACCAATCAGAACACACTGAGTCAATTAGCAGTTAGGACCTTAAAGAGGCAGGAAGTAAAGTTTGTTTCGTTGTTGCTTTTTTTTTTTTTTCACTATAAAACTATGCAAAGTTCAGCCTCAGAATAACAAAAATTAAAACAAGAAAAGCTAAAGCTTGAAACCATGTTCCCGTTTTAAGTTAGGTAGCGTTAGCGAACAGTAGCCACCACATGGCTGTGGTCATACCAGACCAGGAAGGGCTGCAGCTGCAAAAGTCTTGAGTGTATTTTCATGGAGTAATGATGCATGTAATTGCCTCTGAATTCGAGTGTTCTGTAAGAGGAAGAATGTGTTGCTTCTTCTTTCAAAAGTAACATAATCTCTCTGCAAGTCATTTTTTTAAAGCTGCTCCACGGTGGAAATATTTATATGTTGCAGGACTGCTTGTGTGTTTAAAAAAGGGCTGAAATGTCAAGATGGTTTGTTTGTTTTCTTTGTTTTTACACTTTTTAAAACTGAATTCAGACTTTCTGAAAATGCTAATTATTTGTGAAAATGATTAAAAAAAACTTATTTATTAATAGCATCTTAAGCATTTTTCGAGAACATATTCAAGTACTTCTGTTAATGTAATCTGTAATCATCTACAAAACCAGCCTAGAAAGTTTTACAGGGGATCCTTCTGTATTTTATTATGAGCTGTCATCTCATTCCTACCCCTGTGGGTGCCCATTTACAGCACACGTCTTCTCCTGAAAGACACCAGGCCGACACACTCTGTCAGAAACTTTCTCTGTGGACAGTGGAGCTGCGGTCGAGGCTTGGCAGGATGCAGCTCTTGTCTTCCAACTGAGCCAGATAACAAAAGAGATTGTAAAGCTCAAGGCATTTCCTGCTGCTGTCCCAGGCGGCAGGCAATATAATCCCAGGACTTGTATTATGTATCAAGTTCTAGACAGTATATCTGGGGCTCGGGCAACGAGTGTGAGATTTCACCCTCCTCTAGGTGAGAGAATTTGATGAATTGTTAATGTCTTATTATGCCATGAATGGAGTTTGTCTGCCTCTGAAGCTGCAGTGCAGCTGTTGTAGCTCATTCAAGGTGAAAGTGCACGCTTCATTTTTATAATCTGGGTCTCATTACACTTCAAAAACCCCTCAAGTCATGTTATTTATTTGATTTCCTTTCTGTGTGCAAGTTTGATTCACAAAAGGAGTTAGAAGTTCGCTGAAATGAGACAGATGCAAACACAAGAAGCCACATTAGGTGGTTGTGCTGACATGGTCGCCAGGTTATGTTTGTTTTGTTTCAAGTTTGAAGCTAATGTTTTTTCAGTCCCAGATAATTAATTTCTTTATACATAAGGAAATAAACAACTGTCTTTTAGTGGGGTTGTATGAAGTACTGAAACATTGCACCTATCCTACCAGCAGTAAACGGCAGTCAGACCTTTCTTAGTATGAAGAATAACAATCTTTCCTAATGAAGGAGCCGACTGTACAAACCATGCAGATCAGGGATATCAGAGTGTATTTAAAAGGAATTAAAAGTGGTTCAAGCCGGAGCTCCTTTACTTCTACATCCCAGGGTAGTTTTCACTTCCTCACCTGAAGAACATCTCAGTCCATGGTGCATTTAAAAACACAATGTCCTGTTTGCAACACAATGTGTGATATGATCCGTATCGTGCAGACCCAGTCCATGCAACCGATGTGTCACTGTCCACTAAATACAGTCAACACACACTTCATCAGGTCCTCCTGCTTAATCGCTTGTTAACACAAATATTTAATCAGCAAATCACATTTCAGTAACTCAGTAAATCTGGACCAGAATGTATTGTTGATGTCAGAGGTCAGAGGAGAATGGTCAGACTGGTTGGAGATGTTTGACTGGTTCCAGCCTGGAAGCAGATGGTCTCCAGCAGCAGAAGACCACACCGGGTTCCCTCCTGTCAGTAAGAACAGGAAACTGAGGCTACAATTCACACAGACTCACCAGAACTGGACAATAGAAGATGGAGAAACGTTGCTGGTCTGATGAGTCTCCAGTTCAGCTCCACATTCACATGGTAGGATCAGAATCTGCTGGAAACATCATGACAACATGGATCCATCCTGCCGTCAGGATCAAGGCTTCAGGCTGCTGCTGGTGGAATGGTGGGGGGAGGTTTTCTGGTCCCACTTTGGTCCCCTTAGTACCAACATGACATGGTTTAACCAGCACAGCCTACCTGAGTCCTGCTGCTGACCATGTCCATCCCTTTCTGAGCACAGTGTAGCATCTTCTGATGGAAACTTCCAGCAGGATGATGCACCATGTCACAAAGCTCACATCATCTCCACCATGACGATGAGTTCACTGTCCTCCAACGGCCTCCACAGTCACCAGATCTCAGTCCAGCAGAGCAGCTTTGGGATGTGGTGGAACGGGAGATTCTGATCATGATGAGGTGGAACTGTGTCATGCTTCATGTCAATATGAATCTCTGAGAAACATTTATGTCAAGAATTAAGGCAGTTCTGAAGGAAAGAGGGGGTAAACTTAGTACTAGAAAGGCTGACGTAATAAAGTAGTCAGCGAGTTTAACTCTCCCTTCTTTTTGTTTGTAAGTGTTTTGAGTTGTTCTCCCTCCTATGCTTTGCTTTCTACTCATAAGAGCAAACTTTTAAAGGTGGAGCATGTAAGATTTTCAATATTTTCAAAATAAATTAACTACAATCATAATTAGAAAGTTTTTTTTTTAAACATGTAGGTTCCAGTCTGTCCATATTTGATGCTATTAAATTACAAGTTTAATTAATGACAAATGACAAAAAACACATTGTTTTTTACTGGTAGGCAAACATTTAAGAAGGGTCTTTGTCATTAATTAAATTTGTAATTTAATAACACATCAACTATGGACAGACTGGAACCTACATGTTTAAAAAAAACTATCTAATTATGATTGTAGTTATTTTTTAGTTCTTTTTTTTTTTAAATATTGAAAATCTTACATACTCCACCTTTAATGATTTTTTCACACACTGTTTCACCTAAATCCATCCAGATTAAAGTATTATAACTCTTAAAAACGTTCCTTCTTTGTATTGACGAGATTATACGTTAAAAGATCAGGAAATTCCGAGGTTAGAAAATGAGTTCCAACATTTAATACCAAATCAGCACATGTTGTTCTCACATGTGATGCTGCACATTTATGTGCCAGCTGTTGTGTTTTAGCCCTATTTTAAGACCTTGAGAATAACCCAGTGTGTGTGTGTGTGTGTGTGTGTGTGTGTCCATGTTTGGACGACATGGCCTTAATATCACACTGAAGCCCTGCTCTGTGTATTAATGGGATGTGTCGGCGAGGGTGTCGTTGACATTAATTATCATCAAGCGAACTTTCCGGTCTGATTGAAAACACAGAGAGCCTCCTCTTCCACCGCCGTTCCGTCTTACTGAGCTGACCATCATCAGCCTCTGTAACCGGAGAACGAGCGCAAGCTTGTAACCACTCGCTGTCTCCAATCTAACCGACTGTGTGGAAATTGAATGATCTCCATATAATGGAAACATGGACTCTACAACAATAGAGTCTGTTGTGTGGAGGCGTGAAGGAAACATCAGGCCGGGAACAGCTGGGACTGTACCCTGATGAAACTGTCTGCGGACTGTCTGACTGCCGTTTCAGCACCGCTCAGCGGAATTGAGCATGTTTTTCTTTTTCTCTTTTTTTTTTCTTGAACCAGACCATTTTAAAAGAACATTGTTTGGGACTGACTGGTCCAATAAAACACCTTCTCTGTCCTTTTTTTCCCCAAACAATCACCTCGCTGAAATTGGGTCCTGTCTTGCTGTGTGTGATGGCTGTGTGTTTATAAGCAACAACAATGACTAACAGAAAGCTGCTGCCGCACAATGATGCTCTGTCCTCGCTGCAGGTGAGAGGACATTCAAGTGTGACCAGTGTGACGCCACCTTCAAGAGGAAGGACACCCTCAATGTCCACATCCAGGTGGTGCACGACGGCCACAAAAAGTACAAGTGTGACCTGTGCGAGAAGGCCTTTGTGACGCCGTCTGTCCTCAAGAGCCACAAGAAGGTGAATGAAAAGAGCTGGAGCCAGCTGGCCCCAATCACACGCAGCGATTACGCGCCCGTAGCCACTTTCACATCGACTTCAGGAAAAATTGCTGTTTTTGTTGCGTTAGAAAACAACTTATAAAACCCAACTTTCTAAGATTTAACTTTTCAGAGCAGAAGTTATGGATCCCTTTCCAAGCAGTAAAGCTTCACATCATGTCCCGCTCCTGTTCTCATCGACGTGATGCGGCTAACTGCGCTAATATGTGAGACTATCAAACCTGCCAGGATCGTCCGTTTTGACCATTGCTGCATATGAAACAAATCCCCGTATTGATTTGAAATGGCAGTTAGTCCATTAGCTCTGCAGGGTTTCAAAGCCCCAAACAGATCTCTCTGCAGATATTGAGTCCTAAATCTGACAATGTCCGGCGCGGTTTTAGATCAAGATTGAAACCAAGCAGCTTCTTGGCACGCAGCAAAAGGAAAAGTCTCCGAGCTGTAGGGCTGAAGACAGGCATCCCGAAGTGTCTCGCGCTCACGATGTCTGGAGGCTGCTGGGAGATCTGGCCTTGATCAAAGTCAGGTTGCCGAGGAGATGACAACTCGCTGGCTGTGTTTACACGCCAGAGTTACCCGCCTTTTGACCACAATATTGTTGAAATCGTATTTAAAGTTCACTTTAATGCTCTGAAACCGTTTGTCTGCTCCAGCTTGGCTCAGCATGTAGTCACTAATAATGATGGCAGACATGTGAAATCAGTAGAGCACACTGTAACTCATCTGATGAAAATGTTAAATATGAAAGGATTAGTTTACAAAGTACTTTCACTCATCAGGAATGCCTTTACACTTTTATTGTTAAATTATCTTTAGAGTATTCTACTTGCTTATGCTTTCATTATCAACATCATGGCAAAAAATGTACAAAAAAAAACCCCCATTATTCATATTTTTAAGCAGGTTTTTAATCTAAAATCCAGCAAATACTTGATTAACACTTAAGTTGTTGTTCATCCCAATTTATTAGAATGAATATAAATACGGCTGTGGGTGCAGCAGGGCTGACCCATTAGCTTTGGACCTCAGGGTTCTTTTGTACTCAACACACGCTCTTCGGAAAGCAAAAGTCCATAAACCAGTTCTTCTTTTTGTCGTTTTTTAATGATAAAAAACAAAACTAAAAATTACACAAAGAAACTTGAATCCAGACCTTTCTACAAACCAAATTAAAAGCAGTGTGGGTCAAAAGACTGTGTTGCTCCAAGATCCAGTGGCTTCTGATCTTCTTTTCTTCTTGTTTATTATATATTATTTTCTTGATTATAGAGTCTAACAGCCAATCAAAATTTAGCAACCTGCAGTCATTTTCCTGCAACACAGAACTTCAACATTTAAACATAAAATATCACAAAGCTATGATAACTGAAGATTAAATAACAATAAAGAAAAAAGGCTACAATAATGGCATTTAAGAAATAAATAAATAAACTTCCTGCTTGGAGATCAAAACGTCTAGAAACAAAAATATCAGTGGAGGTTTTATAAAATGTTATGAAATTAAGCGGGTCCGCTGTTTTAACAGGGTTTTTAAAAATAATTTTAGAACATCATATCGTCATATTTTAGAACGATTTCCTGGCCCCCCCCGTCGGGATAAGGTTGTGTGCCTGTCAGCGATGCTGCGCGGATCTGGAGGAGCAGGTCGGACTCATTGGAGAAGTGCTCTTGTATTACAGTAAATGCTTTCTCCTCTCTCTGGATTCATGTTATATGAGAGACTGTCTGAGTGCGTCGGCATGTATGTGCACGTATTTATGTGCACATATTTTTTATAGTGTAATAAAACAGAATGAATGTTGATGGATTGTTTTTTAGAGTGGACACGTGAGCAGATTAATTGATATTAGCAAGAAAAATGTACGATAATTCCAAATAAAGCTCGGCAAATTCAACACTTGTGATACTAGCCCCCCCCCATCACCACACACACACACACACACACACCCAGCTGCCTGCTTAGGAAGGCAGAATGCCAGCAATATTTCCTCCTTACAACAAACAACAGCCAGCAACCGCGCTCCATCTGGGACACATGTGTTCATATAAGTGGGTTTGTTTGTGCATTGTTGTGTGTGAGAGGTCGCAAGAGTGTGCAGGCATGTTTGTTCATGTGCTCGTGTCTGTTTCTGTGTGAATATGTGTGTGTGTGTGTGTGTGAGTGTGGACGGGGGGCTTTGTAACAAAACACCCGAGGTGTCAAAGGGACACAGTGGGGCGATGGAGGGAAGAGCGGGGGCCTGGAGAGGAGGTGTTCCTGGATTGTTGTTGTACTGCTGTTGAAACTGTCGCTCTGAGTTCTAACTTTTCATTCTTACGATTATTTTGGGGGAATTTACAGCAGGCTGGACGGTGTGTGTGTGTGTGTGTGTGTGGAGGGTTTAACAGGGTACTTTTCAACAATGTGAGAGGGAAAGTCGAAGGTGTGTGTGTGTGTGTGCAGCCCTGTGGGTCGATAGAGCTGAACACCAGGGACTGTTTGGAAGTGGAAGGAGAGGAAGACGAGGGGGGAAGCAGGATGAAGGGATGAATGCCTGTTTGCACCCTTGGTTTTTGGAGCTGACCTGCGTGTCTCCTCTCCACTACTACTACTAGTTAGAGATGCTTTATAATGTTACTTTCATCCTGCTGCAGGAGTTTGAAGAAAGAAGAATTTAGATTCTGGCATTAGTTGTGTGACACATCAACTCCAGGAACATCATCATGTTAAGATGCAGCATTAAAAAGAATTATTCCTCATCTAATCCGTACCTCTCTGTAGGCACACTTTGGAGTGTAGGGAAAGTAGATGATTGATAAACTTCATTACAAGTTTGTTTTATGATTTGCCTTGTAGACACACACAGGGGAGAAGGAGAAGATTTGCCCGTACTGTGGACAAAAGTTCGCCAGCAACGGCACGCTACGTGTTCACATCCGCAGCCATACAGGTTAGTGGTTCCCGGTTCCTGCAGCGCTTTGCTAAATCCACCTCATAGCTAGAATCTCTGATCACCACTAAAACCAACACTTATATGAGAGGGTGCTTCCTTAGTGTATTAGTGTGGGAGACACTGTATGTATTCATCGATTACAGTGTTTTTATAAATATTTATCTATATCAGGGGTCTCTGGCTCTGGTCCTTGAGAGCTACCATCCTGCAGGGTTTAGTGTTTCCCTGCTGCAACTCGCCTGACCCAAATCAACGGCTCATTAACAGGCAGGTGCAGAAGTTGTCGGAGAAGCTTTTCATTTGCTTCAGGTGTGTTGCAGCAGGGAAAATGAATGGGTGTATTGGATTGATGTATTAATGTGTCTGTTTATAGAACAATCTGGACAAAAAAACCAAAATATTTTTGGTTTTTATAGATAAGTAAAACCAAAATGGTTGACATTATTTTTGTGGTGTGGTGTGGAAACAGTGTAAAAAATGTGTAAAAAAATGAAATATTTGTCTAAAACCAGCTGCATGTTGTCTTGAAGCTGTTTCTTGTTACATTTTATTTATTTACTATGTTTTTTTATTATATGTTTGGTTATTTAACGATTTGTGTGAGAGGGGCTGATTATTTAAAAGTTTCCTTCTTTCTGCTCCTTTTTGTTCAAGTGTTGGAAATTTTGGTTTGTTCTGATTGTTTTGTTTGGTCAAACACCAAACAGGACAAATAACTGCTGATTTTCTGTTTATTTCTTACATACCAAAGTGAACAACAAGTTTTCATTTATACACACCAAAACGATTTTCAAGTGGAACTATTATGTGCATTTCAGGCTAATTTATTTTTATTTCTGAGACCAGAAGGGCTGGGATTGATCGAGTTATTGTCACAAATGGCTTTATTTACTTCAGACCGACCCTCTCCGTAGGCTGTCAGATCAGCCTGCGGGCAAAACGAGTGGATTGAGACTCTTCCGCATTAAGCCCCGCCTCCTGCCACTGCACTACATCGGGAGCGCGCACCACACCTGCTTTCACCATCATTGTAACATCTCATAAACAGAAGGATTAGGCTAATATGAACTCAATAAAAAAACAAAATACAATGTCAACACATAGCATACAGCGCTACATGTTGGAACCTGAATCAGACCCTGAAAACGAAGTGGAAAACAGCAACCCACAGCAACGAATGCAGCAGGATGTCTCTCTTTGGTAAACTCACCAGCCATCATTGGAAATAACTTTATCCCACGTTTTCCACCCGCCTGATGTATTTGTACATGCCCTTGTTAACCAGTAGAAGGTAACCAATCACCGAACCTTATCCCCCGGGACGTCACAAGGATTTCCAAGTAGAAAAAAACTCTCTAAAACGACGCGTTTTTTGTTGCCATGGAAACCGAACGGAGAGAGTGCTGGAACTCAAACTCAAACTCAAACATGCGTTTAGGTGATAAAAAACAGTGCCGTTCACATGTCTGATGAGGATTCAACACTGTAACACTGTAGAAAGCTCAAGATACCATAGTAGCACCCCTTTAGCCAACGTTCAACATGTTTGTGGGTGTTGAAATGGAGCCCTGACACTAATCCTTGAGTATAACAGAGGCAGGTGTGTAGGAAATCCCTGCTTCATTCAGCGTATGGTGTCTGAACAGGTGTAGACACCAAAATATCGATTTTTTAAAATTATTTTTTATAAAGTATGTCATTACGATGTCGCACCACCTGATCCTAATGTGAGGTAGGACGCAGCAATGCCAGCACCTGTCCATGTGTGTCTTCTGAAGCCTTACGCCACCGTTTTTCCACGCACACGTCCAGACTCCCGACAACCGGCGTGAAGAGAAAATGAAGCATCGTTTGCTGCAGCCGTTTGCCACAAAAATAAAACCCTGGATGTTCATTAAACTGCCCTAAACTGGAAAGCTTGGCATTCTTGTGCGTTTCCTTACCAACAGACTGGTGCAGAGACCTGGCACAGCCACACAGAGATCTCTTGGCTTCTCGCCCTCTTTCTTTTTTCTTCCTTCCCCCTGTCTCTCCCCCACTCCTGACTTTCCTCTCCTTATTTCTCCTTCCCTCTCTAACTTCATCTAACTGCGTTGTTGTCTTGTGTTTTCTGTGGAACATTTCCGAACAGACTCACCTGCCGTAAGCCTTTGGCTTCGTCATCGCCCGACCACGCTGCGTCAAATTAAAAACGATTTATGGAAGCCTATCAGACGCTCACTGCAGCTGCTTGTTAGGTTAGTGTGTCAAAATGTTTGTGCGCATTGAGTGGTGGTCTGTTAACAAGCCTACCACGCTTTGTCAACAAGGGCCTTTGTATCTGTGCAGCTCTGCATGTGTGTGTTTGCGTACATGTGTATGTGCGAAGGACAAACCAACAGAAAGAGAGAACGTATACCAGTGTGGTCCGCAGGCCAGTCTGATTGTATTTATATGGAATAAACAAAAGAGAGGAATGCTGGGGGAGGGGTGGGAGCCGAAGGAACACCTAAAAGAAAAGAAAGGAGCAAATAGAGAAAAGACCCCTCCAAGAAAGCATCCAGCCGGATGACCTGGGACCCTGACTGGCTGTAAATCTGTCCCCTTCTTCTATAGCTCCCATTTTACTTGTTTGTTTGTATGTTTTTGTAAAAAAAAAAAAAAAAAAAAAAAGACAAAAAACAAAACAAAAAAAAAGCTCGGATGAACATTGGAAGTCGTCGCCGGAGCCACAACCCACGACGTCTTGCTATCGCCTCAAGCCAATGCGTCCAAGTCCTCCACCGGCTTGCATGATACAATTTGACTCCATCAATGTAAACAAAATCTTCTTCTGAGGCCTTTAAACCTGCAGCTTCTCCCGACGGCAGACAGGAAAGCTTGATCTTGTTTGTCTTCCTGCTTCACAGGAAGAAGTCAGGATTGATTATTTACCTGCTAAACACCGAGGATTTTGTAAGGATTCCCCTGAGATGTCCTCCCCCCCCCCCTATCAGTTTACCTCGAACACTGCGGAGCTTCATGGGCGAAGCTGGCGAGTAAAGAGGCTGAGTGTGAAACAGATTAAAGAGAGGTTTGAGAGAAAATCAACGTGACGGTTTAAGCAGTAGGCGAGGCGTGTACTGTGTATTTGACTTGGATTTAGTTTCAGTTTCATTTGGTCAGAACATTGTGTCAAGCTCAAACAAATTAGCTGCAATGCCACAGAGGCTGGCGTCGCCTCGAAAACGCCGCCTTTATGAGATCACTGGCAGCCCATAAAATCTGCGCTGTCAAAAAGCTCAAACTCGGTGGTCGTGATGGATGTTTCTGTCATTTTCTAAACGGTTCTTGTTGGCTCTGCGATGCAGCAGATATCTTCATCTCCACATCACAGCGCAGTGAGAGCAGATTTTCCCACCATATGTGCCACAGTGTGGTGAATAACCATCGCGGTGTCATGAAGATGATTAGTGCCAAGGGAAATGTTGACAGAACCCAGGGACTCGCTGTCATGTTGACATCATAGGACATGTCATGTTGGCAGCAACCACTGGTGTTAGCCCAGGAGCTGCATTACAGTGAACTGCTTTGTGGATTTGTTGCCCCAGAAAAAAATTCAGCTTCATGTTTTTTCACAGACAGCGAGGCCGGCGGGTCTCCGTTGTGCCTAAACGTGTTCAATCACCCACAAAGGAACTTCCATTACTTATTTATCTGTTCATGATGGTCCTTAAAAACAACATAGAAGGTCTTTGTTTCCCTTCAAACTAAACAATAAGAAATATGAGACATAATATGAGACGTTAAAGTGGAGATTTTTGTACTAAAATTTATGATTCAACTATTATTTTGTAAGTGAAAGAGAAGAAATTCCATTAGACGAGAGTTGTTGTGAACGAGCCGGTGTGAGGAGGTTGCTATGGGGCTGTTTGCCGACCAGATCACCGCATAAAACTTTTCATCACAGTGTGATCAGGTTGAGAAAGGTGGAAATAAGAAAAAAGAAAAGCTGCAGTAATAGTGAGACCAGCTGTCTCCCTCCATATGGTTTCAGTGTTACTTACTGCCAGATGTATGGAGGAATAAATGAATACCCAGCAAAAAGAGGCTTGGTGTCGCCTGCAAAACCTTTAAATAAGAAGCACGTCTTTACTTTTACTTCCAAGGATTCAGATTTGTTGGTTTAAGCTTTAGTTAGTTTCCTGAAGGTCTTTCAGACTTTTTCTTTGAAAATTAACTTCTTTTTAACTTCTTTTTTACTCTATGGATTTCAGAAGAATATATTTTTATTTGTTAAACCACTTCGCTCTGAACGAGAAATCATTAAAAAATAATACAAACTCCTAACGCCAAGGAAGAACTAGTGTTGTGTCTACGCACGAGAAACTGCTGAGAAAATAACCAATTTGGAATGGTATTTACACACTTTGTTACTGGCAGCTTGTCACAAAGACGCATCGTTTCTTTAGTTGCATTCATGAAAAATGCCACAAATAACACAGTTAAAAAGACACAAAATAATATAATTGTTCCAAGAAGATAGTCTCTGAACAGCCATGAGCTGGAAACGTAGCGTATCTCAGCATGGTGTGCAGCATGTCCTTACAAAGAATTTGGACAAAGTTAGCTTTGTTGAACAATAAAAATAAATAAACGAATAAATAAATAAATAAATATCGACAAAGACCCGACACAGGACCTGAGAGATCCATCTGGACCTTCGGTTTAACCATCTATTATTCGCTGAAGTTGGTTAGAGATGCTGTAAGGAAGCCATTTAGAAGGAATGAAAACGGGGACAAGTTTTGCCACATGACACAAGAACTGGACTGAAAATAAGCGGTAATGACCCAACTGCCCCAAAGGCCCGGACCTCAACATTACTGAGAATAAATCAAAAGGTAGAAATGTATTCTGAAGAAGACTACATAAAGAAATGAGAGAAAACGTGTCTAACGGGGTTCAGGCTCTGAAATAAGCCTAAACTTAAACTGCTTTTACTAAATACTGACCTTTTAAACTCAGAATTGTACAAACTCTGGTTTTATCGTCTATATCAGTGGTATTCACCTTGGTCCTACGAGGACCACAATCCAGCAGACTCTCTATGTATCCCTGCTCCAACACAGTTGGCTCAAATTAAAGAGTCATAGTGCAGAACCTGATGGGCTGTTAGATCCATTTAACTTGATTTCAGGTGTATTGCAGCAGGAATACATGGAAAACCTGCTGTAATGTGGACCTTTAGGACCGAATTAAGTACTCCTGGTCTTTACTGTGTGTGTTTGCACATTTTCAGACATTAAAAAACAAGAAAAGAAAACCCCCAGCTCTGGAAAGCAGCAGAGTTGAGTAACTCTGTAAATTAACTTAAAAAGATTCACATAATTTGATGGAAAATAAAGCGAAATCCACTTTTCCTGCAGCGCCAATGCTCTCCCATGTTGCTCTTCCCATAAAGGTCCCATCATGTCTGAATAAAGCCATCTGTTTCTTCATGTAAACACTGCATTTATGCTGCATGTATAGTTTACAGCCACAGATAAAGTCAAAAGGGCAGAGTTCTCACTGGTCCAGACCACCAGGTAATAATTATTCCCACCACTATATTGTTATTAACAGGTTTTTTTTGCAGTAGATTATTTACATTTAGAGGTTTCTGGCTTTCTTCAGACGCTGAGCGAGGAGCAACTCGCTGACATTCGTTCTGATATCTGAACAGGCTTGTGTTGCAGTTCTGCGCTTCGCGTAGATGTTGAACATGAGTAAATCACTGCCATGTGAATTTTGAAATACTTGTATAATTAAGTCAGTGGAGCTTGCAGAAAACTAATATTCTACGTGGATTTGCTGTTGTTTGCTTTATGTTGGATGAATAAAGCAGATATTGTTCTGTTGTCTCTTCTGTTTAACCTGTCTCGATTACATTATCAATATGAATTGTGGTTATTATTTATTCCCAAAGTTTGAGGTTTTATGTAGCTACATTGCAACTTAACGTGAGCTTCAAGGCAGAGCAGCTGCCCCCAGACTGACATCTGGCAATCAAACTCTGGAATCACTGAACCTATTTACGTACAGATGACTTTGTTTGTCTTAACTGTGGTCATGGTTACAATCTTGTAAAGCAAAATCACCATGTACTGAATTATTGTCTGCTTCTTTGATGAATAGGGCCTGGCCGTTGCCGCTTTTAACTGCTTTTGGGTGCAGAGATGCTTGATTTATATTGAGGATTGGGTTTTGACATATGTCAGGTTCACATGTGCAGCATGTGTGGCATGTCCCGGTCGCAGACCCGTCTGATGGAAGGACCCTCACGGAAGAAACTTTTAAATGAATCGTTTGAGGAAATGGAGAAATCTTCTGAGAGATCCTGGCTCTAATGCAAAGGTCAAGTGTAGAAGATGTTGGGCATTCCTCTGCTTCATCAAAGGCAGTGTCTTATCATCTTTAGCACGCTGATATCATGTTGCCTCTGTGGCCCCTGTCGGCATGTGGCACAGGGCAGAGGGAAGGACAGTGGAGGGCCACTGTCTGCCTGAACTGGAGGAAGCCGGGAATTAATTTCTGACGGACAGCGCTAATGTCTTTCAGACCAGAACCCCGAAGCTACAAAGAACTCTCCGTAACACGAACGCAGCACGGCAGGCAAAACGACAAAGCCCGACCATCTGCTAACCAGACACACGCACACATATACGACACACAAGGGGTGCCAAACGGATCGATTAGCAAACTAGGGGTGTGAGGGCCACAGCAGGGGGTGGGGGAGACATCCAGGGTCAAAGAGATGGTGTACTGTTTCAGCACATGCTAAATCAGTTACCATCTCCACACACATAAAGCCCTGGCTCAGCGCTGCAGCCACCCCTCATAATCCCCAAACAATCTGGCTCAATCTGGAGAATAAGTGGGGGGTTTCTGGTTACAGTAACACTCAGCAGAACACACACTCGGCCTCTCGCACGTTTCATAGACCAGCAATGGAGGAATGTCACCGTTACGCTTTCCAAGCAGTGTTTGTTCATTTCACTTGCTCTTGTTTTATTCCAAGCATGCAGATACAGAAGAAGAAGCCATGACTATGAAACACAAGTAGTTTCAGTGGGTTATTTGAACTATAAGTGACCATATTTACGACTGACCTCCTCCGCAATATTCAATACTGTCCTTTTCCAGATGAGACACACATGTTCAGAACTGAGGAGTGTATAGGTTAAGTAGGTGAATTGGTGTGTAGTTATTGCGAGGCTCAGTGAGGTAGGGTGTGGTTGTCTGTGCTGGGTATTAGCTGACAATAGCTAGCTCCTGGAGGGGACGCGATCCAAGCCGCAGCTCACTGCGCCCCATTGCTATTAGCGCACTAATGCCTTCCCCAGGACTCCCCAAGGCTAGCACTGGGTCTTAACCCGATACCACACATGCTACACAAGACACTGGATTTGCTCTCGTCTTTCCCAAAACACATCTGGGATTCAGATTTTCCTGTTTGTCAACAAAAGGTCTCCTAGAGGCTGAAATTGTGGGGGGGGGGGGGGGGGGGGGGGTGCTGGACAGAGCAGCGAGTAACCCTCATGCACATGTATCACTGTGTATCACTGTGCGATCGGGCCACATATGTCACGTTAACCCTTTCCACAGTCAGCTCAGGTTGGACGCTTTATTATTCGGTGTCACTGCTCCTCCCTGCGCTCCTCTGAAGCCCTCTTGTGGGGGGGTTTATGGTGGGTTTAGATCCTGACTCGTACGGCTGCTACATGACAGCTGCTGCAGCTTTTCTGTTGACAGACACTGGCTTTGTGGGATGTAAATACAAAGTGTCATGATAAAGCCCTTGAACTTAAGTCTTTGCAAGTTAACCTTTTAAATAAAATTGTATAAAAGCTGACCATTAAATGTTTAATGTGCACTTTGAAGAAGCCTCCACAGCTTGGCTGCTTCAGCAGACTTGTGCTTGATGTGAGAAACAGAAGAGAAACCGTTCCTCCAACACATCAGTGTTTATAGCAGAGGGTAAGATTACTCTTCTCATGTGCTCCCAAGATGGATTTTCCTGTTTTAATAAGCGTCTTTGCGTTTCGAATCCCAAGGAAACACAGCTAATTAACCTTATTACTTAAAGGGGGCAACACATCTCCCCCATCAATAAAATTACTTGCTTGCCTGTTCAACATTCAGCCACTGCAGACGGCTCATGTTAGTGTGAAGAGGATCAGAGATTAGGTGGTCATACTGGAGGAATGAACAACTATTTGCAGCTGTTTGATTATGTTGTAGCAGCTTAGCTTACAAATGAATTCTGCAGAGCAACTCTCCCCCATGAGAGCAGAGGCTAAAGAAGATGAAGATTAATTTCAGTCCCTCGTGTATTTGCATGAAACGATCACTAAAACCCTGATTTTTGGGTCAGCTTGGGTCTGAATTTTCCAGTTGGAATGTATCTTTTTAGCAGGCTCTTACTTCACCTTCTTTCTATAGACCTGTAATCAACTGTGTGGCTTTTATCAGGCCAGTGGATCAGCACACGGTAAACAGATCCATGTGTCAGCGGTGCGTTTGATTGACAGCTTGTCACTTTCTCTTTGTCGTCAGCGGTGCACTCTCAGATAGGATCTGTAAGACTTTGGCCGGACTGTTTTTGATCTGACCAGGAGAAGCTTGGTTGGTTTTAATGTCCTACTAAACGGTTGGCCAGTTGAAGCTCGGATAGCGAGCGTAGCCAACACAAGCTTTGTCCCTGCAGTGGAAAGTCAGCGTTCAGACATCTCTTTGTGAATGATACGTGCTCCACCATCGGAAAGGTCAAATTTGTGGTAAAGCGCATCAGGAAAACCGATTACAGGAAGCTGGCCACGTACGATGCAACATTTCTGCTTGATTTAAATCCTTTTTGGTATTTCTGCGTATTAACTTCTGTATTAGATGATTCATGTTCAGTTTTTATTTATGTCATGCACATTTCTGATTTTTACTTCCCAGGTGAGCGTCCTTACCAGTGCCCTTACTGTGACAAAGCATTCAGCAAGAATGATGGGCTGAAGATGCACATCCGCACTCACACCCGGGTATGTTGCATCCCTTTGTTTCTCGTGTGTGTTTGTCTATGTATCACTCATTTTTATACCCTCTGTTAGCATTAACCACTGTTCTACTCTATATATACAGTCCAGTGTTCACAGCCTGGGGGGGGGGGGGGGGGGGGGAAATCCTGTTTTTAAAGGGGCCCTTCTGTTGATAGATAGATGGGCAGACTCCCTGACAGACATATAAATATGCAGCGCAATGTAAACTTAGGGTTCCAGTCTTACCGATCAAACCCTAAATGGTTGGACTTGACACACTGTAATCCATTTTAATTGTCTCTTCTGTAGTTGCAATAAGAGCAAAGCAGGGACAGCACCATGTTTATAAACATTGTGGATTTTTTGTTTAACACTACATGCCAAGAAGAAAGAACACAAACTGCTGGATATCAGCCGTCCTTGTCCTTTGTTTATATGTCACGTCCGAAGGACAAGGAAGGTGTTGCGGCACTATGAGGTCATGCAGTTTTGTAACATCTGTCGCTTTCCGGCTGATGTCCTGCCTACACAAACACCACAGAAATCATGATTTAACACACCAAACAGCACCAAACCGTCCCACCTGGAGCCAGACGCCTTGATAGAAATGGGGTTACACAGAGCTGGTTAGATTGATCTTACCTGAAGCATTTATCAAACTTCCATCAAAAATTTTATTGCATTTTAAATAAGATTTTTCCTTTGAAACATCAATGGAAAAATTTTGAAATGAGTGTCTTTTTTTACATAAGCTCTGATTTCTTCTTTCCACATTCACAGATCCACAATATGGAGTTGCAATAACCACAAAGGCTCATGGGAAATCCATATTCAGCAGGAATTTAACCTTTTATGATTGTCACTCTTTAAATTTGAGTCACGTGCTTTACTTCCTGTTTATTGTTCATATTTAGACAATGTTGTTGGGATGTTTTCTTCTGTTTGAATGTCAGGGAAGTGATGCCCACCGCTACATCTACCTCTTTTTTTTTTGTCTTGTCCAGCATTTAAGAAGGCAAAATGGATTTTCTGGATGCTGTGTTCTGCTGGGCAAATTTACTTTGCCACGGGAAGCATCATAGATATAATGCTCCCCTTGATATTCTGGGTTTTAATTTTATTTTTCTATTTTTTTTTGCATAGTTGTTTGTATTACAAAGTTTGTACTGCTGGACAGGACTGGAGAGGACAGAAGAGAGACAGAAAGAGAATTGAAAAAAAGAGAGAACAGAAAACACCTTGTAGAGAGAAAAAGAGACGCTACATCTACCTCTAATCTATTAATTCCACTGGTAATAGAAGAGATACTGGATAAAAACTTAAAATTCAGACATGTGTTACCATTTCAGAAACTATATTCATGTGATTAAACCATTCTCCAATGTGGTGTCATTCCATCATATTTGGATTAGCAGTAAAATGTCCTGGTGATTTGGTTTTTTTTACAGACATTTTCTTAGAGTGCAGGAAGGAAATCTCACACACCTCACAAGTGAGAAAAGTGTGACTAATCCATGATGAAATATGTAACACTCCCTACCCGTTTAATTCTGAGGTCATTCACGCACTTTCAAGTTCTTTTGTTAATGTTTACAGTTTTACATTTTCTACGCTGAGGAAGCAGAATTCTCCTGCTCAGTGAACATTTAAAGCACAAGAGAAGAGGTGGTGTTCAGGGTGGAGAAAAACACTGGACGTCTTGAGTTCATTTCCTCAGCAGGGATGCCCCTCATTTCCCTGCATCAACTCTCTATGAGCTCTTTGTGAGCTTTTCTACATTTGTCACGTTTGACGAATGCAACTTATTATGTGTTTTATCGCAGAGCTCCGTCATCAGTTTGTACAGCAATAGCCATGATTGTCACGGCCTGTCATCATGGTTCATTACAAGGATCTGTTCTGCTTTAACGCTGTCCAGAGTACAGCGCCCTGCTGCATGCGGTGTGTTGATAGTGGAGGTATGTCTCTCTGTAGAAACAGGCAGGTATAATTTTCTAGTGTGCTGCTGATTAAACTGACCAATGTCTTGTTCTGAATGTTCCCAGACCTGCCTTTGCTCACGGTGCGCTGAAATATGGACTGAACAGTTACAAACAGCAGAGCCTGATGAAGTCACTATTGAGTAGAAAACTAATGTCATTTGGCCGAAGTAGCTGCAGCTCACTGCTAATGAACAGATGATTTGAGGTGGATGCGATTGCAGTTGGTGTGTTTATACCAGAAATCACTGGCAAACTTAAAAGGCCCAGACGTGAACTGATGACATTATGGATGTTTAAGGTGTGATGTGAATGAACGTGCCTGTTCTGTATGAACGCAGAAATACTTCTCATAATCATTTCTTCTTGTGCAATAAGGTTGTTAATGTTCTTGGACCAGGTCTGAGCTAGTTTAAAATACAATTTATATGAATTAGTGCATAAATTATTTGGATTATTTCAAACAGCACATTTTCTTATAAACTGCCAAATGAACATGATGGTGAGTTTATTGCTGGATTTAGGTGATTAAAAGGAAATCTGATTATGTAATTGTGGTTAAGCTGTTGTAACATTTGCAAACAGAGGCTCTGGTAGTTTTACTCTCTCCTTTAGCTAAGAGGAATGTTAGCCATGGATCCTGAAGTCTGTCTCCATCTCAATCTCACATGCTAGTATCTACAAGTTAGCATGAAAATCTTGCACTGTTTCGCCCAAAGACTGCTGGGACCCTTAACTGGACTAAGCGGTTAGGATAATGAATGAATGAATGAATGAATGAATGAATGAATGACTCTTGCACTGTTTTACACAGATGTTTTGAATGAGTAACATCAGAGGATATAAAATGTCTCCAGGACTTGATGCTGAACTTTACAAGCCAGCTTCCTCATAAATATCCCACAACGTGTAGATGCAGTAACCAGGCTTTTGGCGCCAGTGTGTATTCAGCCCAGGGTATTGTATTAGAGATGCATTTTACCTTACAGCGCCACGTCACACACCTACACCTGATTATCAACAAACTGGCTGCTTCGGACTTGCATCATGCCTGATTCATGGGAGAAAGCCGACATGACGTCAGAGGAAGAAATGAAAGACAAATAGGAACAGAGCAAGAAATAACAAATGAGTCAACAGGGGTCTGACTTTTACCTGTTAGAGTGAGCTCAGAGAAGAGACAGGATGTAGATGGAGGCTGAATTAGCTGTTGTTAGTTGGTGTCAATCAAAATATGAATAGTTCAGTAGTGTTGCTTAAACATAGCAGTGATCCATTCAACATATTGTTCCTGTCATCTCCTGCTTCCTTGTATTTCCAGCTGTGGAAGCATCTCCAGTAGAGAATCTCCTGCTTTGAACTGACTTCAAATGTAACAAGTAGCTTTGGAGAAAGTCCAAGTTGATTTTCTTTTTTTACTCATTTTGCAGAAAGTCTCCAGTCGTTATGCTTGGAAACAGTCTTCAGGCTATTGGAAATGGATTTACATTGGTCAAAACCAATTTTATACACACACACACACATAGATGTCATTTTTCTCAAGAGATACTTTGCTGAAGAGCAAATTATTCAGAATAAGCGTGATAAAATTTTCACACTGTACTGTGAGAGAATGCCAACCGTGCGTTTGGACAAGTGATGCTGAATAGAGGATCCTACGAGTAAGACCGTGGTCCTCAAACTGCAGCTGCCTGTACTGCAGACACAGGTCATGGTCATTTCTCACTGCAAGTGTCGTTGGGCTGCAGTAAAAGGATAAAAAGTCGAGTGTGTTAAACATAAATCATCCTGTAGGACATTAAATATAAATATTTTGCCTTTTATTTTCTTCTTGCAGGTGAAAAAGTTGTAGCGTTTTCTCCTAAATTCTTTAATGTGCCTTCGTACTAAATAAATGAACAAACAAAAATACATTCATTTGATCATTAGTGCAGGCAAAGTTCTGAGAATCATCAGGAGAAGTTTCTTCCCTGATACTTTCTACCTCAAATAGTCCGATCTCAGGTCTATCAGGAAAACCGCAACTTTTTTCACAAGATAAAATAATTCAGTTTCTTCCAAAGTGGAGGATCAACCATCCTGACAGACTGACACTGCTCAGATTCATACTGCCAGCTTGTCTAGAGATCATTTGAACCTCCACGGGGCTGCTTATTGACTTCTAACTCCTTCCTAAAGGCTAATGGAGCGCAGTGACTTCCTGCTGGCATGCTGCTTTACAAATACCTGCATATTTAACATGTCATGTGAGAAGTTTGGCTTTGCCGCTGCGAGTAAACACGACGCCATCCTTGCATTTCTAGATGTGCTCTTTGTAGAGAGTGGTCAGGCTCCGAGGAAAGGTCAGGTCACAGGTCAGAGGGGAACAGCTGAAGGTCGCCAGGTACAGATGTTCGATGTTACCGGGGTCAGTGTGAGGCATTGTGGGTAGTCCCCATCACCTAAGTCTTCAGACCTTTCAACCTTAACCCCTCTCAGGTTTTTGTTTCTGTTTTTGATGGGTTGAGATGATCCCCATTAAAGCGTCGGGGTTTAAGTTTGAATTAGCATCACACTGATCAGGAAAGGGTCCGTTTCTGTAGGGTGGGTTTCTCTCTCACACACAGAGGGCTTTATTTCCATTGTCCCCCCCCCCCCCCCCCCCCCCCTCCCTTTTTATTCTGTCACATGCACACAAACAGTTGCATCCTTAAAGCTCCTCACAGGCTCACATGCAGTGAACCTGATCTTTACCTCCTTTTGTATCCTGAGTCACTGGGCACTCCTTGCCCAGCCCACACGATAGCGCCTTTCCCAGGACCCTTATTTCCTGCATTCACCCAGTTCCCATGACAACTAAGCCTAAAATGGGTAGAGTCTCTGCTATCAGCCAGACTTGTCAAAAACAGCTTCCCTAAAGAGCGCCACTGGGAACCAACTCCTCGCTATCTCCTTCTTATTTCTCCTCCAGTCTTTCAGGTGTCAGCACTGTTTCCCCTCAGACTGAGCAGCACACGCCTACCGTCCACCCTCTTTGTCACGCCTACTGTACAAACACACACTCACACACACATGCATACTTGGACATTTCTGTGAAAACACACACACGCGGTGAGATGGCTGCCTCTGAAACAGGCCTGCAACAGGCACAGAGGAAATGTTCTTTGGTAAACTGATGAGGTGTGGAGACAGAGGATTGATATTCTACAGCCCCACAGTGCCAGGGCTCTGATACACGTTCAAAGGGATTTTCTTACTCTTTTTAGGAATCCATGTGTTTTTGATGGCCTCTATGCTGGCCGTTTCCTCCCGACTGCAGGGGCTGTTCAGGCCCTCCTTCCATATCTTCATAAGCGCACAGGGTGTGAGGAGAGACGGCCAGAAAGAGAGAGCATCCATGTGTGAAAGTGAATGTGTGTGCGCTGCAGGGGTGCTTCCACATCTTGTGCATGCCTGTTTGTTTTTCTCTGCATGTGCGCACAAACACGTGTGTGTCATTACACTTTTTTTCCTCCAGGTTTTGCCCATATGTGATGAAAAAAGGGGGGGGGGTTTGTTTTTATGTAAGTTCTGCTGCTGTCAGATAAAACACCATTTTTAACGCCTGTGTGTGTGTGTGTGTGTGTGTGTGTGTGTGTGTGTGTGTGATTCTGCAGGAGAAGCCGTATAAATGCAGCGAATGCAACAAGGCCTTCAGCCAGAAAAGAGGACTGGACGAGCACATGAGGACTCACACGGGGGAGAAACCTTTCCAGTGTGACGTGAGTCTGTCGCTGCTCTATTTCGAAAACCCTCCTCAGCTCGGTTCTTACTTTCTTCTCTTCGCCTTTTGTCCGTGTGTAAATGTGACAGAGCTCTGGCACGAGGCCCGATGCAGAGCCGAGTTAGAGGCAGATACTGATCTGAGTGGGCCGATCTCACGTAAACACATTGAGGGGATCAGAGGGGATAAATCTCCTTCTGCTTATAATACTGCAGAAATAATAATTACTCTCAGACTGAGGAAGGAAGCCGCAACAGAATCTGCTGTCTGTGTTTGCAAGTCACTTTTCCAACGCTGAACTTCATCACCCTTTCTGGAAATTAGAAACATGTTGCAGCTTTTTTAATATTTGAAACCACAACTGTGTTTTGGAAAAATCTTTAATTGAAAAACAAATTAAATGAAAGTTTTTAATGTGGGGGGGGGGGGGGGGGGGGGGATAAAAATAAGGCAGAGAGCAGTCAACACAGAGGACGCAGAATGCTTTGTCAGGACATGTTTAGTGTTATGATGGAGATGGAGAGTGATGTGAAGTGATTAAAGGTCCTGAACAGGAAGTTAGTTATGATCGTTTCTGCTTCTGATTCAGCCTGATCACCACCAAAGCAACTTAGTCCTTTTTTCAGTCCTCACACCGTCGGATCTGAACACACAGATGTTTTTTATATTCAGTGTGACTAACAGTTTCCAAGGACATCATTATCTCTGATGTCCATCATGAATAAATTTAGGATTCGGCTTTGAAATCTGAAAAGTAAAGTTGTGTGAAAGTCCAGGATAAACTTCTCTTCGTAGTGTTTTATTCCCATCTATCAGCTGGAAGAGCAAACAGAAGCTGCTATCAGCCAAATGTGCTGATTTGTACAGGCTGTGGTTTAATGAAATATAAACAAGTATAGGCTAAAAAAAGTTAGGTCCAACTTTTTTACCAGCTGGATTCTTCTGAGGTAACCAGATCATGATTACCACAGATCTATCCTGTCATGATTCAAACTACAAGCTAAAGGAGTTCAGGAAAATGTGAATAAGAAATAAAAAAGATTCTACTAATCTGTAAAAAAAGTTTTCTTTTGGCTTTAGGTTTTTGCCTTCCATAGAAGACTTGATGCACATTAATTAGGACTAAAAACCACAATAAGAGTCATACCAGACTTGGAAAGACTGGATCTGAGAAACAATAAACTCTGTCAGATCCACGTCTTCCCAGATATAATGTACACAGATATTATCTGGTATTCCCAGATACTGAAGAAATTCCAAAAGAAATGCTCTTTCTGTTTTTCCTCTTGTGGATGTCCACTGCAGTTGTTTTATTTATTTACTTCTTATTCCTTTGCCAAGTTAAAACTCCAGGGTACATTTAAATAGTCCCATTAACAAACACTTAACTAGGTCCACCTTGCTGGTCCTGGGTTGTACACTATTTACCTTCAGATTTGTGTGTGAAAATCCCAGTAGATCAACAGTTTCTGAAATAATCAGACCAGCAACCATGCTGCATTCAGAGTCACCCTTTTTCCTCATTATGATGCTCAGTTTGCTGCTGCCTTGTGATTGGCTGATTAGGTACTGACAAAGTGGCCAGTAAGTGGATATTTTATCATCATTTCATCATGAAGAAAAAAATCTCAACACGAAAAAACCTTTCCAACTGTAGAAAATCATCTGCAGTTGCTGTTGGCCACAAGCATCAGCCTCCCCTTTTATTGTCAGTGAAGCGTTACCAAAAAGTGTCGCCCAACAATATCCAACATTCATCTGGATTCCTGTTTCTCAGCTTTAAAAAGACACATACATGTAAATCATTTTGACCCTGAACTTTCTAGAACTCACACGTGCATTCTGTTTGGGACTTTAGTTTGAGTAAGACGTAAAGGATCAAAATGTTGCTGAAGCATCCTGTAACATCTGGGTTTACAGCCAGACGCTGAGGCCCCATCTCTCATCAGCTTCCCGTCGCTGTTTCAGTCAGAAAAAAAAACCTGAAATATTTTCCCGACGCTGGTTATGAAATGTAGGTAGCTGAGCCATGTACAGCAACAACAGATCAAAGTAGATGTCTGCAGCAAGTTACCTAGAAAGCTCCTCTGTTTTATGCTGTACAGACACAGATGTATGCTGTCAGTGAGATTTTCTCAATGTAATTCACAGATGGAGGCAAAGAAGCCTCACGCTGTGTTTCTCCAAGCTTTATGTCAAAACTGAGCACCAGCCAATGGCGGATTATCCTGATTGATATGGGGCGAGGAGTCATTTGTACAGTATAAAATGGCTCATTTAGGATGAATGATAAAGTTGCACGCAATTCCTCCCACTTCAGGCTGGAAAAAAACCCAAAAAAAACAGCAAGGATTTCTGTCACTGAGTGTCTTACTCACCCATCAGTCTGCATCGGTGATAAGCTCCGAACCCCACCTCCAGCAGGGCGATGATGATGATGATGATGATGATGATGATGATGATGATGATGAACGCAGTTACATAATGCATGTTCATTTGCAGCAGTTATGACTGTAATGACCCGGTATTTGTTGTTTTGAAGGTGTGTGACCTGTCGTTCAGCTTGAAGAAGATGCTCAGCAGACATAAGCTGACACACAACCCCAACCGGCCCATGGCAGAGTGCCAGCTGTGCCATAAGAAGTTCACCAGGAACGACTACCTCAAAGTACATATGGAGAATGTCCACGGGGAGACGGAGAGCTAAAGCCAATTACAGCAGCACAAATGAGATCCCAAATGAGATAAATTTTAGTCTTGTGCTTTATGTATCAGTAAAGTACATACATACTGTATACACAGATGGCTTGATAGCAGAAATGTTGCTATTAACGATAGATGGTAGGGTATGGGAAACATTAGGGTTAATATTCTATAAATTGAAGCAGATTTTACATCAGCTTGTCTTTTCGTTTTTCTGTTTCCACATTGTTTTTGATATTAGAATAAAAAAGATTAGCAGATATGTTGGATCTGCCTCCGGAGCCGCTGTGTCTGCTCACACAGAAGTCTTAAGTTTCACCTGCAGTCGTCGCGGCCTCCTCAGCGTTTCTGCACATCACGCTGGCTTCCTTGATGAAAACCTTGCTGAACGTTTGTGGCGAAAGGCCAAACTTTTTTTTCCAAAGTGTTAGATTATGTTTTAGTAGCAAACTATACATGTAACAGTCTTGTATATCTGTAGACGGACAAGTGGAGCCTTGAAAGCTCTGTAATCTGAAACAGATCTCACATTTCGGGTTTTGTTTACATGATAACCAGAGAGTATAAACACACTGTCGTTAGTCTTTCATGCAAGCTTTTTATAAATCGACTTGAGGGAAAGGTAGTTTAATTAGACCCAAATTTGACATGTTTTCTCTCTTGTTTTTGTCTATGTTTGGGAAGAGTTGTTGATGTTGCTGTTGGAGTTCAGTCATTAGCTTAAGATGTATGGTTTTAGTTATTCAGTCCTTTCCCACTACTTACTGTATGGAAACCAGTTGGATGTGACTGTTTCTTTGTCACACATTTGTGGACAATTTCTGTCTCTGTTCATTTTCATGAGGGATTGTTGAATATGTTTTCATATCAGACGCCTGGGCTGTTCAGTCTGTGTTTACATTGTTTTATATAAATCAATTATCAATACAGAATTTCATTGATGTCATGAGAAATGTCACTTTTTCCAAACCAAACTGTCACTTCACACTTTTTTTTTTTTTTTTTTTTTTAGAGTTTAAACATTGTCCCTTTACCAAACATCCACTTCCTCCTGTTGCTCTAACGATGTGTATGTGAACTGTTGACATCAGGGGGTGCAGGGGAAAAATGGCTTTGAGAGTTGATTAAAAGCATTCGGTTGTCGTTGTTAATCTAACCTCTATTCTTAGGCTGGCAGTGTGATGGGAGCGAAGGCTAATTAAAGCTTTTTTTTCTCTCTCTGAGGCCACAGTCACCACTCGCCTGATCTGTAAAGCCGCACACTAAAGAGCGCCTCTGATGGTTTCTCTCTGTGGATGCAAGGACTTTTTCTCACGTCCATCCCCCCACAGAGGCTCTCCGGTATCTCCGGATTGAAATCTGTGAGAATCTCATGAGGCTGCAGTGGGAGGGCTGCGAGTTATTCTCATCACAAGGGCTGCTGTTCAGACTCACTAAATCTTGCCACGTGTGGTTTTGGCTTCCTTAAAACATAACTGTTACAGTATGTCTTTGTCCACATTTTTAAGTGTGCACTATTTGTTCAACAATTAACTCATTTTGTCTTTTGGCTGTTCAGCTCGTAGCTGGGAGATTAAAAACGGCAGGATGTCTCTGGGATTATGTCAAGCCTTCAGTGGAGCATGGCAAGCGACGGCTGGGTCAACCTGCCCTCCCTCTGGAGCTCGGTTCACCGCATTGGCAGCGCAGGGCGCGGCCTGAGCCACCCGGGCCTGCCGAGCCCCGCTCTGCCCACCGAGCTTGTGCTACCAGCCGCCTGCTCTTTAGTGGTGAGCCCTCCAGGCCATACTGACGCACTCTTAAACACAGTGGCATTTATGATGCATCTTGTAAACAGTAGTGGAAGTTGGGATTTGCAACAGTGGGGGATTATCGTCTGCTGCATATCAAACTAAAGTGACTGACAGGGCAGACTGGGTGCAGCGATGCCCCTATTAGTCTCTGCAGCTGTGCACTGCCTGCCACCATCCACTCCGCTTTTTTTTTTTTTTCATTTTAGTCTCGCAACATTGCATTTTATCATGGGACTTTCCCAGTGACCCATTGTTATTGCTCCTTTCATTCCAGTGCATCCCTGCATACATGTGTCTCTCCCTTCCTGATGGGTGTCTCATGCCAAAGCTCCCAGTCAATGTGTTTCTAATTACATGTTTTTACTGGAAGCCCCAGTTTCCTGTGTTGCCTCCCCATTTGTGAATGTGGGCCAGACTGGGCCCCGACCAGTGTCCACAGAGCCAAACGCCAGCCCTGCCCACTGCACAGGAGTATCATTACCACGCCGGGCCGGGTTTATGGCAAACCACTGTCACGTTAGGAATGACACAGACACGGGTGTCTGACCCCTGTGTTTTAGTCAATGTTGCGCAGCAACAGGTAGTGCGCCCCCCCCCCCCCCCCCTTTAAACAGGGAATGTGGAATTCACGTATCCTGCAAAGAGTGCCATGCAGAGGAATTTTAATACGTCTGGGCAGAGTGCATTTATTCTGGGTCTCCCTTTTAGTAGTGATGGACAGTTTCTCAAAAGCTGTGTTTCCATGGAAACAGACAGTGGTTGTTAGGTACCTAAAAAGCTTTGAGGCTGAAAACCAGCAGAAGGTCACACGTCAGACTTAAGGCTAAGGGACGGAGTCAAAAACTTTTCATATCTGCAGAAACGTTCTCACGGCGCTTCTGTCCATGTTTCACAACCATGCTTCCAGTCTGATCTGTAGGTCTGAAGCCATCGGGTCAGCCGAGCGGGGATTATTAATGCTGTGACCATTAGACACCATTAGACCTCCTGTCTACTTACAGCGTTTCACGGAGACAACACAAAACATTAATTTTTTAAAAAAATGTTAGGTTACACAAATACATTAATGTGGATATATAAATAAAAATAGTCCTTTCATTGTCACCTATTTAAATAATAGCCTAAGTAATTTTATCCTATCTTTTTTAATATAAAAAACTGAATCTTATATTTACAAGAAATCAGACTTTTGTGTTTTTAGAACACTTGGAATAAATGACTTTGGTCATGACTTTAAGAAGGTGACAGTATTTTAGCGTCTGAACTCCCACATAAGCCTGACATTTCCTTACATTTCCTACAGAGTCTCAACAACAATCACAGAAAAGTTCAAACTAACAAAAAGAAAATCAACAATTTCTCTCTTTTACCCAAAAGATAAATTTAACAGAATCAGTTTAATGCTTTTTTTTTTTTAAATACTCCTGGGTTCTAATAATCCCACCCAGAAAAAACCTCAATTATAGAACAGAAAATGATTAATTTTTTGTGGTTTTTGGTCGTTTTAAAATCCAATTTTAACCACAAATGCCGGCATTTAAAGAGTTGGTTAAAAAAATATTTGCTCTGCACAGTAAGACAGAAGCCAATAATAGTATCTATTTTAAAAGAAGGAAGTATATAATAATGTATAATATTTCCATGTCATTCATGTCATTCATTCTTAGTGAAAAGTGTGACTGAAGTTCTCGGCGTGTTGGTGGGTTAAAATAAGAAACATGAAATGAATATCAGTGGGAAGCAGCACGGCCTTGTTGTTTATGTTTAAACTACATGCAGGAAATGAAACTAAACCAGGGCACCATGATGTCTTACACAAACACACACACACACACACACACACACAGACAAAATGTTAGAAAGATGAAAACTTCATATATATAGATGGAAAAACCTGGACAGGAAACACTCCAGTGGATTGATTGAAAACTGCTTCTTTTCCACATTTGTCCTAAAGAAGCAGAAAGCTGTCTTTTATTCTGCCTGTGAAGAAATGCGGGAGATTTATGAAGCTGTGAGGCTCAATCTGAAAGGTTTGAGAGTTAAAGACATCAGTCAGCGCTCCAGTCGACCTCTTGAGTTTCACTGCCGGTCAGCACATTGTTTCACGGTGCCATCACTCCTCCAGCTCATAAGGAATTACACCGTTGTCCTCACCCAAGAATCACTGACGGCTTCGTGCTCCTCTCGCAGGGTTACGGATAGTTCTGTAGCAAAGGAACTGATGCACGAGCTCTGACAGTATTTGTGATCTGACATAAAGGACCGGCGCTGATGCTCTGCTGAAGCAGACGTTCAACTTGTCAGAAAACCTCCAACAAAACAGAAAAACCAAAAACATTCTGACTTTTTCCATCGCTCAACACAACCAACAAAAGGGAAGATCTATGATGAGCTGCCAGCATCCAAATTCACCCCATTTCGTTCATTAAGCTGTGTGAATGTGAAAATGCTGGCAGTAGGGGGAGCGGAAAGGTGAAAGGTGACTGTCCTGCAGACAGACCCGTCTTTCTTTTTCTTTCCCCCAAAGATCTGCTCAGGGGTTTATTGTAAGGTAATTAGCGATGACAGAGACGACTCAGCAGGTCTAGCCAAAACATTTGTGGGAATGTGTCGAGAGATGCGACATGATTCCTCTCTTTTCTCTCCGGTCAGACGGTGGCTCATCCCCCCCCCCCCCCCCCCCCCCCTCCCATGTGCTGTTATTGTCGCGGCCCCCATAATCTTCAGGAGACCCGAGTTTCACGCCACAACACAAATGACACCAAACCCCTGCTGTGCTGGATAATCAGGGGTAAAAGCGTGCAAGAACACACACAGAGAGCTTCAAGCAAAGATCTTAAACATTGGACGTAAATTTAAATGAAAAGATACTTTTTAGATCCTGCAACATTGATGTATGTGGGGCAGCAGTGGAAGTCAGTCTGACTGGTGACATTACATTGGCCCTATTGTCCCCCGCTCATGCCACATCTCTGCTTTGAGTTTTGCAGCATGTTTGAAATGGAGTCCTGTGTGAGTCTGGAGAAACCGTACACCGCAGCCAGGGTCTGTTTCCTGTCAGAGCCGCAGCAGAAGCAACACTGAGATACGCACCTTTCATGTGCTGATTTGGGTTTCGGTCCGGTGAACAAACTACACATGCAGAGACACACACACACACACACACACACACACACACACACACACACTGCCCCGACCTGCACAAGGACGCAAACTTCATGGAGAAAAGACCTCCAGTGTCTTGTGGGCCTTCTGAAAAGTGTGAGGTGGGACCGGGGGTTTCTGTCTGAGCCCTGTGAATTGGCTACCGAGACCACACACGCACACTCACACATATAAGCAGACATGCACTGAATGATAATTCCCGAACCATACAGGGACATCATGTGACTGTTGTCAGAGAGGGCAGCTGCTCGGGCCAAAACACATCTATCTTCTGCAGGAAGTTATTGGTCAAACAGATGTAATGGATCTATTGTTCCTGTCCTGTTGACTGTGACCGTATCTGTCTCCTTCTAACACACACAGCCCACTCAGCCCACACTATATACATACTCTAAACAACAAGCGTGCATGTTTGTGCACTCGCTCTCTCTTCCTCCCGCTTCTCTCTATTACAGAAAGCATAGTGTGGAAAGATCATCAAGGTCTCCTAAATGAAAGGGAGGCCAGTTTACTCCCACACCCGTTGGCTCCAGCTCTGGATCAACAGCAGTAGCTTGTATAAACAATATGTAGAAGCAAACATACATGCAGCGTTGTGTAGTTTTGTAGCAGCTTGCATGCTGGATTCATGCATGCAGATCTCGGATACGGGTTCCTCCACTCGGTTGTCTTCAGGGGAGAAAGCTGGAAACGCAGGCATGAGGTTTTCCGCTTCCTTTTCTGCCACAAAAATGTGAAAGCGCTATAAAAACTAGAACGACTGAAACACAAATCCTCGACACGTAACAAAGAGTTTAAGGCTTCAAGTTTGAAGTTATGTCTGTAATTAACGTTTCTATTTCAATATCAGTCATGGATACAAATAAGTGCTTTTCCAGATAAGAACGGGATCACATGACAGTTCAATTGAACTACTGCAAATTTACATGCAGAAGGAAATTGGGGTCAAAATGCAGAAATTTATATGAAAAACTTGAATTTTGGGGTTATGACCCTGGAAATCATTTTGTCATACTGGGATTCTTTTGTTGGGAATATGGGCATATGCATTCTAATGGGAGCTGAAGAAAAACTATAAACACTCACAACTATAACATACAGTACATAGGTCATCGATTTACTAATTTTCTATACAATAAAACACCTTGCTGATTTAACATACAGTTGAAGTTAAAGGTGTAAGATACCTTTAAATGTTAACTTCAAAGTAAGACAATAAAGATTGTTTAAAATGACTAATTATAATATCATTTATTGTATTACAATTATTGGCTCATAGTAATGGAACTTAAATTTTGTGTATTTCTTGCTAATTTGGCTGTAAATGCTGTGATGCTTCATGCTTTAAATAATTAAGCTAATTTGGTTTAAACTACATTATCATGAGAGACTGAATTAAATGATGAATAATTTCATTAGACTGTTGCTAAACTTGTTAATTCTCCATTAAAAGTCATGATATGGCATGTTTCATTGATATATATATGTATATATATATATATATATATATATATATATATATATATATATATATATATATATATATATATATATATATATATATATAAAATATAAGTATAAATATAAGTATATAAGTATTTGCCCCCTTCCTGATTTCTTACCGTTTTGCTAATTTGTCACACTTAAATCTATCAGATAATCACAGAAATTTTATTATTAGGTAAACATAAGTTGAATAAATACAAAATTTTAAATCTTGATTTTATTCATTAAGGAAAATAATACTCTTCATGACTTTATGTGAAAAAGTATTTGCCCCCTGAACTTAACTTGTGCCACCTGCAGCAGCAACAACTGCAACTGAGGGTGCATTCACATCAGTTTGGTCCGCTAGACTCGGTCCGGGGACTGGGGACTTTAGGGGGGTCGTAACCATGCAGATAGAGATCATGTTTACGCTGCACTTTGGTCAAATGAGCCAAACCATTAGAATGGGGATATAGTATTTAGCAAAACAGAAGACAAGACCCGCATGAAGGGGAAAACTGTTTCCTCCACTTGAGAGTTAAACATGGAGATGAAACTATCGCTGTTTTGGTTTTTTTTCTATTTTGTCTTATGCAAGTATCCTGCAGAAATACACTGCAACAATGGACACAGTATGAACAACAGTATGAACAAAAGACGAGAACAACGTGGACTTGCTGTTGTGTTTCAAGTCGTCCTGTTGCTGGACCCAAATGTGCCGAACATTGACCTTCAAGCTTTCCTGGTAAACAGCAGAATTCATGGTTCCATCAATCCCAGCAAGTCTCTGCAGGTTCTGAAGCAGCAAAGCATCCCAGACCATCACACTACCACCACCATGTTTGAGTGTTGGTATGATCTTTATATCAAATGTTTTATTTTTACGTCAGACGTAACGGGACACTTTGTCTCATCAGTCCAAAGAATATTTTTCCTGAAGTCTTGGGGATCATTCAGAAGTTTCTTGGTAAATGTTAGATGAGTCTTTATGTTCTTTTTGGGGGTTCTGGCCTTGAAACTCTCCCATGATGCATTTCTGCCTAGTCTCTTTCTGAGTGTTGCATCATGAACTCTGAGCTTAGCTGAGGGAGGTGAAGCCTGCAGGTCTTTACATGCTGTTCGGGGTTCTGTGTGACCTCCTGGATGAGTTGTTTTTCTGGTTAATGTTGGAAAGCCCACCACTCCTAGGAGGGTTTGCCACTGTTCCCAGTTTTCTCCATGTGTGGATAACAGCTCTGAATGTGGTTGGCTACAGTCCTAAAGCCTTAGAAAAGACATTTTAACCCTTTCCAGACTGATAGATTTCAATCTCTTTGTTCCTCACTTGTTCTTGGATTTCTTCGGATGGCATCATGGTGTGTTTCTTCTCTACATCTCACAGCCCGCTTCACTTCCTCACATGCTTTTCTTTAAGTCATTCTTTTACTGAACAGGTCTGGCAGTGATCTGGTCTGGGTGTGGTCAGTGAAACTGAACTTTTCTGTTTTACATCGAGTCATGTAGGTTTGGAAAGCTTCTTTCCTTAATGCATAATGTACCGCATTTTGTATTTACTCAGGTTATGTTTGATATTAAAATGTGTGTGATGATCTAAAACATTTAAATAGGGCAGGTTTGCAAAATAGTAAGCACTCAGGAAAGGGGCAAATACTTTTTCACAGCGCTATAATGATAATTGGGACAGATGGTAATGTCAAAATGGTAAATATTATGATAGAACAACTAAAACTGAGCTAATTAAGAAAGTCAGTTTGTGCCCAGGCTGCAGGTGCAACACATCTTTACAAAAACGTAGAGAAGCTCAGTCTGTCATGCAATATTTCATCAAGGGAAGAAAAAAAAACCTGATGGCACACATGTACTACATCAGTGTGTGCCCTGCCTTCCTGCTTCTCAGCTGTCATCAGAAGCCAGTGATTTATCGGTGCTTGTGTTCATGTTCACTTGTTGGAAAGCGGATAAAATAAGGAAGCGCAGATCCCTGTTTCCCCGAGTGGTGCTCTGTCAGACATCAGCCTTGATCCCATAACTCCAGGATCCCAGCCCTGTCACGCTGACGAATGAGTGATTCCGACCTGGGTTACGGTGCAGTGGGGGCCTTCGCGTTCTCATAAATTACGCCCTTGTTATAAATAAAATCCTGTCCGCAAAGCGAGACAGGGAGGAGTGGTGAAAACTGCCGTTCGCTGCAATGGAAATCAAGTCAGAACACAACACGGCGAGTGGTGCTTTTGTCTGTCATTAAAGTAATGTAGTATTGTCTTAAAGCAGAAAAGGGGGGGGGGTCACGCCGCCTTTCGGTCCTCACAATGAAAAGAAGCAGATAGCAAATCTGGAGAGACTTCATTTACATTCTCACGTTTCAGCTTGCGTTGGATCCGAGACAGTTTACCTCCATGTCCTTGAAGGAGTCTTTGATGCTGTAACCCCTCAGTCTTTGTGCGTCAGCAGCACACAATGATGTTTGTGGAGGACTTTCCGCTTGTTTCTCCTGGCAAATGTGGGCAACCCGTATATTTAACCTCTTCACCAAACCTTTACAGCTATTGCTCTCACATCTCCACCCCCCCCCCCCACCCCCCCACTACACAGTTTTAGCCGATACTATCACAAGGTTACTCATGCAAGCCCAAAGTGGGGGAGCTGTCACACTACGGAGCCCGATCTGGGAGCCATTGTGCTCCAAGTCATTTCAAACACTGTGGTAAATAAGCAAGGTCAGTCTTAAGCTCCATTAAGCAAGAGGGGGGAAGGGGGGGGCCAGTTATTTACTGTATTTGTTTTCTTTTCCACGAGTCAGGACACAACCAGGTGCAGGTGTAGGCTGAGCTCGGAAACCTCGAGGGGCAGCAGACCACCGAACACTAAAGTCCTGGAGGGGAAGAAATGAACCGGGGGGGGGGGGTTGTCCTAAACAAAGGAATTGGGGGACACTTTAATCCTAAAAATAACAAATCAAGACTGTTAAAAAATATAAATAAAAAAACCGTAACTAAACTCCAAAAAGTATAAAAGATAACGACCCAGTGTTCAATCCCATCAACTAATGGTCGCCCAGTTACCATCTGTGGAAAAGCAGGGCTTGTCATAGAGGTCTCATATCAAGGCCTTTTTACGTCATGTTCATAAGTCCAAGTTGTAAACCTGAATTGTACAAGTTGGTAAAAGCTGAGATGTTTTTTGCACGTTTGAGACCGAAACAGAAGAGTTTGGTTCAGACGAGAAGCCATATGTCTGGAGAAAGCAAAGCACTGCATTCTGCCGTGTGAACCCGATCCCATCTGTGAAATTTAAACTGTTTTCACACGTGCACTGCAGGTCTTCTATAGTGGAGCGGTGGTATATGATAATGTCTGAAGTATGATATTCACTCTGGACTAATAGCTGAGATTTTCTAGACTGCCTCCTAATTAAGTGTGTTTACGGTCTGCAGGTCAGAACAAAAATCCTCCACTGCAAGCGAACCACTGAGGGATCGTGCACATTTCTAAGACTTACTGCTTCATAAAAGAGTTTGCCTCCTTCCAGCCTCTGGTTCCTGGACTTGGCATGAAACCCCCCATGCATGGCGAGCAGCTCTCTTGTTTTAACATGTGCAGTCTGTACTTCCTGCTTTGGGCAGATTATTACCCCGGCAGGGTGTCTGATTGCTGGCATGGATTTTAATTGTCCAAATCTCATCTTTACCATTGAGCTGACTTCCCCAGATGAATGCAATACAGTCTGTACAGGTGTGAAACTCCAGTCCTGTCCAACTCCAGGCCGGTATCCGGTTTCTGTTGTTTCCTTCTACCAACACGGCTGATTTAAATCAGATGGATCATTTCAGTCTGGTGTGTTGGAGCATGGAGACAGCAAGAACCTGCAGGATACCGACCCTGGAGGACTGGAGTCCAACACCTGTGTGAGAGTCACTCCTAAGAATACTTAACATTAACACACACATACACACACACATAAATAAGCGTAATGTATGACTTAAATCAAATCAAGCTTTATTTCTTTTGCGTTTTTCATGCCAGAGGCAACACAAAGTGCTTTATATGATAAAAACAAGTCATACTAATTAAAAATAAAGCAAACCTTCACACACAAATATTGATAACACAGCATTTAAAAGCAATTTAAAAACAGTTGCATGTTCTCCTTCACACAGACACACACACACACACACACACACACACACACACACACACACACACACACACAAGGACACACTGCATCACCCTAGCTCCTGTCTCTTTAACTGAATGTACGTACAACAACTAAATAAACAAAGTCAATTATTAAACATTAGTCTAGAACTCTTATATTTAACTTTTTAGATTCATAGTTTAGTTACTATGATCTTAAGTATGTGTATGTATATGTGTTAATACTGGCGAGTGCGTATATGTTTGTACGTATGTATGTGTGTGTATGTGCATATATGTGTATATGTGTATATGTATGTCTATGTATACGTGTGTATGTGTGTGTATGTATGTGTGTGTATGTATACATCTGTAGGTTGTTTTTTTCTTTTTGTTTTTGGGTTATTTTTTATTTTTTTTCTCCCTTTCCTCTCCCTTTATCTCTTTCACTTTTCTTATGAGGTGTTTTTTCTCCTTTCTCTTTCTGTCGTTCGTCTGTCCTCTCCGGTCCAGCAGTACAAACTCTACAATTCAAACAATAATACAAAATAAATATGGAAATAAAATAAAAATTCAGAAAGTCAAGGGGATCATTATATCTATAAAGCTTCCCTTGGCAGAGAAAATTTGCTCACCAGAACACAGCATCCAGACCATCATTCTGCTGCCTAAATGCTGGACAAGACCAAAAAAAAAAAAATTAGTCTAGAACTCTTTTTTTCCAAAGGAAGATGAGAATAATGACAGCTATCTTGTTAGCCTATGAGAAGAAGAACGGCTGGTCAGTATCTCCAAATAAAAGAAACACCAAGTTGTCCCTCATGCTCCTGGCTTGCAGATCCAGCACCGCTTCCTTCATCTTCTTGTTTTCCTCGGAGACTCTGGTTAACCCCTCGGTGAGGGATTTAACCGACTCTCTGAGGACCGCGTTTTCTATGGCCAGTGTTTCCACTTGCTTCTGGCTGAATTCCAGCGATTCCTGCAAGGCCTGAAACTCTTTGTGGAGAATCTCCACCGGGCTCAGGCGCGCATCAAAACTACTGAGCTTTTTATCGATAGAAATAAGAACACCCCGGCGACAAAATGGCTTCGGATGAATCTTTTCTGTCTTTTAGCCTGAGATGATGCGCTGGGATCGATGTTTGCTTTGGCTTCCCCATGACAACTCTGTCGAAACCCTGATCTATGAAGTCTGTCAGGCTGGCCAAATCCTCCCCGTTGTGCTCCAGAATGCACCTTAAAAGACACTATTTACTTTTAATTTCAGATTAATTTGGCAAAATGCACACATAAATAAATGAATGAATGAATAGTTTAAATTTGCCTGGTGTTACGTCTTGACCTCACTACTAGCCTACTTACCTGCAATCTCAGCGCCCTCAAAAAAATCTGTTTAACGAAGAAAAAATCCTCCAGGTCCAGCAAAAGTGAATTATGATTCCCAGAATGAGTCAGTTTAAACTCATTTTTTATAAAACTTTTCTTAAATGTGCATATATCTGGTGAAGCCCTTTTATCCAACTGATATTTAAACGTTCCTAGTCTTCAAAGCTTTTCAAGGTTTCAGTAGTCTCCGATTTGGGTCTTTACATACCTGGAAGTCATAAGCAAACGGAATTGTAGTTTATCCATATGCCATAAACTTTTCAAAACAAATTGTAACTCTAGATACCAAAGGCATGAAGTCTGTCTACATCTGTCAGGCTGTTTTTGCAGGATTTCGGGAACAGGACGCTCAGATGGGGCCTTGTTTGGAGTCGGCCTTTTTGTGAAGAACTCATGTTTGGAGTTGCGAGCTCACTCCTGCCCAGGTTACCTCTGCAACAGATTCTCCGTCTTTGTTCTCCCAATCAGAAACGTGTTTCAGTTTTAGTTTCATTAAAAGCATGTCCCTGAAATTGGATCCACATCTTTGTTCAGCAGGCGAACAGGAACAGTGTGCAACCTAACTGGAAGCAGATCGTCCAAACCGTCTTCAGCAGATGTATGTTTGTGCAACATGAACCCCAGTGTGTAACGTATCTGTGCTTGTGAAACCCTATAGCCCAAAGTGTCTATCTCTTTTCAGAGCTCTTACACGGCTCTACATCAACACATATTCACTGCGTATGACATCATTCACCCTTCAGACATATTAACAATTATTTCATTCTCTTCTCCTGCCAGGGAAACACCCTGGTCTGTAACACAGCAGCACACTTAGCATACATTTTCCACAGGAAACTGGCTGGAAGTGGCGCTGTCACTGCCTACCGCGCCAACAAGTGTCGGACAGATCCCATGTTTTGCTTGTAGTAGATGCTAGCAGGCTATCGCCACAGAGCACCTCATCCTCACCAGCAGGTTTCTCTTTTCTGACCTTTCACAAAGAGTCATCCAGCCCAAACGAAGTGTTAAAGACCCTGCGACTCAAAGCTGTTTGCAACCATTTTCATCCTCCTTTATTCCACTCTTATTGAAGGAAACTGATCCTGTAACAGCAGGGGAAGGAATGTGTGCAGAACGTATTCATCAGCCCAGAGCTGTTATGTAGAAGTCTCTCGTCTCCTTTATTCACATCATTACAGGAGCTTCGCAGTCGGGCCTCCTGGGAAAGGGAAAGTGAGCGGAGAAATGTCCACGCAGCACATGTAGGGAAGAGCTTCCAGATGTGACATGTCAGCATCAACGACAATCAATGATGAGGTGGGGATGTTGAAGGGGGTGGTGGGGGTCGATGAACTGATGGGCTCGCGGAGTGAGTGGGAATAATCCCTCCAAGAGAGAAAAATAATCATCCCCTCGCTGGAAGCTGGTGTTTGTGTTTTCAGACATTTTTTAAGTTTCAGCAACAAAATGAGCTGACTGGAGCTTTGCAAACAAAAAGTGTATTCACTCTTATACGCCGTGTGTTTGCATCGTTTAATCACTGAAGAGCTGTGAATTTATGAGCTTGCTTTTATCTACAAGAAGCCAAACCCAATCACTAAGAAGCAGTGTTCAGTGCCAGGTATGCTGCGCAGCATGCATGCAAACGTAGCGAGGGCAGGAGAGCACGAAGCCTGGGTTTACTGGGCTTTTTCATAACATATTGTCCCTTTTATGATTGTTTTGTACCAAGCCGAAAAGCCAAGATTTCTATTTGATTCTTGGAAACTCCAAGTGCTGAAAGCAGGAATCCTTTTAGACATTTTTATTCACCAAATTGTTCATTAAAGTGGCCCTGCGATGGACTGGCGAGCTGTCCAGGGTGTACCCTGCCTTTTGCCCAGAGACTGCTGGGATAGGCTCCAGCTTTCCCGTGACCATACATTGGATTAAGCGGTTAGGAAAATGAATAAATGATTGTTCATCAAAGTTAGTTTTCAGTCAGACAACTTACAAAGCGGCGGATAAAAACTTAATTGAGCATTATAGTTTGGCGTTCAGATTCCATCACTACTTATGAATATAATCAGTTCAATTGATCAATAAATATTGGTGTGAATGCTGAACAATGGTTTCCCTTTTGACCAGAGCCTACAGGTGGATGCTGGGGGTTGCAAAGCAGACGATGTGCAGTGATCATGGCAGCAGTGCATTAAGCAGTGGCAGTGGAAGCAAGCGTGAAGCAAACAGAAAGGAAGGAAGTGTGAAGCTCTAACAGACCACCCAGACTGGATGGTATGTTTGATATAGTCACCCTCTTAAAATAATGGCCCAAGCAATTTTATCAGGTTTTTCTAAAAACACAAAAGACTAATTTTTTCTGGATAACTGAATCAGTTTTTTGTGTTTTTAGAAAACTTAAAACAAATGAGTTGGGTCATTGTTTAAAGAAGGGGACGATGTGCTGTCTGAGTAATGCGGCACAGCGGCTTGCGTTGTCTGGTTGAACAAGCTTGCAGGTTTTACATGAGAAATTCTGAAAGGCATTGCGACAGCCAAAGTTCAGGTTTGTTAGATCACCAGCATCTAATTAATAAACTTCTGGTTATTGTTTCTGCTGCTTTAAGTGGACAACTAAACTGTTCTTTGCAGCATCATGTTAGTGGATCAATCACTCTGCTGGCTTCACTTTCCAGTTCAAATTACCGGCTGGCTTTAAATGATGCAGAAAGTAATCGTAGCTTATTTAACTCAGAGTTCATTTTCACTGTCCGAACAACATGTATGAGGTTTATAATGTCTAAAACTCAATGTGGAGCTGATATTAACACCAGTATATGAAATAATAATGCCTGAAAGACATTACTGATTGTTTCTTGATTTTATTTTCTCTTTAATTCCAACAAAAATAATGTTTTTACAAAAATTAAATGAGAAATCCCTTCATCGTGCTGTATTGAACAAATTAACACTAAATAAAAAACTATTAATTTGTCAATTCATAATTTTTCATGTAAAGAAGTGCTTTGTGTTAAAAAATTATATTTCGTCTTGTCCGTCCAGTCCTAATAAAATGAGGTTTCAGTGTTTAAAATAAAATGAAAGATAAATCAAACACAACAAGGACACAGCAGGTAAGCATCCCTTACGGCCACACAGGTTATCCTATCTGCTAATTGCTGTTAACAGAGTGATTAACAAAAACATAATTTGTCATCTTTAAAGTGGAAATGAAACAGTCAAGCAAACTAACATTATTTACTCAGTCACTCAGTCATCCTCTCATCAATAATAATATTCCAAACGTGAAAAATATTAACATATACAAGAAAACTGTAGTTTAGTTTTATCTTTTGTAGCAAGAGCGCCACCATCTTGCAGTACCGTAAATGGTGATGTCACCGGGTTGGTTGGTTTCACGGTCCTGATGAGAGTCCCATTGTGCGCATCAAATTAAGAGAGACAACAGAGTGAACAATGGAGACACTACTGCATTGCTCCTGGGTGTAAAAATGAGTTTTACAGAGTTCGGGCTGAGGGCAAAACAGTTCATTTTCACAAACCTCCGCTAAAAAGAAGAACTTCCGCTAAAAAGAAGAACTTCTGCGCTGGTTGGCAGCACTGAAGAGGAAGAACCCTCTGATTGGCCCCGAGTCTTGTTTGTATTTCTTCAACAAGCTAACATAAATTTAACTCAAAGGGTTTTTTAATCTTTAAACTTTATTGTAATTACAAAAGTACAGTTTTTATACACTAAAAATGTTTTGACAGCAGGAAACAACTTCACACATAAGACGAGCTCCTAATGTTGTTGTTAGCTAAAGCTAATGTTTATCTAGTAATTAGCTAGCAGCGTTAGCCGGGAGCAAAATAAATCTAGACGTTTTATTAGCTAATTGCAAATGGAAATATTGTTTGTATCTTTTCCATCATATTACTGTTTCACTGCAGCGTTTATTTTATTTGAGATTAAACCACCAGTGATTACTAACATTAGCTAGCTTTTCTAACAGTTACCTGCCGGACGCTCCAGTGTCTGCGCTCGGACATACTTCAGGGACAGCATGGCCACCTCCATAACGTCCACCTCCCGGCACAGTAGATCAAATGTGCGGACTTCAGTTATGCACGATTTACCGTGCAAGACATGGTCTAAGTTAGCCTCTTGGCAGCAGATCGACTCCATTATTGTGGACATCACAGAAAAGCAGCCACACCTACACCAGGTAGTAGTGCCGACCTGCTCCGCCCCATAGAGAAGCACCGGCTCCTCATCTAACCCTCCTCCCTCCTCATCACTGCTCGACTCACCCGGCGTATCGGCTTGAAAGCGTAGAATATTATATTCACTCGGTCTTTCAGTTTCGTCCTCCATTGTACCACTCTTATTAATTGTGTTAATATTGAATGGTTTCATTCAGCTCGCAGCCAAAGAACCAACAAACCCCGTGATGTCACCGTTTATGGTACTGCAAGATGGTGGCACTCTTGCTACAAAAGACAAAACTAAACTACGGTTTTCTTGTATATGTTAATATTTGTCACATTTGAAATATTATTATTGATGAAATTATGACTGGGTCTCGTAAATAGTTTGCTTGACTTTTTCATTTCCACTTTAAAGCGTTAAACTATTAACAGAAAGTTAATTTTATTACATTGAAAATTAAATGCTTTTGTCTCTATGAGCAGCTTAAATTGCTGCAGTGTGGATTTTTGCATGCAGTGACAGAAAGCTGAGATACGTCATGCAGAGGAATAAAGTTTTTTCTCAAAATGAATGGTTTGGTTATTGTTGTCTTTATTAACTTACTGGTACAGATTCTGCCCAGTTGCGACAAGGACGAATCCAGTTAGATGCTGGCTATTTATTTTCCTGTGTTCTGGACAGAACCTAAAGCTTATCATCTTGGGATAACCACTTACTAAACGTGGTGAATTCATGAGGAGAAAAGGCTGAATTTTCAGGCGACTTAGGAAGATGTGTTGATGGGAAAATGGCTTTGTGAACCTGAGACAACAGAATTATGAACTAGTTGTCTCAAGATACTGTTGTCACTAATAAATAACTCCAGGGATGGTCTTTTGTACACACGTCCCATATGTCTGCAGTATGAGAAAGGCTTTTATGTGTTAAGGATAAAACTCCTGCAGAAAACTCCATGATCTCAGATAATTTGCAGGCTAGTCTTGTGCTAGCAGCTAGCACAAGACTAGCTAGCCGCTAACTAGCTAGCAGCTAGCTAGTTAGCATGCTAACCTCTGTTGCTATCTGTGCCACATAATGTATAATAAACAGTTTGGACTTTATATGAAAACGTCTGTTTCTTCACATTCTGCTCTAACGTTTGGTCGATATTTAAAGGTTTCTCGGAAAACAGTACCAAAGCATTGTCACCATCAGTCAATTCACAACATGCTGCATTGTTTGGTGGCAGTGGAAGCAAAATAGGTTGCAGAATTATTATATGATAATAATAATATAATGGGATTATGATATGTAAAGGAGATGTCTGTTTGATGCATGTATCCGTGAGTTAATTACAGCAAAAATACAGCAAAGTGCAATGTGTGCATTTGTCTAATAGGCCATGTACAATGTACTGTTTTATCTATTTATTTAAAAAATGTCTTTAATTCTTTATAAAACAAAACAATCAATACAAACATGAATTTATAAGAACTTGAGCAAAGGATAAGAAATAAGAAAAAACTTATATAACCTGCCACTTTCACACAAATAATGAAACTATATTATAAAATGGACCCAAAATAGCTGTGGGCCAGAATCCTTTAAAAACAACAACAACAGCTTAATTTATTTTAAAAACACAATATTTGATTTAATTTCTTTATTCAGATTGTTCAAGAAACAGAAACACAACACTCCATCACTTCTGTTTTGAGTACTGCTTCATAAGTATTTCACATCCATATAAACTATAACTACAGATGCACAATACTACGGGCAAATGTGGATATTGGACGATATTGGCTTCAAAATTAAATAAACGGCCATTTCACCAATATCATTTATCTGATAACAACAGGCAAAAGAAAAGCAAGTCTGTTTTAAGAAGGATAGGGTGCACATATTTTCAGATGCACATGACAATTGTGAATAATCTGAATAATTTCTGCATTTAGGTGTGTGTGTGTGTGTGTGTGTGTGTGTGTGTGTGTGTGTGCACATCAACGGGATATCAATAACAAATATTGGCATAATGAGTTGTAAAATATTGCCATACCAGATAACGCTCAAAAATCCAATATTGTGCGTCCCTAATTAGAAGCACTTTGTCTTTGTCACATATTTTTCCATATTAATAGTTAAATTATTTCATTTTAGTTTAATACATCAAGACTGTTATCAGCTTGATCATTAAATGTTAACAATTAGCAAATTATGGACTGGATGGATCTGCTTCTACTAATAAAATAATGGATGTTTTAGATGTAGTTCCACATATTCCAGTGTGATCAATCTGGTATGGAACAATGAAACTGGGACTTCAGTTTCCACAGAATCTTTGGCTTTCTATTGATAATAACACCACAAATATCATTTCTCCTACTCTGTCAGTACTAATAATGAAATTTCAAAGTTTGGACCTGTATTAGTAAATACCATGACATATGTTTGATCAACTTGTAGGGACAATATTTACATTAAATAAGCATTTCATTACTTTCAGTTCTTTCACAGGCTCTGTATGGTCACCTGTGGTACACCTGCACTGGGCTCTGCCACGGACACACCCACTCCCAGCTTCCCTCGCAGCCTTTCTCCAGAGTACAGATCATTCTCACCTGTCATCTATTCATCCTCCAGCTATATAAACAGCAGCTCTCCAGACATCCATTGTCGGACCTCATGACTGCTCGCAGCCATTTCCCTCTGTCCCTTCCCAGACCCCGACTCACTCACCAACCCCTCAGATCGTTCTTGGATTGGTTCTGTCTCTGGATTCTCTGTGGCTTGACTTCCTGGTTTTGAACCCTTGCCTGTCTCTTGGATCACCCCTTTGAGCTGCATCACCATCGGCTTGGAGAGGTCATCATATCTTATCCTGTTGGTGAATAAACTTGTTCAATATGTCATGCATTTAAAGAAGTGTCATCTGCAAATAAAATACATTTTACTAGTTAAGATACATTAGTAATATTTTCGTATTTAAAAAAAAGAAAGATTTTATCTTGAACTGACACCTGTTAGGGCAAGGATCCTGAATCCTGGTCCTCAAGGCCCAGTGCCCTGCAGGTTTTCCCATTGGCCCTGCTGGAACACACCAGACTTGGACTCGAACAAGCTCTGCATACGTCTGCTAAATACACACTGATTTGAATCAGGTGTGTTGCAGCTGTGACGCTTGGAAAACCTGCCAGACCCTGGTACTCGAGGACCTGGATCTAGGATCCATGCGTTAGGGTGTTTTTATGTCATTTATTTTAAAACAGTGTTTGTTCTTTATATACCTTCCAACTTAATCAAGTTCCACCCCTCTAATAGCGTGTTTACTACGCTTTTTAAGAAAAATGTTAAAGAAAAAAGAAGAATGTTTTGAACTATGGTTGTCAAATGCTGTACGACCAGAGTCGAGGAGTTCCCGCTAATGAAGGCGACGTCGCTGAACTCCTAATGGGAAGAACACAAATTCAGTTCCAAACACATGTGGAGAGATTTTGTCCAACTTGGCCGCCAGGCCGGCTTCATTACCTCACATGCGAAGCTTGGACCACAGCGTTCTGGCTAAATGGGAGATGGAGATCCGATCAGGGCCACGGTTTCCTGCTGGGCACAAAGTCACTCTCACAAGCATCAAGCCAGATGTCAGCCAGATGCTGTTGCTCTCACTCCTCTTCAAAGAAACAATTAGGAACAATTATCGCAACATATAAATGAATTTCATCCATGATTAAAATGTTTGGTAGGAGGGAAAGGCTGGAGGGGGGGGGGGTCGAGCAGGACGCCCAGCCAGGTGGTTGTAATCTCCATGGCAGTCGCAGTGGGGCTTCGCTCAAAGGGTGGAACGAAAGAAAAACCTGCACCACTGTTGCAGTGCTCCCAGTCCCCCCCCCCCCCCCCCCCCCCCCTTCTTGCTGCATGTTCACCCCACCAATGAAGGCATCTGTCCCTTAATACGGCTTTAATGAAGGTCATTCATTTTAATGGAGCCTCATTTCAAACTCCAACAATTAAAGCTTGCGGTACACTTGACTGGGAGGTTGTTGAGACATTGTGAGTACCAGTTCTTCAAATAAACAATCCCCCTTTGCAACCCAGTGGGCATCAGAGCACCGTAATCCAGCTCACGGTGGTGGAAAGAGGAGAAGGCAGCTCGGCTCAGAGCGAAGATCAAAACCACGTTTCAGAAATGAAAACCACATTTAGCTAAGTGGCGAGAGGGATGACAGGTGGCTCCGGTATGTTCCGAGGATAACAGAACAATCAGGAATAATCAAGTTTGAAGGGTTGAGAACACGAAGAGGAACTGTGGAGTGATACAATGAGATTCTGATGTCAAGTGTTTGTCAGACAGCAACTGGAAACCGCTCGACTCGGTGAAGGATCAAACTCGGCGAAAGCGTCCTGCGTGTTTATGGCGTCCTGTGAAGAGAAATTGATGTGCATGGAAAAGCTAAAATAACGGTGTGCACGCCGAGGTGGAAGATGAAGACCTTCAAAGTCATCTGTGTGTGTCTCGCCTGAACAGGACGCTCAAGGTCTCCTGAAAAATCGCCGTGCAGTCCGTCTTTGAAGAGACGTGTGAAAGACGTGACAGTGATGCATTTTGATTCCCAGATGAAAGGTGTGAAGAAGACGCCTCTGCATGTGTACTTGTCAGGCCAGCAGTACACTGAGGTGATGATAGAACACTCGCACACCCAAATTACAATCAATTTCACCTAAATGATTAAAAAATCTTACATGTAAGACTTGTGTTATCTATTAAATTAGATTATTTCCATGTAAAACTTCATAAAAGCTCAGATTCTACATCTCAGATGCAGAGGGAATCTTGTTACACATCCTGTAAAATTTATGTGTTCATGCCTTAGATTAGAGAGATCCATCTTTGCAGGTATGTCAGCTACCCAGCATGCTTTGCTGCTTTCTGGCGTCAGATGGTATAATGTTGATGTATGATCTGTGAAGAGGAGCCTTGTTTTATCTCCTGGCACAGAGGCAGGGGATGTTCGCCCACCTCCCTCTGACTGTCTGCCTGCCTGCTGAGGACCTGATGAAAGCACAGGGCCACCTTGTCCAGAAGGCAAACATCTATCAGCAGAGCAACATGTCAAAGCGATGAGGGCAGTGCAGAGTCATCGTCAGGGCAGAGGAAGGGTACTGGCTCGGTCAGATGAGGTTTAAACCTGACAAACATCCCTGCAGTACTGCTGTTTTTAAAGATGTTTAACCTTACTTACTAGCCGGCATTTGGTTTTTCTGAATAGAATAGAAACAATAAGGGTGCATCCTTTACAGTGCCATATATTAGCTGCAGTGAATTTATCACAACTCAGTAGATGTGTGGAGTTGTCATTCTGCAATTTTAGCGCTGGAGATGCACCAATAAGCAGAAGAACTGCTCTATCACACTTTGGGTTTCCCATTGGCTGATGTAGCTCTGTTTAAACGTTGGGTAGGTAATGTTGCTCAGAGACATTTTGTTTTTACTCTGGGTGAACTGGTTCCTCGTCCTGATAGTAGTCTGTACATTTTGTAATCATGAACAATAAAAAATATAGTTACACCCTCAGTTGACTGTAAATCTGTAAAAAGTCTGACCGATCCGAACAATCGGACCGAATTGAAGTTGTTCATTTCTTATATTTCATAAGCTTCTTCTCCCGGCTCCCCTCCTCCCCCTCCAGCACTGCATACCTGATAGCTACACCCTGCATATAAACAGCGTGTTAGGATGAAAATACAAAGTAATGAAGAAGAAACTCTGAAGGCAAACATGGCTGAGAAAATGCAGGAAGCATTTCTCCGAACCGGCTCGGTTTATTTGCCTCCTGCTAAACAGCCGAGAAAGAGAAAATCGTTGGTGGAAAAAGCTGCGAATAAGAAAGGCACTCGGCGAGTGCAGACCTCCGCCACATCCTTTAAATAGTTCCTGGATCCAAACGGTGATCCGTATCACCACTAAAGTTAAATCATTTCTTCCTTTTCCCATTTCTAACAAGTCCTGAAAATTAAATTAAAATCCATCCATAACTTTTTGAGTTATCTTGAACACAAACAGTCAAACAGATAAACACTGGTAAAAAAATAAAAAGCTTTAAGGAGCATAAAGTGATGCCAAATGTCTCAGAAACGGGATGTATCATATAAATCACACTGGGTTCTTATGACTTCATTTGGACCTTTCATTTTCATGCAGAATTAGGTGTTTATGTGGTCATTTTTCATCTTGATGCTGTTTGAACTGCAGCAAGTCGTCTTAACTAAATGTACTGAGATGCTGCCATGTGATTGGCTGATTAGATATTTGCATTAACAAGCAGGTGAATGAGTGTACTTGATGCAGTGCCTGCTGAGTGTGTGCTGTAAATCTGTTTGCATTAAATTGCTGTCATGTGATTGGCTGACTAGATTTTTTAATTAAAAACTAAACAGATCAAATCAAATCATATAAAGCTTTATTTATAAAGCACTTTTTCACAATGAAATGTAACACAAAGTGCTGTACACATATTCAAACCAGCCCCGCCGTTCCCACACACATTAACACACACACACACACACACACACACACACACACCCAACACTTGTCTTTATTATCATGTATACACTTATATGTTGCTGAGCAAAGAGAAGCCCAGTAAGGAAACACTAACACCAGGAATTGACCAGACCACAGCAGCAAGGCCACCAGCACAGGCGCTGGTTCCACAGCCATGGCCAACACGACCCCTGGTGCAGAGGGCTCCCTCTGAGGAACACTACAAAATACATGATCAAATACATAAAAATAATAAAACATTACATACTTTTAAAAAGTAATATCTCTTATAAAATCCAATCAAGCTAATCTTAAAGGAAAATAAAATGTCCTTAAAAAAAATTGGGTTAAAAGGAATGAAGGAAATCTACACACTAAGACAAAAAATAAAACGCCAAATTTGGACCTGCATGCAACTTTTATGTTCTATGTCAGGATTAGTATCCTGTAAAATAATTCTGCATAATGTACAATTCTGTTAATACGTACAATCTATTAAATTAGAGATGCACCGATCCACTTTTTGGGAGTTCTGATCCGATGCTGATATCTGAATCTCTGCAGATACCGATATTTACAGATACCAAATCTGTTTATGTGATCATTATTGTGACTATGGTTATTATTGCTGTTATAACTGTGTAAGATTTCATTAGGTTGTAATAAATGACCCATTCTTTCTGAAGTTACCTCACCAATACAAATATAATAACATTACAGACCTAACAATTTCAACAAGTTTTATTTTGATTTGGCACATTTTACCTAAATACAACTATAAATGTGTGGTTTTGAAACAAAGATCTGGCTTTTATATAGTGTAACAAAAAATGTCACATTTCAACATTCAACGCGTTTATTTCTTTTAAAACATGTCCGAAGCATGTCATCAAACACATCTGTGCTAGTTTGACTGGTGTGGTATCAGGTATCGGTTGTGGTATCGATACACTTTTATTAATGCCAAGTACGAGTACACAACGATACTGACACCAGTATCAGTATCGGTGCATCCCTAATTAAAATAATTCTTTAATTTGAGCAGTGTTGTGCTGCAAGTCTTGCATTGACTCATTACTTATTGAAGGAAAACGTTTACAAATTTGAACAGACTTAAAATTATAAACTGGCTCAAAATAATGATGATGGTGATTCTTACAGGGATTCTGCATTATTCAGTGGTTCTATTTGCACTTTTCCTGGAATAATAGGAAACAGCAGGTTTACAATAAACACACAATACCCTGCAAGATCTCTCATCCCCTCAAGTGGTACCCGGCGCAGCTGAAGACACAATACAGTGAAAACATCTTTGCATGAGCAACAACACCATTAAAATGCATAAATGCATACAGCACAGCCAGATAATTCCAGGCATATGGCCGTGAGACAACACTTTATAGGCCTGATAAATGAAAACAAACGCACACAAAGACATGAAAACAATCCAAGCTTTTTCCTGCATTTCTCCACTAAGCGATCAACACACCCGCACGCTTTGAAGTGGCTTTTGAGGGTTAATGATGGGCGCATTGCCTGCTCTCCCAAACCGAATGTTTCTATTTTTGTAAACCAACACCCTCCGTTTCCTTGTATTCTTCAGCAAATAAAGACAAAATGCTACGTGCATTTGGAGGCAATTGCTCCAGCAGGCCGATCCTTTCAGTTTGCTCTTTATAAATTTCTGCACTTCATCCTTGAAGCATAGCGACACTGAAATCTGTGAACACAATGACTCTCTCTCTCTCTCTCTCTCTTTCTCTCTGTGTTTCCTGATTGCTTCCACACACTCAAAGCAAGTCCAGCTGGAGACTGTAAAAATAAACTTCATGTTTAAAATGGGCAGATTAGCCCTTTTAAATTGGTTTCTTTTCATGTTCTTGCTTCCCTGTGTGTCCAGCCTGGCAGGAGTCGGCGGCTTGTGTGTGTGTGTGTGTGTGTGTGTGTGCTGTATGGGAATATATGTAGACGAGTGCAAGGAAGCACTAATTGGCAAGAGAGACCTGTCGCCTGCCAGATGTTTCTGTGAAAGCCGTCGGGTCCACAGTGAGGTGTCGGAGGCCTGCACATGCATCAGGAACCCGTCAGAACGCTGGACTGCGCTCTCCTGCGGGACACCTGACTTCCTGGCTGCATGTCTCGTCATGTTCAAGTTGGTCCAGATGGTCGAACTTCAGGAAAGTAAATGAAGAAATCATCTCATTCTGATATCTTTATTACGTAATATCTTTATCTTTGCAGGTCCAGAATGGGAATATTTCTGGTTTTGCCTTTCCATGCCTGAATCTTGTGCATTTTCACTTGCAAAACCTTAGAATACCTTTGAAGGTGTGAAGTCAGGACGGTGATCATTGCGTGTTTAGTTTACGTGAACGGTCTGCCTCCACGTCTCATGGCCGCCTCTCGCTTCTCAGCAGTCTGTCATTTTTCTATGGCACATTACAAAACCTATTACTCTTCACTCATCACTTCTAAGGAGACATACGGGGAGAGAGGCTTAAAGCCAACCTCAAGCAAAACCCATCTGGGAAGCTTAATTACAAGTAAGCTCTGTTTAATAAGCAGTGGATCATATATCCCGGTTCAGCTTGTAGAAGAGCAGAGAGGAACCTCCAGAGGCTCAGAACATTAGTGTTTGTGTGTGAATGTACACGATCGCATGCCAGCAGCGCTGCACCAAGGCGCTGTTTTGGCCTGGCACTGAGATCCACTCTGTCGGAGGAAATTTGGCGGCATAAAACTATGACAAACTCCCTCCCTTCGCCTGCTGATGAGGTGCTCTTGAGCAAGACGCTTTAAACAGTCCAACAAGGCAGGCAGGAATGTGATGAACTGAATGACTGAGACAAACAGTGTCGATTTTTTTTTCCTTTTTCTTCGTTTATGTGTTTGTTTTCAAGTGCTTTCATGAAAGCATTAAAAGTTTATGTGGAGACCAAATCAAAGTAAACCTCAAGAAATCTAAAATGTTTTCGTGTTTTTCGCTGAAGTGGAAGAGTGGATTTAAAGCAACAGACACATCAGTAACACCAGCATAAAGTCAAGACTTTATAAAACATTTACTGTGTAGCATCTATGACACATTTTCTCATGTCTTCTACTGGTGATGCTCTGATACCAGTATCAAAACATAACTAGGTTTCAGGGCTGTGAACATAATTCACTGAAAAACACTTTATTCTCTTATTTTGTGAAGAGTCTGACTGTTTTCAAGCCTTTTGTTTGGAGGACGGCTCCAGGATGACCCATACTCCTTACCGGGGAACTGCAATCGGATTTATTAGTACTCATACTAGTACTTCATATCAGAAAGTAACAAATCTAAGTACTTGTACTTGGTTTAAAAAAACATGTTAAAGCAACGTTTTTGCAGAAAAACCTCCAGTAATCCAGTAATCTCTAATTTACAAGCATTAATTTCCAAGATACTAGACACTTTCCAGATGTTAAACCACCCAGATTCTGATGCTTTCACTCAGTGAACTAAGTTGGTAAATGCAAGCTGTGTTTTTTTTGTATGAAAAATTACTTTCAGTTTCCCAGTAAACTCGTATCAACATGTAAAGTTATCTTGTTGCATCTACAAAATGGTTCATTACTCGAGGCTTCAAAGACTCAGCGCTCCCCCAGGCCATCTAGTGGTTAGTACGATGAAGTGCAATGGAAATATTATGAGGTATCTGCTATAATTTCTACCTTATAACATATTTCAACTGATACTATTGACCACTTTATTTGTTTTTTTGTTGTTTTTTTTGTCGCTCTTCTGTTAGTTTGTTTTTTGCTTGTGATATTCTTTCCACTGTTGTTGTCATTGAAAGACCTAGCGTTGCGGATGCTAGCTAGTACCAGAGAGCAGAGCTAATGGTTGTGTCTTCAGTCAGAGTTTCAGGAGCAAAGAAAAGAAAGGTGGGAATCAGGAAGTGTTGTATGGCATGTCAGCAGGAAAATTAAAGCTGCAGTAAAATGATTTGCTACTCAGTCGTGAATAATGATAATAATAGTCTCATCAAAATGTGCATAAATCAAAGTGTAGTTCTGCCGTGTCGTTCAGAGAGATGAGGCGAAGCTGAAGCGAATAAACGACTGCAGGTGAGCTTCACTACTCAGAGTTTTTCACTTGGTCTCCATTATTATTTCATATTTAACTGAGGTCATAATGTGACATACTAGCTGCGTTTCCATTACATTTTTGTTTTTGCTAAATAAAAGTGATGATTGTGAGTTTCTTCAAAGAACAATTGAGATTTGTGAGTGTTTCCATTGAACAGTGTTTAGCACATTAGCCATAAATCTCGTAAAAATCTCTCACAAGATTTTATAAAAATTGAGGCTTGTGCAAGCCATATAGCATTATTTTGGGGTTTTCTACATGCTGCTGAGACTTTGCTGTGACTATTCAAAGCTTTTCTCCCTAATTTTTTTCCCTAAAACTCTGAAATTCCCTGTTGTTTTTTCCACAACGCGCCATCTTTACTGGAAATGAACTGGTCATGAACATCATATCCGGGGGCACGTGAATGCGAAGTGTTTCCATTACACTTTTTATGATATATCTAAATATTGAAACGTCTGAAAAATGTTTCCCTGATCTTTACATCATATTGTACAGACTTAATAATATTTCTACTTGGTACAGATACTTTCCAAAATGTACCATACTAAATACAACATGTTCCTAAATTAAACAAAATAATAATGAGACTTGAGCCATCCCTCTGATATCACACATTCTAGCTATTTGCATTGAGTCAATATGTTTGCAAATAATTTTTTTTAATAATTATAAATATAGGGATGACAATGTAACAAACAAGATGTTTTTAAATGACCACAAAAACCGTTTATCAAGATAATTCTTTATTTAGTACAAAAGAAATCTTGATTCTGATCCATGATGGACCATAAAACAGTTCCTTGTTTGGATTTCAGTCTGTTGTAAATTCCTATTTCTGTCTTTCAAGTTCATTCAGATACATATTAACGCCCATCTCGCTTTAAAATTAATCAATTTTAAAGCAATTAATCCAAATCTGTTGGACTGTACATACCAAATATTTGGTCTCCACATATATAATAATATAAGACAACTCTAGTTCTGTTTCCAACTCAGGTTGCACAGTTCAGTCACCTTCACACTGTGTTAGTGTCTCAGTTGAAGCCATTAAGAGAGATCTCAAACCAGCATTGCATTCTCTGGCAAATCATCACATTACACAGTAAAAAGCTTCACACAGAGAGGTTGCATTTACTGGTGTCGCAGGAGAGTGACCTATAAATACATAAAATGGGTGATTTCACTTTCTGCAAAAATACACCCAAGGACCAGCTGTGGGTTCACTGGTGAAAACGGATCTGTAAAACTGAGCTCTTCTGCACAATAGAAATCACATGTGCACTTTTGGCCCTTATGCTGTACTGTGCTGTTTGTGAGAGTGTGCCTGTCCTGTTGAAGTGTATTTTACATTCATGTTGGTAGCTTATGTTCCCAGCTTATCTTTGTTGTTAAAGAAAACCGATACTCTACTGGTGGCTGAGGTTGCTGTGATGACATCATCCAAACACAAGCTTTCAGATGCACTCACACAAACAGGAATTCTTTGCTCCTGCTAACAAACATACCCCGAGGTTGTGCATGTGACATTACTCTGACAGCAACAAGAGGCAGCTTTTTCCACCACTGCCTGCATGAAGTTTTTAACGTAACATTCATTACATCTAATCTACGAGTCATTTCAAACTGCTGGAACAAAATAAGGGGTGTAATGCAGCGCAACGTGAAGTATGCAGGTTCTTTAAACTCTAGTGGATGTGATTTGTGACAAGATCAGATGATTACCTCCGCTGTCAGATGACATCACCTTCCTTCCACGTATACTTCCTCTCAAATGTCCCACTCCTCTACCATTTTTCATTGGGTTTCATTTCGGTTTTCCAGGGTTGCCAGGCACAAAAGCAAATTAATCATTTTCTTTTTAATGATTTTATTCATTATTATTTGTTATTCTTTAACACAATAACTTCAGACATTCACATTTCATTCTCAAAATGGAGATGTGTCATTGGCTCTGGAAAAACGACAGCTGTTATGACATAACAAGGTAAAACAAGATAACAAAGATTAAAATAAAGGACAGAGAATAACACTAATGAAGGACTGTGAGACAACACCACACTGAGTTAAGTAAAAGGACAGAAAACAACCCCAGGTGACACTGAATGGTGGGCCAGCTTCAGCAGGGATAACAAGGCTCTTTGCAAAGTCACCTTTTCACCAACAGGCACAGGTCAGCAAGGTACAGGTCTTCACACACTTTTTTTGCATTTTTACTGGCACAAACTGGGAAGGGTGCCAGAATATCTGATCTGAGCCATCCTGATTTTTGGAGACTCCTCTGTAAAGGCTGGGGTAGGTGATGTTGTGAAGCTAGCAAGATGGGAAAGTGGCACCCTGTCTTGGCTCCTCTCCCTCTGGTTTTGCTCCTTGTGTGATCCAAGGCTTTTTATTTACTTCTGCCAAAGAGGTTATGTTTTACCCAGTGTTATTCTGTTTGTGTTCAAGATAACTCAAAATTTTATTGATAGATTTTAATTACATTTTCTGGAGTTGTTGGAAATGTGAAAAGGAAGAACTGATTTAATTTTGGTGGTGATCCAGATCAAAAATCCAGGATTTTTTAAAAACCTTGGTGGAGGTTTGCGCTCTCCAGGTGCCTTTCTAGTTTGCAGCTTTTTCCACAAACGATTTTCTCTTTCTCGGCTGTTTAGCGGGAGAAAACATATAAATCAAGCCGGGTCGGGGAAATCCTTCCTGCATTTTCTCAGCAATGTCTGCCTCCTGAGTTTCTTCTTTACTACTTTGTATTTTCATCCTAACACGCTCCTTATGCAGGGTGTGGCTATCAGGTATGCGCTGTGGGAGGGGGAGGAGGGGAGCCGAGAGAAGAAGCTTACAAAATAGAAGAAATGAACAACTCCATTGACTGATCAGAGTTTTTACAGATTTACGGTAAACTGAGGGGTCTAACTATATTTCTTATTGTTCATAAATACAAAATGTATAGACTACTATCAGTACGAGGAACCACTTCACCCAGAGGAAAAAAAATGTCTTTGAGCAACATTAACTACTACAGCTTTAAGGTCCCAAACTTACCCATCTGACTCGAAAGGCAGGAGCCTGAGACACATTCTGTGTATGTCAGCAGTAAGGACGCGACGACAGCGCCATGGGGATTTTTTTTGTGTAACGACAGAATCGAATAAAGAACAGAACCTTCTGGATGTTCACCATTCTTCTCATTTGTCTGTGTAACGTTCTTTGGAAGGCAGCACATCGCTTTGACATAGCTGATGCATCTGGCACTATCATGCTGATTCACGTTTACCAGGTAAGACTATGGTTAGTGAAGGAAACGCAACAGAGATTAGGATTTACCAACCCAAACCACACTGTACAGATGTGAACCCGTTGGTGGAAATAGGGCTTCTGTAGCACTCACTTGGTCGTTGCCAGAGTTGAGTTCAGTGCGACAATCAGGAGGATATATGAAGGCAGTCAGTTATATGCATGCATCAAAAAGTTTTCATGAGGTCCTATAGAAGGTCTTTGACATGATTTTAATGTAAATGATAGAAACATAGGTTAAACAACAGGTAAACAGGTGCCAGTAAACCAGAAAACTGCTAGCTTGGAGATTTTCCTGATTCTGACGAAGAAGCTACTCACATTTAATGCAGGGGTCTCCATCTCGGGTCCTATGCGCAATGATGATACGACACTCTTGATTCTGATGAAAAGTATCTCCAACAACTTTTTTTCATCATCTGCACCTGGCTATTAATACGCCATTTATTTTGGTCAGGTGTGTTGCAGTGTGGAAACAGTAAAACCGGCAGGATGGTAGCTCACAAGGACTGGTGTTGGAGATCCCTGATTTAATGTTTGAAAAAAGCTGCTATGGTGAAGGGAGATGAAGCTCCCACTATTTCTGAATGGAAATCTCTTATCTTGGAAGCTTAAACAAAAAGAGCTTTACTTTTTCTTGCACATACTTAATGCAATGCCCGTGATTATTATTGTAAAAAATACCTGCAGTTTTGTCCACTCTCTTTATTCTGACCACACAGCAGTCAATAGAAAGAATGCTTTCACCATGCTAACCAGCTAGCATGCTAAACATGAACCAATGAATTCTGTAGTACAACTCAGCGAGGTAAACGCTAAATGAAGTGCAATAAAGCAACAACACAAAGACTTCGTTTGATGTTCACTGTTTTTACTAAAATTTAGATGTTTTTGCTGTAAACATGGCAATGTTTGATAGCCCTCCACCCAGTATTTATTCCACGTATCAAGTGTTTTACTATGAAAAATGCCCTGAAAAGTAGTCTAACTGGGCAGTTTTGTGGCAGTTCCCCTCAGATTGGTCCTCAGTTCCCAGCAGTGTAAAACTGTGTAATCCCATGTTGGCATGCTGCCGAAACTCTAACTGCAATTGACTGAGATCAGCCTTGCATTCTTTGTTGTTTATGTCAAACAAAACATATTTCTACAGGTATCAAAGTGTCAGCAGCACCTCAGAATAAATCATTGGAAATCACTGACATTTATACCTAAAATCAACACATTAGTAATCGTCACGTAATCAAACACTCGACAGTAAAAAAGAGAAAGCTACCATGGCTACGTTCCTTCAATGATGAATGAAGCTAGCCATCTTGAGTAAAATGAGGTTCATAAACATCTTGTCCATTCACATGTTTAAATTTCAAGTTGTGACTGAGTTGCAGACTTCTGGTTATATAGATGGAATAATGCAGTAATTATAAGTGAGCATTAATGCTCTGCAGTCTGAGGGTTGTTTCATGCCACCAGCTCTTCAATTAGTGCTCTGTCTTGCAGAAGTTGTGTTGAAGGAGAGTTGAAGGATTTCTGACTTGACTAATAGCCTGAGCTCTAATCTGGGGTGTTGATTGACACTGTCTTCAATATTCATGTTTACACAAGGTCCAGCCGTTAGCATCTGTCATCCAGTCACCTCTCATACATGTCATGAAGTGCCCTGCATCCATGCTGCCTGGCCCAGAGTAAGATATACAATCACAGCTTCTGTCATCACTGACTAAACTTCCACGTGTTCTTCAAGTCCAACGCAGCAACAGTGTGTTTTTAGCTTACATTCATGTTGTAGTTTGGGTCAGGTCACCTCAGGGACTGAAAAACATACTGTTTTAATGATCCTTGTGTTAACCAACTTGGTTCTCTCCCTTTATGAAGAAAATATAAACTGGAAACATTTATTTCCACTGGTGTGCCAATGATACCAGAATTCAGATTTGATTTTCCTTCAAACCTCAGAAGGATAAATTCTTCCTGCAGTTTCAAGCTTGTTTAATGATAAAACCCATCATTTTTATTTTTGAACCCAATCAAAACTGAGATGATTGTTTCAGGTTTAGAAGCCCATATTCAACTGCATTCAACACCAGAGATGGCAAAAGTATCCAGATTTCTTACTTGAGTCAAAGCAAAATTTCTGTAGAACAAAACAACTTGAGTAAAAGTAAAAAGTATTCATTCACATATCTACTGAAGTAAGTAGGGTGAGCCCACCTCCTGTTGGCTCGCTATCTGCAGGAAGGGCCGTAGGGGTCGGGTGCAGTGTGAGCTGAGGGGAAGCAAGAGACTGGGACCCTGGCAGGCCCATCCTCGGCTGCAGAAACTGGCTCTAGGGACATGGAATATCATCTCTCTGGCAGGGAAGGAGCCTGAGCTAGTGCATGAGTTTGAGCAGTTCCAGCTAGATATAGTTGGACTCACCTTGACGAATGGTGTGGGCTCTGGAACCAGTACTGTCAAGAATGGCTGGACCTTCTTCCACTCTGGAGTTGTTCCCGGTGAGAGGTGCGGAGCTGGTGTTGGCATTCCCATTGGCCTTTGGCTTGGTGCCTGCAGTGAAACCTGGACAGGAGTGATTGGGAGGCATGGTGTCTCTCACCCAAACCCAAGTGATGTTTTTGTTGGACTTCTGTGCTCGCCATGGATTGTCCATGACAGACACCATGTTTGAACACAGGGCCGGAGTGGGACTCATTTTCAGCCCTGGAGTTTTATTCCTCAGACCAGCCCACTTTAGATCATGACCTAGTATTTTCAAAATCAAGGAAGTATAACCTTAAGTCTATACTTGCTACACTACCCTGACTCCTTTTAATCCAGTCTATTTTTCTAAAATATCTCCAATTTAGTGCAAGTAAGGATTGTTTCATTATTCAGATTTATTTCAACTCAACATCTCCAACACATTTTCTTACAACAAAATCAGAATCTACATTTTTTGAGGATATGGAATATGTATGTAATATGGATATGAAAATAAATATTTATTAATGTCCAAACCTTAAAGATAAAGTAATACATAAAATAATAAACATTAAATAAAACATAATAAAAATAGTTGCACTTTCTAATAACACAAAGTATTTTTCACAATAAGTAAACAGTGTCATCATAACTTAAATTTCACAAAAATAAAAACATGAGTTAAAGGGGGAATTTCCAACTCTCCAACTTTACATCAGAATATCCTTTCTGCAATGTCAAATATCAAATGCCCAATTAGTGCCCATAGATAACTAATCATTATGAATAAAGAATAAAAAAATTGCTCTGCTCTCTGCATGTTTGTTATTAACAGTGTAACATAACTTTCTAATGATGCATCATCCCTTTTTCCTCTGTATGACAGTTGTTTCAGATAATGATGGCCAACCTAAAACATCAATAAACGCCTGAGAAGTGTGCTGGTCTCTGCGACTTTGTTTATTACAGTATCATTGTCCAAAAACATGAGAACTTCCTTCTCAGTGCTCATGAGCATGAATGCCTCGAGTTTCTTCTGGGTCAAAGTGCTTCTGAGTCTGTTTTTGATATATTTTACAGTTGAGAAACTTCTCTCACAGGCTACTTGTGTGATGGAAAGTGTTAATAACAACTTGTAGGCTAGTCCAATCCCATGGTAGGCATCAGTTAGCAGGTTGTACTGAGAGAGGATGACATGAACACAAATGACACAGTTTTTACAGGAGGAACAAATTTTGCTTTCTAGTTCAACATCCTGCTGTTCCATGGAAGGATCCTCCTCACCTCCATGTTGCATTTCGCTTGCTGTTCTAACAGTGTAACTATCCAGAGGGGACATCTTCAATCTGTCCCACTGACATGCAAGGCTGTAGAGTTCACTACATAATGTGCCAACTGTAGCTCTACTGTCAAACTTAAGCAGACATTTGCTTATTTCTTCCAGAGCTGAGCTGGAGAGTCTGTTTTCTCTCACACAAGCAAAGTTTCGGGGGTCTAGGCAGGCAAAATCAGAGCAAAGTTTTGCATTGGCAGAAAACCTCCTACGGATACTGTCTGTTACTCTGTCCACAATGACATTATAAACTTTCATCTTGAAACCAGTATCGGCTGATGCTAGCTGCTCATCTTCTGCAAGTTCTCCTGGCATTCTTTTCTTTTTTCTGAACCTTTTCTCAGGAAGAGCAGTCTGCACTACCAACTCACATTCTTCTTCCTCTTCCAACTTTACATTAGCCCACCTCACAAACTCGTCAGCTGCACTCTTAACTCCTTCAAAGTCCTCAGCACACTCCTTGAGACCCTTCTCTGTCCCCTCAACCAGACTTTGTGCTGCGATGATGTCCATTCCCTTTGTTTGCAGGTATTTTGATAGAGGGGATGTCTGCTCAAAAATGCGAAGGAAAGTTTGAGCAGTGAGGACCGTCTCATACCTCAAAAGCCCTTCTATGAATCCTTTTGCTTTGGCTCGCACAGTTGGCGGTTGTGTGTTGTCATGTACAATGCTCTGTAAAGTCATAAGCACTTCAAGAAACAAGGATCCCTGAGGTTTCCCAAAGCACCCAAACACTCTACTTAGAGCCTGATCCTTAGACCACCACCTTGTTGGCCCTATTGGGTGCAGTCGTCTGTGAGGCTTGTGGTGACTAATCCCCTCCCACCTCTGCATGCGCTTGTATGACTCTCTAAGAAAAACTGCTATATCATTAAGCAGCGAAAAAAGGGATGCACTTTCCACAACACTGCCTGTTGTGTCTGCCAGTACAAGATTCAAAAGATGTGCATAACACCAAACATGAATCTGATTGGGGGACTGCTCAGAGAGGAGTGCAGAAAAACCCCGATACTGTCCCTGCATATTGGCTGCACCATCTGTGGAGTTGCCAACACATGTGCCAATATCAATATTGAGCTCTAGTAGAACCTTTTTCAGAAGCTCTGCAAAATACTGGCCAGTAGATGACTCACAGTCCACTATAGCAATTAGTCTTTCATGAATGACATCAGTTACATATCTTAGGATGATGGAGCACTGCTCTTTGCTGCTGACATCTTGGGTGGTGTCAGTTTGGACTGAAAACATGCCAGCTTGTCTTACTTCTTCAGCTATAGTCGTCTTTATCAGTTGGCTGATGACATCCACAACTTTATTGAACATGTCTTTTGACAGCAGTGTGAGTAGAGAGCCTCTGCCTTTTGCACCAGTTTCATGCTGCTTCTTGCTGTTTTCTATGCAAGTTTTCACATGCTGTTGTAGGCAGATGTCATAACTACTCAAAAGTAGAATCAACTCTAAGACGTTGCCATGATTAGCAGCAATGTTTTCTGGGCTGTAACCTGCCTCTTCTTTATCGCCCCTGTAGCTAAGGCCACATTTGCCGATAACTTTAATTATATCCACTATGCTTTCCATCACCTGACGTTTCTTTTTCACTTGCTCAGCGTGCATCAACATTTGGTTGCAAGTCAACAGGCTTTTCACATCTGCTTTTTGTATATTCAGAAAGTAAGCATCTGCGCTCTCTTTGTGTGCTTTACTTTTTTCATGTTCCACTATTCTTTGGTGGATGTGTTTCCAGTCTTTCATGCCTCCTTTTATGAAAGGACCATCACTAAACACAGGTGAAAATGCCAGACAAACAGAACAGTACAGAGACTGATTTTTTTCACAGTATGTCAGCCACTTGCGGTTGGTTTTCATCTTTCCTGATAAAAACTTTTGGTATGGCAATATTAGAGGTTTGATGAGGATGATGAGAAAACAAAATGTGACAGAGGGCGAGCAAAGTAATCAAAACTAACAACAGACTCATCTTTATCTGTCTCATTCCTAACAGGTTCGGGGTTGTGCTGCTGAGATGCTGTCTCTGTAATCAGTCTCTGAGTAGACGCTTCTTTCCCTTTCACAATTCCTCCAGTTTCCCTAGCTTCACCTGCACCTGGATCACAATAAAAAAATAATCATTTGTAAAGCTTTAGCACTTTGATAAAGAAAAAACTCTTTTTTTTAAAAACTTATTGAGATATTTTTAATGTTAAAATATGCAGGCCTCATTTATATACATACATATATATATATCTATATATATATATATATATATCTATCTATATATATATATATAGATATATATATATATATATATATATATAACATATATATAACATTTCCTTTCAATTGTGGGCTTTGTATATTGACTATCTTACATTTAAAAATAAAAAAAATAATGAGTCACTACTATTGTTTGGGCAGAGTGACTCTGCTATATTGGAACTAATGCTTGCTTGTTCACACACTGTTCAAACAGCTCACCTGTTCCTTCTATACTGACAGGACCAATCTCCTCATCACTCCTGGCATCTGGCTCTGCTTCTGACACTAAAGCACATTTTAAAAAGGGTCATAATTCTCAGCAAAAAACTCTCCTGACTAACCCTCCTGATCAGTTTAGTTCAGTTTCATTAATATGCTGCCTAATCCTCTAGCATCTCAGGGCACTTCATATAGAGCAAGTCTACACCATAGACTGCTCTTCATTATATTCTAACAATAATCACACAAAGAGTGATCCTACCTGCCCTCTCTGGACTTTTGGGCTCATGGCTGCTATTTGGTGCTGCTTCTCGCTTCTCCCAATGAGCTGCTACATAGACAGTTTCACAGTTATATGACGTCGTATAGTATTATTTAAATTAGACTATAACTAATATATTGTAGCGTCCGACACGGCACTTAAAAGAATTGACGGCGGCTGTTTCTCCAACGGCTTTTTTTATTTTAACCTTTAATGGTTACTCTCCCGTAAGCTTAACAACCAAAACGACTCTTTCTGGAACTCTCCGCTGCTCGCGCATCTCACGCGTTCCAGCCGTTAACTTATAACATTTTTAACAGTCACTTGACAGGAAGGTTTATGCGGGATTGCTACATTATGTTACATCCCACAACGCCACATTGTTGTGTGTGTGTGTGTGTCAATGTCTTGATAATAAATTAGGTAAACGGTGGTTTGCGGACAAAGTTTAACATCTTGCCTTACCCGTTTGATCGTCTTCATTTGATATTGCAAACTGCAAACTTGTTTTGGTGAAAAAGTTGCCAATTTTGGCACATTTAGCAGCATCTGTTTCCAGAGCTTTCCTCTTTTTAATTCTGACCTTCTCCGCACCACCCTTGCTCTTTCTACTTTCCATCTTTCAAACCGGGCCCAAAATTTAAAATATAGAAAAAAAGAAAAAAAAAAAAAAAGGAAAATCACCGGCCCTTGCGGCCCAAACATAGGCCCGGCCCACCGGGAATTATCCCGGTCCTCCCGATTAGCCACTCCGGGCTCGTTTGAACATAACAGCGTCCATATGTACACCCAGCATCAGGACTCTCTGGGGCGCAGTTCGATGATCAAATTTGCACTCGTATTATCGACATTGTGGCTGCATGCCTTGGACACTCGGGTGAAGAGAAGGGCGGAACTGTCAACTGATCACCACCTGGTGGTGAGTTGGCTCAGATGGTGAGGGAGGAAGCTGGTCAGGTCTGGCAGGTCCAAATGTGTCATGGGGGTCTGCTGGGAATGTCTGGCAGAGTCTCCTGTCAGGGCGAGCTTCAACTCCCACCTCCAGCAGAGCTTCAGGTCAGGAGTGAGGTCCTCCCCCAAATGGAGAAGTTTGAATATTTTGGGATGTTGTTCACGTGTGAGGGAAGGATGGAACATGAGATAGACAGATGGATCGGTGCGGCGTCTGCGTTATGCAGACTCAGTGCCAGTCTATTGTGGTGAAGAAGAAGCTGAGCCAGAAGGCGAAGCTCTCGATTTACCAGTCGATCTACGTTCCTACCCTCACCTATGGTCATGAGCTGTGGGTCGTGACCGAAAGAACGAGATCTCGTATACAGGCGGCTGAAATGAGTTTCCTCTGCAGGGTGGCCGGGCTCTCCCTTAGAGATAGGGTGAGGAGCTTGGTCATCCAGGAGGGGCTCAGAGTAGAGCCGCTGCTCCTCCACGTTGAGTGGAGCCAGTTGAGATGGCTCAGGAATCTAGTCAGGATGTGTCCTGGATGTCTACCTGGTGAGGCGTTCCCGGCACGCCCCTGCGGGAGGAGACCCTGGGGAAGACCTAGGACATGCTCGAGACATGCTCGGGAACGCCAAAGCTGTTCACCCACATTGGCGTCACAGTACCATAAAAGAAAAAACCGTAAGTAGCCTTTTGGAGAACATGTAGGAGCAGTAAGTATTTATGTTGTAAATGTAACGGAGTAAAAAAAAGTAGTCAGTACTGATAAAAGTCCAGAGTACCTGCAAAAACTAGTCAAGTATAGTAACAAAGTATTTTTACTTTTTTACTTTCCATCTCTGATTCTGACTGAGTGTCATCATCTTCCAGTCCTTTTTTTTCTTTAATTCCATCATTAACATTAGTGATAATTAAACTTATAATGCTGAAAACGGTTAAATAAATCTCTAACGTCACAGGGATTTAAAAAAAGAAAAAAAAAGTTCTTTCACAACTAAGTAAAATAATGTTTTACCATCTAATACTGGTTCATATTATCTGCACGCACGGCTCTGCATTGCTCTGTAGTGACGAATACTCTGTGATCATGTTTCTTCAGAATGAAAGGTGGTTTTTTTCTTTTAATCCTTCCCTCATTTGTCATTCACACTAAATGTCTGATTTTCTCATCTCCGTGATGACATTGATGCAGTGTGTGGGGTCTGTGTGGAACACTGAACTATATATTCCAGCTCAGTAATTACACACTACAACATATTCCATGCAACCCTCAGGATATGCCGCCATGCCGCTCTGTCAAGACGGGAATTTCCCATTTCTATGAGCCTCCTGCTGTTTCAGGTGTTCAGAGAAGCTCTAATATGGAATATCTCCCCAAAGACTTTCCCTCAACTTAGCCTTTTTCTATTGTTCAAGCAAAGTTACAGTTCTGTTGGAGGTCCTAAAAGAACCTCAGAAGTCCCCTGACAGACAATTTCCAGTGCTCTTTAACTCAGTCATCACTGCTGTGGTGCTCCAGGAGCAAAACGTGTAACATTATAAGGATAAAAACTTTAGATTTAGGGTAGTTCGGAGGGAGAAAAGGCCACATTTCCTATAGAATAACTTTAATCTAAGGTGGCAGGATCAAATTAGACCTAACTGGAGTGATGATTGGGGGAACAGATAAAGTTTCATGGAGGAATGATTTAACACTTGTGGAACATTTCACGTCAAACACTCCAGGACTCATTCGGTGTGGAGTGATGGTGGTTTTATTACACTGCACGGTACCTTTGTTCAGAGCTCTGCCATCACAGTTTCCCAACTTCTACGCCTTCAGTTCGCCTTTGGGCACCACAAAATGCTAATGTGCACTGTGCGTCCTTTGTGAGTACTTTTGGACTGATGTGTTCCTTATTCGGGCCTGGCAGGACATTCAGCAGGTTCCAGGTTTTTTCCATGCTGGGTAGCACAGCCGTGTTGAGCCTCACAGACATGACATCATGCATCAGACAGGAGCATGCTAACAGCCAATCCTTCATGACATTTCATGTCAGCCATCATGTTAAGTGCCTTTTGTATTGCCCCAGCATTGGATTACCTCAGCATGGTGTCTTGGATCCGAGCTCTTGGGACGAGTAACTACACACAACGGTTCGGATTGAGGCATGTCCGACATATACTGTGAGAAGAAAAGAGTATCAGATGGATTTTTAACATTAATTTAAAGGGATGTTGACTGTTCAACAAGTAAAGTGTGGTTGTAGTTCTCAAAATACCAAATTCATTTGGATTTTTTCTTCAGTTATAGTTGACATATAGATGATACTGATCAATGTTGAACGTAGGTAAAATGAACTTAGCACATAGTTTTCATATGAAATATTAGCTTTATACATGTCCAGGACATTGTAATGGATGCAGCAGTACAGACTAATATAAAAGCTAAAAATAGCTCTTTCTGTTGTAAAGCTCATGCAAAAATTCTCTGGAGAACCAGAGGACGACCAAACCTGCTGCTAACAGCTACAACATATGTAGCTCAAACAGTAACATGGCTGTTATTGGATGTAGGGTCAATTTAAACTAGCAGTGTGTGTAACCCAAAGTAAGGCTTTATTGAAAACTTGCAGAGGGCTGACAGATGCTCTTGATTTGACTCATTCTATCAAATTTCTCTTGGAAAAGAAGGTGCAGAGATCCAGCTCATTACTGCTAATGTTCTGGATGTTGATACCTCTCTCTGCCAAAGCACAGCGGGTGTTAGATACGTGATAATGTGGGATGGCTGCACAACGGCACTATTACTTATTGCATGACCGGAGAGCCTCATGTGTTTGTTAGGTTCGAGGCATGTATTGCATGACAGCTAATGATTTAATAAAAATGCAGGTAATACAAATAAAATGTAGATGCCCATACACAAGACTGCAGGATAGACCACTGCTGGACACAAATACATTATTTTGCATTTTACAATTTGGGGCAATTTCACATCAGCCTTTTTGATTTGAATCCGAGTCCGTTTGCTCGGAAACTCCGCTTCGTTTGGGGAAAAATTTGCCAAAGCAGGTCTCAAAAAGCAGGTCTCGGTCCGTTTGGGCCAAATAAAGGAAACGGACTACAAAAAAGATCATTTCTTGCATTTGGTGTAGCATCACATTGTGGGTAAATACATAGCATCTTCTGCTGTTGTTCATACTGTGTCCATTGCTGCAGTGTATTTCTGCAGTATACGTGCATAAGACACAATTAAAACCCAAAACAACGACAGTTTCGTCTCCATATTTAACTTGCAACAGAGTTTTCTTCTTCACGCTGGTCTTGTCTTCTCATTTGCTAATTACTAGTGCAGCGCCACCCTTGGTGGGAATGGGGATATATTATTCTAATGGTTTGGCTCGTTTGACCAAAGTGCAACATGAATGCCATCTCGGTCCGCATGGATACACCCCCCTACAACTGAGCCAAGTTCCCAATTGGACCAAGTCTAGCGGATTATTCTGATGTGAATGCATCTTTAGTTTAAAAGTCTGGGAAGTGTAAGGACCATCACAAGTCTCAACATGAAGACATAAAAACAAAACAACAGGTTTGTGCTGTAAAGTATCTAAAAGTCAGTGTTTTGCATGTGTGACCCTTAAATTACAGGTTATGATCTTAGCTATTGGTGGACTAATCAACTATAATCTTAGTCATTTGGCAGATGCTTTTATCAAAAGAGACTTACATTTATTGAATTGATTTCTTATCACATGGAACATGTATGTCTTCTGTCAGGAAGCCAGAGTACTCAGAGAGAACCCACCCATACACATGGAAAACATGCAAACTTCACACAGAAAGGCCAAACCTTGTACATGTAGATCCCTGACAGTTCACATTCTGAGTGAACAATAAAAAATCATTTCTTGTGTGCATTTGTAACTAAAATTTATTATTTATTGATCATTTTTCCTGTCCTACATATTTATACAACAAATGGCTAAACACTCTTGTGTTTGTTTTTTTTTTGGTCTTAGGTGTTGCTCTCAGTTCTGCCTCCTTTGCAAAGAGCTGAAGCCAAAAACAGAACAGCTAAGTAATGAGTCAATTCATTCAGCACTCTGCAGGTCTGCCTTCCAGCACAGACGGCAGCTGTGCACAGTCCTCTTCAAATAACTTGTGAAGACAGCCAGGTTGCAAAGACAGATGGGCAGAAACTGCTCGCAGAGTGTAGAATATCTGTGTTGATGACGCTGTTGGAAAAACGTACAAACTTACAGACTGATGAATTATTAATAAAAAAAAAAAAAAAGCATTTGTAGTCCAGTTGTGTCGTGATAATGCATTCTTTCCAGGTTGCTTACAGATGCAGAATTCCTACTTCCTGTAACAACTCAGCTCTCTGGAGAATTTTGCACAAAGCAAATTCAGCAGAGATCCTCTCCATCCTCTGAAGCCTGCAGCCGACTGCATGCAGCCCTCATAGCTGCATCTGTTCAGATCATGTCTGTCCACACACGTGCCTAGATCAATCAACATTAGGACACGACATGGCTTAAGCAGTAAGAATGAGAAGGAATAGCTTTAATATATCACATTCCCATTGTGAGTTTCATAGGTAATATGTAAAGGTAAGCGTTCATGTCTGCAGAGCGTAGAGATAGAAACTGCGTTCCCAGTCTGGTTTCACACCCACATGTTTCATTGCAATAAATGTTTTGCCCTTAAAGATTTTGCTCTAAAAACCAAATATTTTATGTTAAAATTCCAGAAGAATCCTGAAATAAGTACTGTGTTTGCTTTTTCACATGGTAAATGTCTGATGTTGCAGAAATACTGTTTAATTCAGCTCTATTTTATTCCTGTTAATTTATAACAGTCATCATAAGACTTTTATAGATACAATCCAATTCAGTCCAATTAACTGTAGTCCAGTTATAATCCAATTTAAAGAAATCACATTAAATTAGTCCCTTCTGAAATAGATGTGTTAGAATAAACCAATAAAGATAATTGCCTAGTTATGTGTTTTAATGTTGTTGTTTTTTTTTATTTAATCCTCTATCATGAACTACGTCAGGCAAGAGGAGGGAAAACTTCCATCAGAAGTAGGAACGGAACGACGGCTTTCTGCTTCGACCGTTTGGGGTGGAAAAATAAAAATGAGGGGTTGGCAAACGTCATGACTCAGAACCAGAGAAACCTGCTGAGATAGAGAAGAGAGGCACAAGTTAATGATTTCTGTTTATACAGAAGAGAAATGGATGGAAGTGCTTAATGCACCATTGGGTGTCCTCCAGCAGTCTAAATCTAATCTTAAAGGAAAGGAAAGTGTCTGCTTTCCAAACCCAGACTGGGAGAGCTCCAACACAGAGTTAACATATTGTTAAGATGCTTAAAAATCTTGGTTCTTTTAACCGTAACCTGTTTTTAATTCACAACTTTACAGAGGAATGGAAACAAGGTTTTTGCTTCAAACTTGAACGTTTCAGCCTGATCACCCCGTGTCCTCTCTTTTCTTTCCTCAGAGTACAAACGCCATTCTTCCACCGCAAATGTACATCTCTAAAGTCCTCTTCTCAGCTGTAAAAATCATTCCTGTGTTTAGACACAGCCCTGTGACATGGGCTTTTAGCACTTTGAGCCCAACGAAGCGTTACCGGCTGTGCAAGTTGAGCTCAAAACCACTCAATGCACAGGCGCCAATCGCAAAGTCAAACCACGGCTTTCATTCGGATCAGCGCGGGTTTGTTCTGTGAGAGGTCATCGAAATAAAGGACTGATTAATCTCAAAGCTTTAATGGCAAAGTTCTGGAGAGCACATTAGGTCTCTATGAGTCCCTGGTGGACGGGGAATGAAGGACGTGGTACAGTGCAGAGGCCAATCCGTCAAGCAATGGGTCATGATCCAAAATTCCTCTTTTTGAACACTTACCTCCGGTACAAAAGCCTCCATACGAGACCTGAAAGCGACTGGTTCTATTTTAGTAGGTGAGAGTGAGCCTGTATCTTTCCGTCTGTGTGAATCAGAGTCTCCAGGATGTATAGTAGATAAGAAAGGGCAGCAAGAGGCACAGGGGTATCCATTACTCACCGGATGCCTATGGAGAGCAGAAGAAGCCGCACCTGAATCCAGTTTAATGGTGGAAATGGATGCACAGTCTCCCCGCGGAGTAATCCCTTTTATGGCCAGAGCTCACCTGTGATATATGGAAGGAGGACAGATGCCAGCGAGGGAGGCAGTGGGACACAGAGGTGATTGGACAGATTCTTCTGGGTGATGCAAAGGCCGTGAGTAGCTTTGAACTCGTGCCACAGTCCAGGGTCATGCTGAGGGTGATTAAGTGCTGCTGTGCTCCCAGAGGAGACGAGAAGAATAAGAACTTGTCCTCAGTGAGCCAACTGACAGAAAATGATCGTAATGGTCATTTCTCAATCCAGGGCTGCTCTCCCTTCTCAGCCGTGACTTAAAAACACCCAAAAAGCTGTGAAAACTCTCTACTTCTGTACTTTAATCAAGAAAGAATTTCTAGAAATGTCTAAAACTGAAGAGAGGAGCTGAAAACCGGGACAATCCAGCATCTGCAAACCTGGTTTTTGCATTTCAACACCCAAACAGCTTACTGCAGGCCTGCCAAACTGGTTGTAGACCAGTGGAAACTCCTTCCCAGTCTAATGCCAACTGGTGAGATTAACACAGAATTGCAGACAAAGAGGAAAGAAATGAGAGTAATGATGTGGTCGAGACAAACTGTCTCCTTTCACGCTGGCTCTTGACACAAGTTCTCAATCAGCTACAGGGAGCTTCAAATAACAAACATACACTGTGTGTGTGTGTGTGTGTGTGTGTGTGTGTGTCTGGAGGCGTTGGAAGTCATAGGAAAGCAGACTGGGTTATTCTAGCATCTTTAAAAGTGCGACTGGTACCAGGATCCAGTTCATGTTGGTAGACAATGTTGTGTGTCGGGTAGCCAAGTGACAGGACTGAAAGCAGATGCCTGACCTGCTGCACTCTGAGAAGCTGGGTTGTAGCTGATCTAAAGCCCCCTTTCTTTCTTTTAAATTCACTTAATTACATTGTAGGTGATTAAAATGAGCTTTAAATCTGACATTGATAGACCCAAGTTAATTCATCAAGTCTTCAACTCAACGGTCATTTGGTATCTTTCAAATAAATAATCGGAAACATTTTCACTCCGTTTAGCAGAAAATCACATTTCAACTTATGCAAAGCTCATGGGGCATCAGCAGTGTTTTAGCATTATGTGACTGTTAGCCTGTAAATGTGCCCTGCGATGGACTGGCGAGCCGTCCAGGGTGTACCCCGCCTTCGCCCAAAAGACTGCTGGGATAGGCTCCAGCTTCCCCGCGACCCTGAAATGGATTAAGCGGTTCAGAAAATGAATGAATGAATGAATGAATGAATGAATAGCCTGTAAATGTGAATAATATGCTGTGTTATGTTTCCATTCAGACAAAGCCGATGTTTACTTGTGGTTGAATGTTGAGTGTGAATTAGATAACAGGGAGAGACACACACCACCATTGGGTGAAGAAGTGGGTGAAATGAGATGCTCTTCGTCAAATTAATACATATATAGTATTATACTCCTCCTCTGCAAACAGAATAATATGCAGTAAACATTATTATCATTTAGTGATGTAAAACATAAATATGAAGTTACTTTGGGAAAAAATCTTATTTATAATTTGGAAGAACTCCAGTTTTTCTTAACTTGACTTTTTGTGAAAATGTGTCTGAATGATTCACAAAGTTTCATTTGGAAAAAAAAAATTGATGAGTTGAACTGTTAAACTGTGATCTCCACAAAGGTGGAGGGTTGTCTGTCTGTCTGTCTGCTAGCAGCTTAACTCAGGAGTTACAGACAGATTAAATGTTCAGGAAATCTTAGAAATGGAAGAAGGAACAAATGACGGGTCTGGGAATGATCCGGATCAGAGCCTGGATCCTTGAAATGTGTTAACTTTAGAGAGATAAGGAGAAGTCTGCCGTTAGAGTTTAGGCCCACATTGGCAAAAAAAAAACAAGAAAAAAACAAACAAAACAAAAACAAAAACAAAAAAACATCTCTGGATCTTTTGTGCCCGTATGCTGCAGGTTTGAGATGTTTCTACAAAACACCTGGCTCTTTAGCAGCTTGTCAGGTTCTGCTGCAGCGTTATTTCAGGTATGCTTCAGCGGGGAAACCTGCAGGATTGTGAACCAGGAGGTCCGAGCAGGCGATTGCTGTTCTGGATGAAGCCATGTGTTACTTTACTTTAGGAAAACAAAGAGATTTTTGTAATAAATGGAGAAATTAACGTCTTTCAAGTGAAAAAATAAATAAAAGATAGAAATGTACAGCACTGCACTTGGGGGGAAAAAAAAGCCTTTTTTATTCCAAGAAAATACTGTTCCTGTTGGCTTCATCTGGTCGTGATCTCCAGCTCTCGCTTGAGCGATTCGCGGCCGAGTGTGAAGCGGCTGGGATGAGAATCAGCACCTCCAAATCTGAGATCATGGTCCTCAGCCGGAATAGGGTGAATTGCCCTCTCCAGGTCGGGAGTCAGGTCCTGCCTCAAGTGGAGGAGTTTAAATATCTCGGGGTCTTGTTCACGAGTGAGGGAAGGATGGAGCGTGAGATCGACAGACGGATCAGTGCGGCGTCTGCAGTAATGCGGACTCTGCGCCGGTCTGTCGTGGTGCAGAAGGAGCTGAGCCAGAAGGCGAAGCTCTCGATTTACCAGTCGATCTACGTTCCTACCCTCACCTATGGTCATGAGCTGTGGGTCGTGACCGAAAGAACGAGATCTCGTATCCAGGCGGCTGAAATGAGTTTCCTCCGCCGGGCTCTCCCTTAGAGATAGGGTGAGGAGCTCGGTCATCCGGGAGGGGCTCAGAGTAGAGCCGCTGCTCCTTCGCATCGAGAGGAACCAGTTGAGGTGGCTCGGGCATCTGGTCAGGATGCCTCCTGGACGCCTCCCTGGTGAGGTGTTCCAGGCACGTCCCTCTGGGAGGAGACCCCGGGGAAGACCCAGGACACGCTGGAGGGATTATATCTCTCGGCTGGCCTGGGAACGCCTCGGGATCCCCCCCGCAGAGTTGGCAAATGTGGCTGGGGAGAGGGAAGTCTGGGCTTCCCTGCTTAGGCTGCTGCCCCCGCGACCCGACCCCGGATAAGCGGCAGAAGATGGATGGATGGATGGATGGATGGAAAAATTGATTACATTTTTGTCAACATTTGATGTGTCTGTATCTTAGTCTAGTACTCTGTTGTATAGCATCCTTCACCTTCACACACACACGCACACACACACACACACACACACACACACACACACACACACACACACACACACACACACACACATATATGTATATATATATATATATATATATATATATATATATATATAGACACACACGCACATATGTATCCACTTATTTTGCAGCTTATTTTTCAGCTGTATTTCTTATCATATTACCTCTTTAAGAATTTATGATGAAGCAATAGGAAATGTGCAAAGGCCAAGCTGCTGTGAAGACATTTGCCTTTATACATTTTAAATATTGACAGACTTCTGTTGGACTGTAATAAAAGAAATGAAGGTAATATCCTAAAAACCTGTCTGAGGTCCAGCAGGCCAATTCATAAACTTTCATTTATCTACAGGGGCTTTCATACACTCGATAAAATGAAAGCGGACATCCTTAGTCAGGCTTTCATCCCTGTGTTTGTCTGTGTGTGTGTGTGTGTGTTTCTGTGGTGATGATAGTCTGTTTAATAATGGATTTGTTTACACCAGAGTTGCTTTGCATTAATACCATGAAATAACTATTTCATGGTGTTGAAATATTGTGTGAACAGTTTCAGCACAACCTCAAACAGTCCTTCACTCACACACACACACACACACACACACACACACACACACACACACACACACACACACACACACACACTACTCATTGTTAGAAGTTATGATCAGTCACCAGACCCCCACCCCCCCTCCACCACCACACACACCACCACTTTACATTGGCGTGCAGGGGGAGTTGCAACACAGGGAACTGCAGCTTTTTATTGCTTTATTGCTTCCTCCCAAAGAAAAGGAGCACAAGAGACTGTGGAGCCCTCACCTCCCCAACCTCTGCTCAGCCCCCTCCCAAAAGAGGCCCCTCCTCTCCTGCTGGGAATAACAGGCCTGCGGTGGGTAAGGCCCCCCCCCCCCCCACCTCTCTGAAGGCCAGTTCTGTGAATAGCTGTCCACAACCATCGTTATCCTCCCAATTAACACTCGTTTGTCTTCAGTGAATTCAATTACAGCCACATTCATGAGTCACCAGCGGGGGAGACGTGCAAGTGGGAGGGTGGGTCACTTCCCTGCACCACATCGCTGCACCGCAGGGCAGCTCTTGTTCAGTCAAGACATATGTAAGGTACTCCTTTCTCCGTGTAAAAGAACAGAACAGCGAGGAGCAACAGAAAAACATGCTAACGATGAACACAGCAAAAAGGATTTTCACTGCCTCCAAACATGGTGGATGGTTTCATGCAACCTGTTTACATTTAAGTATGATGGAAATCAGTAGAATCTGTTTCTATGGCAACACATAAAGCACTTTGAACCCAGTGAGCTTCCATCAAAGACATAAAGGTCAAAAGTGGCTTCAATGGATTTCTCTATTTGATCATTTTCAGAGTTTAAATTCAGGAGTTGCATGAATATAAACAAAAAATCAAATACGACAGAGGCTACAATTACAACTAGTACTAAAATTATAATACTGAAAGGTTAAAAAAAAGTATTTATAAATAGAATTACAGTTTTTCTCTCATTTAACACAAACAGAAAAATGTGCTGAGGAGCACGTACAGACTGTGTAGTGGAATCGGAGCACGAGCCACCAGGCGCCCACCTCCACCCACCTCCACCTGCCTCAATGCAACCTGCTTTATTTATAAAGCATATTAAAATATAGAACATGTCTCCAAAGTACTGTTTACAAAAATCAGCAACATCAATAACAATAAGCACTAAAATCATAACAGGGACAAGCCTGAAAAGAGGCTTCGTGTAAATCAGGGATTCCAGGGAATCCATGTCCTCGGGGGCCTCGAGAGTCCTGCAGGTGTTCTTCCTGAGACACACCTGATTCAAATCTACTTTTGTTTTAGCAGACTTTGAGTCTGAGTCAGGTGTGATTCAGCAGAAACACTTTAAAAACCTGCAGGACAGCGGCCTTCGAGGACCAGGATTCACTGATCTAAATACTGGATTTTGGTTCTTAGACACACAACAGAACGTTTGCCATTTTCCCAACGGATAAGTCGGCATCCATCTTGCCTCCCACCTGATCTGTTAGCTCTCTCCAGCCAGCAGAAGATGATCTTACCATGACTCTTGTTTCGTCCATTTCTCTTTTAATCTTCTTCGTTTCTTTGCTGAATCAGTGACAGAGCATGTCCAAACAGCCATTGTGTTGGTATCCATTTCCCAGCATGTGAAGCAAAACTCTGCTGCAACGTCACGCAGCGTCCCATAGTGTCGGTTTCTCAGCCTCGGGACGCTGCTGGGTCGCAGCGGCTCTAAAAATGCACATGATAGATGTCACTGTGTCACCAAATAAGTCCAGAACGCAGAGTTTTAAGGTAAAAAAGTTACATAATGCATCTTTAAAGTAATAAGTAATAAGTTGCATCTTGCATCTTTATCCTTCCCCCTTCAGGTGAAGTGTAGAGATACTTCTTTTTTTTCAACACCCACCCATCCTTTCTAATGTCATCTTTTCTCATTTTTCAAGGCGGCGCCGGTAAAACTGGCTGCAGGGCCTGAGTTTCAGTTCGGTTCTGTAAACTTGTCAAATGGAAATGTTTGCATGCCTAACTTTGGACGAGCTGGCTTGAACCTTGAATTTCCCCTCGGGGATAAATTGATTTGATTTGATAAAAGATATAGATTTAACTTTAATGAGTGCATTTACCTCTGAAACTGCTTGTAGCTGTAAAACAGCACATGTTGTTGTAACTTGTTGTAAAACGGCACCAGGACACAACACCAGGCTGGAGCGATGACTGACGTGAGTGGACCTATTTATCAAGTGTACCTGATAGAGAAGACAAACTCCAGTTCAGCCCTTTATTATGTAGCCGACACTTAAAACTGGATCCAGCTTGTTTCAGAAGTCAGTCAACCAGAAATCACAACTAATAATCATCAGACAGACTGAGACTGGACTCAGTTAATCAGAGAACCTGAACAGGATATTATGAGATACATTTGGCGCTATCGATCATATTACACACAGATCAGCACACGTGCTTTCACTGAGCTCTTGTCACTGGACAAATGTCTACAACTCAAAGAGGAAATTATCTGTAACTAACCTGCACAAATTCATATAAGCTCATCTTTGACAGAAGCTACTAGACAGACTACTGGAGCTCGAAGTGATCCTGTTTATGTCCAACTTACATCACCTCTGTCAGGAAGCATCTGCAGATAACCTGAAACACTGTTGTACAGGTAAATGTCGCTCACTGTACTGTAAGGATGAGTTCAACTAACAGCTGCAGACAATGCCTCCAGATCCTCCGAACCAATGGGCAAAGGCTCCCTAACCCCTCCTCCAGACCTGACTCCAGAAGGGGGGGGCAGAACCAACGCTGTTCTGTATTATAGGGATCGCAGAGCAGCATTTTCTCTGGTCTTATTCAGTTATTCGGGTCATGCCCCCCCCCCCTAAATTTGTACCAAAATATGTGATCACCACTGGGTCAGGGATTTAATTGTCTGTCAGTTTGGTCAGGATCTAGTCCAGGGATCACCAGTCTTGGTCCTCGGGGGCCGGTGACCTGCACGTTTTCCAAGCATCCCTGCTGCAACACACCTGATTCAAATCAATGTGTTTTTAGCAGACATATGCAGAGCTTGTCTGAGACAGGAGTTTTCTGCAGGATACCGGCCCTCGAGGACCAGGACTGGTGATCCCTGATCTAGTCATTCGCCTGTGACTGATACACATCCCGCAGGCCTTAAATCTCAGAACAAGAATGAACACAAACGGGAGGATTTCGCACATACATCGCATTTATTAGAGGCACTCCTCAAACTTTTAGCTGTGTTGCTCATTTAACAAATTACAACTCTTACAAGTTATACCTCATTACACAGCTGACTAACCAGACTTCCCAGTGATGTATAATACGATAGCAACTGGTATTTTTTTATTAAAGAGGAGAAATAATAAACTACACACAAATATCCTGATTTTCTGGGCAAATTTAGCTTATTTATGTAAAAATCTAGTCTTTTTTCCAGGGTTGACCCTGTCACCTCCTCTTTAATGACGCAATGCAGGCTGCAGACAGTGACCTCTGAAAGGTAAAGACACAACATGGAGTCAGTCATGTGTCAGTCAGGACATAGCAAGGAATTCTGGCAGGCATAATCTAAACCAGAGATCCTATCTAACAAAAATATAACGCGGTTCCAGCCTCATTTGGCATGCTTGCTTTTTATAATTAGCACTTGACACAATGGAAAGTTGAGTCTAATGGGAATGTTTTGATTGTATTTGGTGCTGAAGACGTTGACCTAATAATCAAACAATTTGGTAGTTTATGATCAATTCAAGTTCATCCTAAAGGGGCCATAAAACTCTGTGCCAAGCTTTACGGCACTTTTGACAACTTTAGTATAGATGTCACTTTTAAATGTGATGCGAACCTCGTGGTGGTGAGATGAAAAGGAAGGAAGTCACTGAAAGCATCATGAATCTCATCCTCATCCACTAATTTGTTTATTGATTAAGTCACTGCCCTTACAGTCATGGTGGCTGTCTGGTTTAAAAAGTGGGTTTATTAGCTGGTGCTGTTAGCTGTAAGCCTAACAGTGTGAATGAAAATGATCCTATTTAAAGGACAAACCCAGCTGAAGAGTTAATTGTTATGCTGGTGGATTGGAGTGATCTTTAGCTAACAGTGGTGTGGGACGGCAGTGCTGAGCTCAGGTTCCAGTCTTGTGTCGCTGCCTCGGACTCTGTGCATGAGGCTTCCTGCACATGCAATGCAGACAGGATGTGTCAACAGATAAAGGCAAATGAAACACATCTGTCCAGTAGTCTGGACTGGGTTCTCTGCGGTCAGCACCATGTCAGCACCAGGACACACTGATTGCACTTGCAGCCCCTACTCCAGACCCCGCTATCCACAGGGAGATGAAAGGGACCTTTCGTAGTGGGGAAGCACAATGAGCTAAGTGCTTATTCCTCTGTGAGTCTGTCACAGGGGGGCGATGGGGAAACCAGATAAGATGCCACTGAGGTTGAGCAATACTGACATTTCAATTGAGAGGCCTGGGCTGCTGCAGCTCTTCATGAAGCATGAGATGGATCTGAGTTATGAGTTTTCACTTCCTGACTTGGCTTAAATCTGCACTTTTTATTAGAAACATGAATGAAAACATGCAGTCAGTCATCGCCATGTTTATGCAAGTTCCACCATTGTCTCTCTTTCTCCATTTTTGTTTTACTCTGACAAATAAAAGACAATGCCAACATTAAAAATGTATTCCTGTTACCAAGTTCAGCAGACTTTATTTAAAGTTTCTGGGTGCTTATTTTCTATTAAGCATAAACTAAATCTTTTGTAAACAGCTTAGAGACATAGCTCTCTCTTGTGAGGACAGGAACCTGCTTGTGAACTGCATTATTCTTAAACGTGTTTCCATGTTATAGCATGTTGCTACCAGTAGAGGTCAGTCATAGAAAAATAAGGATCCAACTGAGCATATCGAGGAGCTAACTCTTGGAGCCAAGACTGCTTATAAAAATCAACGCATCCTCCGTGACATCACCCGTAGGTTTCTAAAGAGCTGAATTGAAGCTCATTGGGCGGTTCCTACCATCGCCATCTTGGCAGCGTCACGCATGCCGTCTCTCCTGGATAATACAAACATGGACAAAGAGATTGAGCTGAGAGGAGGGCTGTGAGCATGGGGGGGTAGATGATTGACATCTTTCAAACTCTGGCCTGCCGTTAGCTAAGAGCTAACCAAGCTAATCTGGAGCTAATGGAAGCTAACCAGCTAATGGAGGTAAGCGGGCTAAAGCTAAATCCTACCGTCAGTCAACTAAAAAGCACGGTTGTGCTGCACTCTGCCTTCTTGCTATGAGATATCGGGTACCTGTCGATCAAAAGCACGTGCCCCTAATTATGCCAAATTTTGACATTAAATTACTTCCAAACGGAGGAGTTATAAAAAAGTTCACGCCCCCACAGTTGTCATTAAGGTAAACCTGACCATTTAAACCTAAAATGCTTTTTAGTATCAGGCTGTAAACGTGTTTATTTCTGTTGTGAAGTTTTTGTTGTTGTTTTTTTTTTTTTTTTTACATGTGAGTCTATGGGGATTTGCTCTGTTTTAAATCTGTGCCCCTAGTGGATGAAAGGGGAACTGCAATTTTCATCACTTCCACATAGGCTTCACTTCTAACCGCTGGAGGTGTCTGCTTGTCCTGGAGTCATCGTAGTGCCTTCCCCTCTTTCTGGTGAAATTGATCATCATCAGCCACTCCAGATACAAGCTAACTTTAAACCAAACTTTATTCAACTAATACAAGGCAGCAAACACTTCATTGCTCAAACCAGTTTTGTTATGTTACAAATTTGTTTTATACCACCAGGTTTTAACAGCCTAAGCAACTTTGGAAACATGGCAGGAAATTGTTTGAGGGGGACCTTTTTCATTGCTGCACCACTAAACTCACAGCCCAGCAGCTGTTTTACTGAGATGTTGACGTGAAAATGGAGAAAGTTCAGAAAGTAAAGCTGTAGCAGATGCTGAAGTTGAACATGGTGACAGAAAAACAGAGACAAATTTGTTCTACTTAATGATGTTTTTAAAGATCGGATGTGGAACAAACAAATAGTTACTTAAATAGTGTGAAAAATTTGTTTTAGAGCAGAAACTAAGATTCACCATGTCTTCCCGTAAAAATGAAAAACCTGCGGAGACTTGAGTCATACAAGAGGTGGATGAAGAAAAGCCAACATCAGCACAATCTATACACCGCAAGGCCTGGTTCTGATGAGTTCTGTGGGGACAGAATCAAGCCAATGTGGACATTAAAATAATTTAAAATAATTTTTTTTTTTTTTTTTGACAGTGTAGAACTCAATGGACAAAACTTTTCATAGCAGATCTACTGCAGTCATTTATCTCTCAGTTAGTGGAAAATCTAATCAACTCACAAATAAAAACAGAACAAAAAAAAAACAAAAAAAAACCGGTCAAATACCGTAAAACTGGTTCACACATTTTTTCATTTTCTTAACTACTTAGTCCAATTCAGGGCTAAGGGAAGCTGGATCTATCCCAGCCTTGATTGGGTGAGAGGCGGGGTATACCCAGAACAGGTCGCCAGTCCATCATTGGGCGAAACTGGTATAACTTTACAAAGTATTGTGACATTCGCTCGGTTGTACTGCCCACTACTTCAACATAATTATTGTCATAATTGGTTGAAATCCAAAGTCTCGTTCTGCTTTAAGTGAGACGCAAGACAAACTTCATATGTTGTCATAAATAACCCCATAGCTGTTTTTTTTTCACTATGTAAGAGTTTCCTGTGATGGACTGGCGACCTGTCCAGGGTGTCCACAGCTTCTTGTCCAATGGTTGCTGGGATAGTCTCCAGCTTCCCAAAAACCCTTAATTGGATTTAGCGGTTCGAGAAGTGGCTGACTATAAGAGTTCTGCAAATATTACAGTAAAGCCCTGAAAACTCAATATTTTACAGCTCTGCAGATCAGAATATAACACTCTCCTTTCCACTCGTCGGCTCTCCTCATGCACCTCACACACTAATGCACTGACAACGTGTGTGTAAGCTGTGCAGCAGGAAGATGGGAACGATGCGTTGCGGTGTGGTGAGCGGATTTGCCCTGGTGGCTTTCTCTTTTCAAATCTTCTCCATAGCTGTTCTTGTGATTATCATCATTTTTGCTCTGTATTTATAATTTTTGCTCTGTATTTTAACTTTGTGACTGATCCACTGCCAAGTCAGCCTTCCCAAGGAACATGAGAAAAAACTGCGTTTCTAACTTTTTCTACTCAAGAGATGATGATATTTGTGGGAAAGCAACATTTTCTCATCAGTGCTTTTCTTCTCTAAGCACTGTACAATATTATTATTTGATTTCTATGGTATTTAAAATGATAAATGGATGCATTTCGGCCTCTACCTAATGCCCTCATTCGGGCGGTTAAAGGATGAACGAGTTCCCTCAAAGTGTCAGTGAACCAAATCATCATGCTTCGCAAATTCCAAGATAACAAACTGGTCCTACTGGAGATGAGCGTGTGATCGCATCAGGGTGTATACTTACCCGCCCGTACATGTTAAGCAGCCTTGGTGAACATTTATGTCATTAGCCCTCAGAGTTCCAGCCTGTGTGTGAGTGTGTGAGGTCCGCCTGCTTGGAGACCCCGCCAGCCCGCAGCCCGGGCACTCGGGCCCTCACGTCGCCTGAAATCACCTTCATGTGGAGTGACTTTTTGCTCCACTGGCGACAGGACAATCCCACTCTTCATTTAATGGCTCGTAATTACTTCAGAACAGTTTAGGAATTGCACTAAATTCAAGCTGAAGTGTTTAGGCCTCTCGTCTCCAGGATACAGGACTGGCCTGGTGCTGAAGTGGAAGCGTTTCCCTACTGGACCCAGAGCATCGAGCCAGCAATCAGGCCGTGTCTTCGCTGTTGGAAAGAATTAGTAAAAACAGAGCAGAAAAGAGATGCGTTTCCTTTTTTTAGATAATTTTTTTTCTCCCAGTAAATGCCAAAACAGGGAAAAAAATGGGATCATTATGAAACCATTTCAGTCATGGCATAAAAACTGAAGAGCTGTATCCAAAAGAAATGAAATAATTTTGCCCGGTGGAATAAAACTGCCCACAGTCAAGCGAAGACGAGACAGTTTTAAGAGGGTGGAAAGTTTTATATGACTGAGTTCTTATGAAAACAAATGTATTTCATTGTGAGAGACAGGCCTCCTGCGATGAGCTTTTCTGTCCTGTAACCCCTGAATTGGAGGAATTATTAGATCTACCGTCAGGATACTTTCGAAGAAAAATGAAAAACTTTTATGTTTTTTCTAAACACTTGATGTACCGTTTCCACCAAGTGGACGTAAAAGCCTCAGCGAGACGATGGGACCAAACCGAAACCTTACTTTTCGCCTTTTAAAGCTTCACTGATGAATTCATTTATGTAAAAGCATGAGCTCACTCCCCAGTTGGCCCACTCTGCAAGCAGTCAAAACACCAGGAAGCAGGTCCAAATAACAAAAACAAGCTTGTGCTCTGACTTTTGAGGGTGTTCATAGGATCACACACCATCGCCGCCTTCTAAAGGTCACGAGGTTTTGGGGAAAAAAAAGTAGAAGAAGAAAAAAAAGCCCATCTGGAGGAACCTATGACACGGGGGTGCAGAATATCAGGTAACACTCAAGTTGTATTTTTTCCACAAGTGTCAACTTTGGAAATGTTAAACTCTTGTATGTGTGTATGTGTGTGACAGGGTTTCACTGCCGAAGTCTCCAACACAGTTCCACTTCTTTGTGTGGCGCTTGCCAGCATGGCTCGCTTCAGATTCATGCTAAATGTGTCTTCTGTGGGAATGACAGCAACATTGGCAGTTTTGGCAACAAAACACATGCAAAAACAACACAACAACATCTTTTAGTAGGATTCTTTAATCACTGCTGTGATAAATATCTGTGGTAGCTGTGACAGCGACCAGCTCAGCGGGACACAGTCGTTGTATAGAATTAAATGAATGCAGCTGCGACGCTAATCGGGGAATATGCCATTTGGCTTTAATTACTCAAATGTCACAAAATAACCACACCAGTTCAGCAGAGCTGAAAGAAAGGGAAAATAAAGGAGAAGATCACAGATGCTGTCTTGTAGAGACTCATGGAAAAGGAGGAAAAGACCCCCTAACTGATATTTTATCAAGTAAATATCTTCATTCTTTTCAGACATCATGCTGTGCTGCATGCCGACATGTGCTTGATGGTTTTAGAAATATCTTGAGGAAAAAGACGCCTCTGGCTTTACTAACATAGTGTTTTATGTCCATTAACCCTTCGAGCTGTTTGCCTGGTTTTTAGGGCTTTGCTTTTGCCTCTGGACTGCCTGTGGACTGGCAGACTGGGGTGGTTGCCCCCCTTTTTAAGAAGGGGGACCGGAGGGTGTGTTCCAATTACTGGGGAATCACACTCCTCAGCCTCCCTGGTAAGGTCTATTTAGGGGTCCTGGAGAGAAGGGTCCGCCGGATAGTCGAATCTCGGATTGAGAAGGAGCAGTATGGTTTTCATCCTGGTCGCGGAACAGTGGACCGGCTCTATACCCTCTTTGGTCGTCCTGGAGGGGGCATGGGAGTTCGACCAACCAGTCTACATGTGCTTTGTGGACCTGGAGAAGGCATTCGACCGTGTCCCCCGGGGGCTCCTGTGGGGGGTACTCCGGGAGTATGGGGTACTGGACCGCCTTGTACGAGCTGTCCGGTCCCTGTACGACAGGTGTCAGAGCTTGGCCCGCATTGCTGGTAGTAAGTCGGATTCGTTTCCGGTGAGGGTTGGACTCCGCCAAGCCTGCCCTTTATCACCGATTCTGTTCATAACTTATATAGACAGAATTTCTAGGCGCAACTGAGGTGTTGAGGGGATCCGGCTTGGTGGCCTCAGGATTGGTCCCTGCTTTTTGCAGATGACGTGTACCTGTTGGCTTCATCCGGTCGTGATCTCCATCTCTCACTTGAGCGATTCACTGCCGAGTGTGAAGCGGCTGGGATGAGAATCAGCACCTCCAAATCTGAGACCATTGTCCTCAGCCGGAATAGGGTGGATTGCCCTCTCTGGGTCGGGAGTGAGGTCCTGCCTCAAGTGGAGGAGTTTAAATATCTCCGGGTCTTGTTCTTGGTCTTGTTCGAGATCTCGTATTCAGGCGGCTGAAATGAGTTTCCTCCGCCGGGCTCTCCCTTAGAGATAGGGTGAGGAGCTCGGTCATCTGGGAGGGGCTCAGAGTAGAGCCGCTGCTCCTCCACATCAAGAGGAACCAGTTGAGGTGGCTCGGGCATCTGGTTAGGATGCCTCCTGGACCTCCCTGGTGAGGTATTCCAGGCATGTCCCTGCGGGAGGAGACCCCAGGGAGACCCAGGACACGCTGGAGGGATTATATCTCTCGGCTGGCCTGGAAACGTCTTGAGATCCCTCCCGCAAAGTTGGCAAATGTGGCTGGGGAGAGGGATGTCTGGGCTTCCCTGCTTTGGCTGCTGCACCCACAACCCGACCCCGGATAAGCGGTAGAAGATGGATGGATGGTATCTCCTTCAGCTATATGTGGGAATGGTAATTCCGAACTGAGGTTTCCATGGAAAATTGACTTAATTCTGCTTTAAAACCGGGGGTTGGAAAGGTTTCTGATTGGATGAGGACCACTTCCTGGTTCTTTTCTTTTCGGTTACACGATAAAAACCACATCGTAAATACAACTTTCACTTCGATTTTGATTTTTAAAGCACCAGCTCAACACGAGCCTACTTCACTTTTCCCAGCAGCTGAGAAGGAGAAAGACGATAAAATACCAGAGGCAGGAGGCTAAAGACTGCACAGAATATGTGTCATCAGGACAGGACGAGATAACAAGCATGCGCAAAATGACTGGAATTAACTTAGAGTGGAATAAACGTTTACAAGATAAGATAATCAGATTTAAACTGGGAATAAACCAGCCACTTTCTTTGAAGTGAAGTTTAATTCAGAACTGTCATTGTAGTTTGGAATTAGGTGTTTACACGGTCATTTTTCATTCAGCAGATTTAACTTTTATTATAAAGCAATTAAACCTCTATGTGTAAATGTGGACATGGTAAAGGCAAGAATTGAGAGATTTGTTGATATGTTGTGTTACTGGCTGGGACTTGGATGACGATAGCACATAAAGCAAATCTAAAAAACATTTGTGGCAGCTTTCAAAAGCTTAAAGGGCCTATTCACACCAGCCTTTTACATATAAATCCGAGTCCATTTGCTGGGCAAGTCTGCTTCGTTTGTGCAGACAAACTGTGATATGGATCGAAGAAGATCCGCTTCAAGTGGACTAACAACAGACTAACCAACAGATGGAGGAGTTTTTTTCTTTGTTTTATGTCTCTTCTGGGAGCGACACGTTAGAGGCACAACATTCGAGATACGAGTCCCATCTTAGTAGACGTCAAATTAGTTTGCTCATTTTTGGTGTTAATGATTCAGCACCAACAGTTTCCAAAATTTGGACACGTTTTTTTAAGGTCTGGTTAATCTGAGTTAATCTAAACCCAGTCCTAAAGACTTAACCCCTACAACTGAACAAATTCTCCAATCTAACCAAGTCTAGAGGACTATCCTGGTGTGGATTCACCTTGAATCTTTATAAAATCTTGGTAAAACATGTGAACATTGTCAGTGAGATGTTTTAGTACAATCAGTTTGATGGAGGTCTCCAAAAAGGCCGTTTAGACAGTTTAGCCATCTGTTCTTAATGTTCCCTCTGGAAAACCTCAGGTTTTAACTGGTTAATCATAAAATCTGTCTGATGGATCATTTGTATGAGAAAGAAACAAACAACAGCAAAGACAAACACAAACACAGGTTTTATTATGTGACGTTGACAGTGCGGTCGTGGAATGACTCCTAAACAGATGCAGCGGATTAGGGGTGGAGCCCGCCACACCCGGCCATGGTTTACACTCATTATATTAAGATTGATTAGTGTGTAATTAGGTTGGTTGCTGATCACTGGTTGACAAAAATACAAATCACATCCTGTGCACTTGTGGACCAACGAGCCACAAACTATAACGACACAACAACTCGTCCACACAGTAGCCTGCAGAGGAGGAAAGAGTCATGCCTCTTCGGTTTTCTTTTTCAGATGTGACATTTCCCAAAGCACGGGGGAATTCCATGTGGTTTTCGGTTGACAGCTGCAAGTGGGTATGGATCACGTAATGCTAAACAAAGCAGCTCACTGTTTCAGGGCGATGATGCAGCGCCAAGGTAAATGGGTGTCAGATAGTAGATAAGGACTCTGACTGAGCTGAGAACATGTAAACCACATAGGTTTACATGTGGTTGGCTGCGTCACAGCTGGTCACGGTTTCCTCTGTAGGAGCTGCGGCTTTGGCAGACACTTCTCTGAGATGGTTATTGTGAAGGGAAGCAGGAGAAAAGAATTACCACTCATCCCTCGATGAAGCAGCGTGTTACTTTTACAGACTGATTCACTGGGGTAGTTTCGTCTTTTTTTGTTGTTTAGTTTACTGTCATGTAAACTCACTTCCGTTCAGTGCATTTAGTAATGATGAAGACGACTTACTGAAGTTGAAACTGAGCATCAGAATGAGGAGGAAAGGAGATTTAATTAACTTTGAACGCAGCATGGTTGCTGGTCTGAGTATTTTCACACACAACCATCTGTAGTGTTTCCAGAGAAGGTCTGAAGAAGAGAAAATATCCAGCAAACAGCAGTTGTCTGGACCAGAATGTCTGGTTGATGCCAGAGGTCAGAGGAGAATGGACAGACTGGTTGGAGAAGATGGAAGACAACAGGAAGTCCAGTAAGCACTGGTTCCAACCAAGATATGTAGAGCATCATCTCTGAACACACAACACTACCAACCTGGAAGCAGATGGTCTCCAGCAGCAGAAGACCACAGCGGGTTCCCTCCTGTCAGTAAGAACAGGAAACTGAGGCTACAATTCACACAGACTCACCAGAACTGGACAATAGAAGATGGAGAAACGTTGCTGGTCTGATGAGTCTCCAGTTCAGCTCCACATTCACATGGTAGGATCAGAATCTGCTGGAAACATCATGACAACATGGATCCATCCTGCCGTCAGGATCAAGGCTTCAGGCTGCTGCTGGTGGAATGGTGGGGGGAGGTTTTCTGGTCCCACTTTGGTCCCCTTAGTACCAACATGACATGGTTTAACCAGCACAGCCTACCTGAGTCCTGCTGCTGACCATGTCCATCCCTTTCTGAGCAAAGTGTAGCATCTTCTGATGGAAACTTCCAGCAGGATGATGCACCATGTCACAAAGCTCACATCATCTCCACCATGACGATGAGTTCACTGTCCTCCAACGGCTCCACAGTCACCAGATCTACATCCAGCAGAGCAGCTTTGGGATGAGGTGGAACGGGAGATTCTCATGATGATGAGGTGGAACGGGAGATTCTCATGATGATGTTCAGCAACTGTGTGATGCTTCATGTCAATGTGGATTAAAATCTCTGAGGAACGTTTCCAACACCTTGTTGAATCTAAGACTTCAAGCAGTTCTGAAGAAAAACGGGGTCTGACCCAGGACTAGCATGGTGGACATTGTAACGTAGCCGTTGGGTCTACATGAAAACAAGCTGTCGCCACCAGTGGCCGTTCTCTCCTTCCTCTCCGTCACACATGGCCAGAGGTTGTCCTGTGTGCCATACAGCTTCCTGCTGAACCCTGAACGCAGCCGAGATCCTGGTGAGTGCTGAAACACTGGAATCCAACATCATAAATAACAAACTGCTTAAATGTTGTGGACTAACAAGACCATGTGACCAACTGGAGCTTTCCACATTCCCCTGCACAAACCCGGTCCATGTTCTCTCCAAACTGGCCTGGTTTTTATTGTAAAGCATAAACCACTGTAATGGCACACCGTCTTACCGTATAGCTGTATATCACTCACATAAACATCTTCAAAATAAGCCCAAGTATATGTTTTTCATTGGATTCATTGGGTTAAAGTTACAAAAATGTTTCCATAAGAAGATTAAACTGTCAGCATCCACTCTGAGAGTCTGCAGTGTGCTGAGTAATGTCGCCTCATGCTGAAACTAAGACTTCCCTCTTTTACTTTTGGAGCAAAAAACTGAAAATATTGACCTAAAACATTTCTTTTCCCTATTAGAAATATTAAATCACTTACTGTGGATTTCATAAATGTAAAAAAATATAGATTCCGGGACTTCCAAGATATACAAGCTGCTTCATACTGAAGGTCTTCAGCAGTAAATCTGGAAGCTTTTATGCGTCACTGTTACTAAGGATCTAACAGGAAGAGATGCAGATTTCTGCTTCGATAGGAGTCATACATGCAATCAGAATGATGTGGATTTTCGTTCAGTGCTCGAGCTGGTGGACGGGGGCTTTGTGGCTCATGTGCAGGATGATAAAAGAAAAGAGGGTTCACAAACTAAGCTCAGAATTCATCACATGATCCTAACTGAATAGTTCCCTGTTAATCTCTCGCTCACTCTTTGTCACGCATCCTGTTAGCATGCATTTCCTTTTCTATGCTTTCACCCCCACCTGAGAAAAAAATAAACCCACACAACTACACTATTTTCCAGCGGCTGAAGTTTATAAATCTGTCAGAGAAATATGTCAAGAGGTTGCAGTTTTATGGCTGCTACTTTTTTTTTCTTCTTGAAGCTAACCTCGTCCTCGCTTCCTGTCAGCTTCCATAAGAGCGATTGTAGGTTAGCAGACATTCCACGCAAACCCAAGGGGGTCCGGCTGAAAGTAGCGGCCCTCAATCTGATCATATTACAAGAAAAATACAAGCAAATGTGCATCACTTATTACTTACTAAAAGCTAATAACACTTTGTTACTTAGTCACAAAGCAGAATTTATGTTTATTGATTGAGCCACTGTAGAGTTCTTAGCTGTGCTAAAACGCTGCCTTGTTCATTAATGTTAGCACATGTTAAAAGAATAAAGATGAAATCTGGTGTTCCCAGGTTTATTTATCCCACAGTTTCATGTTTATCAAACCAATCTCACACCACATGAAAAGAAATTTAAGTTTTGCCTTCAGTCATGTCTGTAATTATTGACTTTTGATGCGGTAATCTAGATAACACAAAGATTGTTTGCATGTGATCAAGGTAAGCTCAACAATGAGAGATTGGCAGTCCTGAAGCAAGACAGAATGAATCCAGCTCTATCAGAAGTTTGCATTAAATACCCTCATGTTATAAATCTGCAGCAGTTTAATGCTGTTTTAAGGCACTACTTAAATCTGGGCGTGAGGATTTAAACCTAGAACATTAAGGTTGGGTGGTTTTCATCCATGCGACATTGATTTAACTAGCAGCCCATGATATGTTTGTTTTCTCAGGTTAATGTTGAGTTACATGCTGATTTTTGCAACATAGCTCTCTTGCATATCCTGCTGCAATGTATGCTCACCAAGCCCCGCTCCCATTCGGTGGCAACAAACGGTCACAAGCATTATTCCACCTGAAGCTTTCTCTAGAGCACTGAAAGATCAACCTTTTCTGTGCTGCAAGACCTGGGATCCATTCCTTGCCTCTATGAGGGCCACTGCATCTGGCGGGATTAGATCAAGACTTATTCTTTATTTGTATAGCGCCATTTCCCTACAATGTCATCTCATTACACTTTACAGACACATCAATACGAAAAAATTAATAATAAATAATCTGGAGAAGGAAAACCAACAGACTGCATCAAATCTGGATTTGGATTCCAGCCTGAGCCAAATGAGGTGATGGTGGAAGCAGGACGATAAAACAGGAAATATTAGGAAGCATGAGAAACTGGAGATGTACCAAGTCCTCAAGGAAGAACTGGAGAAGGCCTGGAGGGTGAAGGCAATAATAGTACCCATAGTGGTCGGATCATTGGGGGCCGTGTCCCGCACACTGGAGAAGTGGCTCCAACAGATACCTGGTGATACATTATCAGAACATCTTTGTCCAGAAAAGCGCAGTCCTAGGAACAGCTAAGATACTGCATAGGACCCTCAAGCTCCCAGGACTCTGGTAGAGAACCTGAGCTTGAGAGGTGAACAGCCACCCGCCCTACCCTGGGCAAATGGGAGGGGTGGGTGAGTTTTTGAGGAGTTTATATATATATATATATATATGCATATATATATATATATATATATATATATATATATATATATATATATATATATATATATATATATATATATATATATATATATATGTATATGTATATATATATATATATATATATATATATATATATATATATATATATATATATATATATATATGTATATTTATAAACTCCTGACTGTGGCTCCCGCAGTGGTTCAGGAGCTAAAGCAGATCATTGTCATGGTTTTCGACTGGATATTTTTTCCCAGCAGTCTCTGAAGGCATCCTCCTGATTATTGCTTCCTTCCACCTGTGCCCCTCTATATTTATGCAACAAGCCCGGGACTGCTGATTGACAGATCGTCAGAATTCTCTACTTGTCTCCAGCCTAGTTAAATCAAAAGCCTGTTCCCTGCTGCATCCTTTCCCCTCTTTCCTGAGCTTCAAGTTCCCGCCTACCCCAGCTCTTCCCAGTTAACTGTTCCTTGTGGCTTCCCTTGGTGTTTAGATGTTGGACCATTTTTGGATTTGGATTTTGCATACTGGACCAACCCTGACTCATCTCTGGTGAGAAGTCTGTTATATCCCTCCTGGAATCTGTTTGCCACCTAGATAAGTCTCTTATCCCCTTCAGCTGCATCCACTGTGGGTATTCGCTTGGAGGACTCTCTCACATTCACAGTAGAACCTGCTTCCTGCCACCCAGTCTCCAGTCAGACTTAAATTCTTTCCCTGTTCCTGAGGTATTCCGATTATTTTTAGTGCTATCCTCAAAGTCGTTTCAATTATACTGTAACTGAAGGGTTGAGGGGTTGAGTCCCATTTCATCCTAGTCATTCTACCATTACATCCATTAGTAGTGCATGAACAATTCTGGGCAGTATTATTCCTATAACAAAGAATGATTTGTTATTGTTTTTTGAAAATTAAGTCCTCTTTAATTACTATGAGAAACCAAGGGTAAAAACTGTTCAAGCATGACCGCTTTAGGCTTCTGTACTTCCTCTATGGGAAAGTGTGTGTGTCCTACATGTGAAAACAAATGAATATACTTTTATATTTTAGCACCAGCTAGTATAAAAATATCAGTTACTACAAAAGTTGAGTGAACTTCCTTTTCTGGCCAAAAAAAGAAACTTAAACATTGCAATGTCCATTTTTATGAAGACAGCGAGGTCTCATGTTAAGCTGCTGAGATGTTGGTTCCAGTTGTGTCCTATCCTTTGCCATGACTGTTGGGCTTTCTTAGTGCCTGCAAACAGACTGATCTGAAAACAATCCCCACTTTTAAAACATGATCTGTGAAAAACCACTGAAATCCTACAAACACATTTCCCCGTTCTCTCTAAGATCTAGCATGGATATCCATGAACAAAGATTAGAAATCTGTTGGCATAAACTGCAAACAACTTTAATTCATAAACCCAGAGTACGAATGTCTCCTTGGTTCTGTTCCTCCCTGCTAACTGGCACTGGGACTCGTCTTGCACAGTTATCATTGTAAGAATACATGAAACACTTGAAGCAACGCTGACAACTCACTCTAAGATCATTTATCTTTAAGTTCTTCAACTACAGTGATCATACCACATATAGTTGTTTCCATAGTTCTTATGCCTTAAGTTCTAATAACACTGCTCTGCTATTAAAAATATTCTAGTTTGTACATGGCTTCAACAGTGACAACAGCATTTTTCAAACATACTTGTAGTTCATCACCAGATAATTTGCTTCCCCATATTGTCTCTAAAACTACTGACTACCCGGTCATGTGTTTTTTAAGTGCGGTGGAATGAAAGAAGTTTCTTCCAGCAAGATCTTCCTCTTTTAGAGTCAGCAGACGTGTAAATCTCCCTCTGACTACGACAGATTCATCTGTTTCTGACTGCAGTTTAACATGCAGTGTGTGTGTAGTGGTAGTTTACGTTGAAAGCTCAAACACAATCTAGGAACAAGTGTCATCCATCCATCCGTCATCCATCCATCCATCCATCATCCATCCATCCATCCATCCATCCATCTATCCATCAACCCATCATCCATCCATCCATCTATCTTCTACCCATCCATCATCCATCCATCCATCCATCCATCTATCCATCAACCCATCATCCATCCATCCATCTATCTTCTACCCATCCATCATCCATCCATCCATCCATTCATCATCCACCCATCCATCCACCCACCCATCTATCATCCATCCATCCATCCATCCATCCATCTATCATCTATCCATCCATCCACCCACCCATCTATCCATCCATCCATCCATCCATCTATCATCTATCCATCCATCCATCATCCCTCACCTATCCATCCATCTATCCATCCATCCATCCATCTATCCATCCATCACCCATCCATCCATCTGACTTCTACCCATCTATCCATCCATCCATCCATACATACATACATACATACATCATCCATCCAGCTGTCATCTATCCATCCATCCATTCATCCATTCATCCATCATCCATCTATCTATCCATCCATCCATCCCTCATCTATCCATCCATCTGTCATCCATCCATCCACCCATCCATGCATCCATCTGTCTATCCATCATCCATCTATCCATCAACCATCATTCATCCATCCATCTATCTTCTACCCATCAATCATCCATCCATCCATCCATCCATCATCTATCCATTCATATATCTGTCATCCATCCATCCATCTATCATCTATCCATCCATCCATCCATCTATCATCAATCCATTCATCCATCTGTTCTCCATCCATCCATCCATCTGTCATCCATCCATCTGTCATCTATCCATCCATCCATCCATCCATCATCTATTTATCCACGCATCCATCCATCCATCCATCCCTCATCTATCCATCCATCTGTCATCCATCCATCCACCCATCCATCCATCCATCTGTCTATCCATCATCCATCTAGCCATCAACCATCATTCATCCATTCATCTATCTTCTACCCATCCATCATCCATCCATCCATCCATTCATCTGCCCATCCATCCATCCATCCATCAGTCCATCCCTCATCTATCCATCCATCCATCCATCCTTCCATCCATCCATCCATCCATCCATCCATCCCTCATCTATCCATCCATCCATCCACTCACCCATCTATCCATCCATCCGTCATTCACCCATCCATCTATCCATCCATCCATCCATCTGTCATCTGCCCATCCATCTGCCATCCATCCATTCATCATCCACCAATCCATCCACCCACCCATCTATCCATCCATCCGTCATTCACCCATCCATCTATCCATCCATCCATCCATCCATCCATCTGTCATCTGCCCATCCATCTGCCATCCATCCATCCATCAGTCATCCGCCCATCCATCCACCCACCCATCTATCCATCCATCCGTCATTCACCCATCCATCCATCCATCCATCCATCCATCCATCTGTCATCTGCCCATCCATCTGCCATCCATCCATCCATCAGTCATCCGCCCATCCATCCACCCACCCATCTATCCATCCATCCATCCATCCATCCAGCTTCGCCTTGAAAGCAGAACACATCAACCTCATGCACCATTTTCCACAGTCCCGCTGTGGAAAATGTTCGACCAGCAATGAATCCAAATTTTGGACACCGTTGGAGTTGAACCATTGAACCATTGACACCAAAAATGAGCAAAGTAATTTGATGTCCACTAAGGTAGGACTCGTGTCTCAAATGTTGTGCCTCTAATTGCAGACATGTGTTAGTCACCGAGTCTTAAATGGTTCCTAAGCCAAGAGTCGACAGGCCTGTGGGTGAGCCTCTGTTCCTGCAGCCCAGATGAAAAAGGGGGATGAATAAATCTACTGTATGTACCTAATCCTGCACACGTCCTGCTAGAAATACGATTCTCGCAAATCTTTGAAAGAAACAATGTGACACAACTTTAATACCCGTACAGTGACAGAGCAGTCGAGCAGGAGCTATAAGCTCCAGAAACTCTGCACTCGTTTGCCACTGAAACCTGCAGTGGTTATTCTTGTCCCCGGAACTATGTAATTAAGTTCCTGTCTTTTCCTGCTCTCAAACGCTGCTTAACATAAACTGAGGCTTGGCTCGTTAATTAGTTCCAGAGCGTGATCACGAGTCGCTGCTCTCAGATGCTGAAACAAAACCCATTCCCTCCCTCTGTATGTGAAGCACTGCGGTGGAGAAGGGAGGGCCATAAATTAAAGTGGAACATCAATCCTGAGGACGCGTTGGAAGGGAGTCCATGTCACGTTAATGAAGAGAGCCAAAGAAGCCGGTTGTAACCGTAGACCTGACCGCGGGAGCACAGACTTGCTCCATTTATTATTGTTTTCTATGTTGCTTTAAACTTTTTTTTAACTTCATGGATGAATTTTGGTTGTTTTGCAAACATCTCTATCTTATCTCCTTCGAATTTTAAGCTTTTTAAGTTATATTATTTCCATATGTGACATGAGCCGTATGTGACAAATCTGCAAGGCTGTGTATGATGGTGCAGGTGGAGAGATGAAGTTCCACAGCTTTCATCTTCGGATGCAATTACTATGCTATGGATGGATAGTGATGATTAATGCAGCCCGGTGATATACGGCACAGCAAAATGGAAAGGCATATTTATGAAGTCCTTTAATCTCCCCTGACAACAGCCTTGTATGAGCCAACAGGCTCATCTCCCATGGCCACATTAGACCAACTGCTCTCCCCTCCGCCATGAATTACTGCTGTCACCTGTCGGAGATTTCACAGGACAGCGTCTCATTTGAGGTCAATTTCTGTCTTTCCCAGCAGATCAGTGGGTCCAGCAGAGAGGCAAGCCGATAAAGTTTAGGATTTTGAGGAGTGCGGATTATAGGATCAAAAGGCAATGGCGCTAATCCCTCCCCGTTATTAAAGATGATAGCGCTATAAATGACAACACATGCAAAACTTCTCCCAACTCCAAACTCTTGGTATGTAAGTACTTAACGGAACCCAGCTCAAGGGACGGGGCTGCCTCCGAGCTGGATTAAGCAGGAGAGATGGGATGTTGATCCTATAGTTACTCTCTCAGTTCCTTAAGTTTCTTACTCTCATTCATTCCCTGTGAGGAAGTTGCAAGTGAAATGGAAGGAGGACTGCAGAAGCATCGGCAGCAGGGAGCTTGTGAGAGCTACTGTCTCTCCACTATACACTGCAATTATCTCAAGAAGCTCAGGAAGCTAATTGGAAGAGATGTGGGATAAATCCCAGCCTGGGGGAATTACGCTAATTTTCCACTTTCACCTGACCTAATAAGAGGGCCATCCACTGCCCCTGGAACGATGGTGAAGTGGAAGAGAGAGCGAAAACACAGGCGTCCTCATTCTGTGTTAACATGTATACCTAATGAGTGTAACTGCACAACACCGTTTGGTGCCTTCATTCATTTATACAAGGATTTTTGGCCAAATCCTTGTTCAGTAGGGTGTTATTTCTGGGAACGGAGCCCAGTACCTCCCCAGCTGACACTGCCCTCATATTACTTTGTCCAGTGAACATCCCAAACAGCACAGACACTCGCTTCACGGATTCCTCTTGAGCAGTGGAGTGTGCACAACCACAGCGAGGGCTCATCTGCACATATGACAAATCTAATCCTCCTCCTTCGGACTTCTAACAGGGAAGTCTCCATTCAGACACAACTTTAATCACATTAACCCCCTTTTTTCCTCTCCTTGCCAGACATGCAGCTCGAATTTGGTTCCAGGGTTGTGTTGAGTTTGAGGTGTTGAGGTTGTTCAGGAATAATAAGTCCTGCTCCTCTGCCAAGTAAATAGATCACAATGTGTCACAGAAGACTGAAGATAATTAATGATATTCATTTAAACAACTAGAAAAACCTTTTTTTTAAAATAATATACAGTTTGTATGTTGTAATAATTTACTAATAGCTCCTGTTTTTAGCCGTTTTGTTGTTTTCTATTTTACCTTTATTTGCATTTCCATCCTTGTTCTGCTTTTGTGCTGTTTTCTCTTTTTTTTTATCTTTATTGTAAAGAACTTTTTTCAGCTCTTATTTTGTTTTAAAAGAGCTTTGAAAAAAAAAAATGGTATGATACCAATCATATTAACCCACCAGTCACCTGGAAATAAATATCTAATCAGTCAATCACAGCATAGACATGGTGAAGACCACTTGCTGAAGTTCAAACTGAGCATCAGAATGAGGAAGAAAAGAGATTTAACTGGTTGGAGATGATAGAAAGACAAAGGGAAGTCAGACAAGCACTGGATCCAATCAAGATATGCAGAACATCATCTCTGAACAAACAACACGTCCAGCCTGGAAGCAGATGGTCTCCAGCAGCAGAAGACCACACCGGGTTCCCTCCTGTCAGTAAGAACAGGAAACTGAGGCTACAATTCACACAGACTCACCAGAACTGGACAATAGAAGATGGAGAAACGTTGCTGGTCTGATGAGTCTCCAGTTCAGCTCCACATTCACATGGTAGGATCAGAATCTGCTGGAAACATCATGACAACATGGATCCATCCTGCCGTCAGGATCAAGGCTTCAGGCTGCTGCTGGTGGAATGGTGGGGGGAGGATTTCCTTGTCCCACTTTGGACCCCTTAGTACCAACATGACATGGTTTAACCAGCACAGCCTACCTGAGTCCTGCTGCTGACCATGTCCATCCCTTTATGAGCACAGTGTAGCATCTTCTGATGGAAACTTCCAGCAGGATGATGCACCATGTCACAAAGCTCACATCATCTCCACCATGACGATGAGTTCACTGTCCTCCAACGGCCTCCACAGTCACCAGATCTACATCCAACAGAGCAGCTTTGGGATGTGGTGGAACGGGAGATTCTCATCATGATGTGCAGCAACTGTGTGATGCTTCATGTCAATATAGAGCAGTGGTTCCCAAACTGGGGGGCGCAGCAAGGCTAAATAAAACTTGGGAGTTTTGGCACTGAACAAATTTGTAAAAGTACCAATGATGAATGATGATTAAGCAACAAGAGAGACTTCAAGTAATAAAAAAGAGAAGAAAATATGATGCGGCATTTCTGCTCCTGCTTGAACAGCTAAAAGTCAGGTAATAGTAATAATCAATGACGGGAAATGAAGAGACCACAGTCTTCAGCATGTATCAAAATATTATATTCTAATATTATGAAGTATGAAACCAAACAACTTACAACACCACTTGGGGACCTTTTATCCTGAATACAAAGAAAATCCTGTTGGTTACTTTGGAAATAAACCATAAAATAAACTATCATATGTAACAGAGTCGTATTACTAAAGCAGCATCCGTCTCATTGAAAACTCAGCTCATCTGAAGATGTTTGAAGAGATTCTTAGTTTAAAACGTTTCACTCTAAAGCAGAAGAGTGGACCATAAAGGTTTTAACTACAATACAGCCACTAAACAAATGATACTTTTCTCAGTATGTTTCTTTGGTTCATGTGACAGGATGGGGGGGCTTGACATTGTTGTTGTTGATGAAAGGGGGAAACCACAGATATAGAGCAACATCACCATGTCACAAAGCTCACATCATCTCTGACTGCTTTCTGCAACATGACAATGAGTTTCCTACATTGTTTAATTCTGTGACACCAAGAATTTGGGTAATTCTGAATGGAAAAGGGGTCAAACTGTCATGGTTGTGTAAAAAACTGGTGTAATCATTATATTATGAGAGGAATGTTGTTTTGACACCAGGAAGAATAGCTGTATTGCAACAGCTAATGGAGATCAAAATAAATACAAATACAAATACAAATACAAACTGGTGCTAGAGACCTGCAAGTGTTTGTTTTATGCAACATATTACAGTCTAAAAAAAATCCTTACTTTAAAGTTAAACTAACATTTTTTCTTACATAAAATGATGCATTCTGTAAAAGTCTGAACTAGTAAAACACAAATCTGAGCTAATTATTTTAAACGTGGATGAAGCTGTAAACATTAAAATACTGACTTACCGTCATCTGTAAAACTCTTGACCCATACCAGAACAATTTAGTCAGACCACCAAACCTCACCACTTAATCCCAACCAGTGAAACCTGGAAAGCATGTGATTTTTATCCGGGTTTGAGTGTATGACATGACTCTGGAAGGCTCAGATCATGGGATGTGCAGCATGTTGGGAGAGGGAAGCTTTGAAGTCACTCTGAGAAATGTCACGTTTGATCAGTACTTCCCAGCCGTTGCTGAGTTCATGCAGAATATTTTCAATGAAAACAAGAAGAAAAATAAATTTTTTTAAACCATTGCTGAAACTTAGTAGGTAAAAAATTTCGTCCTAAAAGAGTCACTAAGTGGGTTTTCCACTCTTCTCCACTGGGTCTTTATTTTAGTGTTTTCACTAACCTCTATAACACTTGGGAGCAGAATTACTGTATTTTAGCATAATCAAAAGAAACTAAAAACCAAGAAACGCCCTCCAACAGATGCAAGCAATGACATGCAAAAGCCTTTCCAGATTCCAGCACATAATGCTTTTTAATGGTCTTGTTTAACAAGCAAGGGAAGTGGTTTCCCCCCATTACCCACAAACCCCCAAATGTTGCCCAGCTAAGGACAGGGATATCCTAAAGTTCAATGGGAGCAGCATCAATCTTCTTGTCCCCAAAGACATGTGCTTTTTCAGTGGGGATGGATCAACTGAGATCTGGACCGTGTCAAAGCTCTCTAAACACGCATCACACAACCTTTGCTTTGCCGGTTCAGCCAAACCACTCGCACTAAACTCCAAAGCCACCAGAACAATCCTGCTGTAATTGATGTTTTCTCGAGTGCAGTCTCAACAGCGCTGGATAAGTACAGTGAATCATCTGCGCTGTCTGGATTCCCACAGTCAGACTTCAAACGCTTGGATGGATTTATTCCCAAAAATGTCATCTATACTTTGCTCATCCGTGTGACAGCAGCATTGCACACATACATGAAGACCTCACGCCAAAGGAAGTTTCATTTGTTTACATTTTAGATGCTGAGTTGAACCTTTCCTTTAAACAATGAGTTTTTCTATCATCCTTTTTTATTTAAGTTTGCACTTTAAAAGAAGCAGTAAGTTAATGAATTTTACAAAAAATACAAAATAATTTTTTTTTAAAAATAGGAAAAAAAAGGTTTAAATGATGTAAAATTTGTAAAAATAAGATTTATAAAAATAAATAAATAAATAATAATAATTATTATTATTGATAATATTAATAATATTATAAACAATAATAATCATAATAATCAAAATAATAATTACAGTGCTGGGGAGGTTGGAAACCCTATAAAGGTTGATTGATAACCTCACAGCTTTTATGTAAAAAAAGTCTGAATATAACAGCTTCTGAAAAACTTGTTCAGCAAAAATTCCAACTCCAATCAGGAAATGACTTTCATGCACAATGGTGCGTCATAAAGCTGCCAAAACTGCATGAAATATAAGAGCTCCTGAGGTATGTCTTCTCACCGTCAGACTCCATCATGTTAATACTGTGTGACAAGGCTGAAAGGCTTTGAAGACGTAAGTACGCAACTACTGAGCAGGACGCTGTGTGAAAGTGTTGTGTCTGCATTTATTCCTCACTTCTACATGATGTAACTTTATCTGCTGTTTGACTGGAATCCTTATTAATGTTCCAGTTTTTTTTTTGTTTTTTCTTTCTCCCTCTATGAGCTTCATGAAAAGATTCGCAGGCAGGTGGGGCTGGCACTTCACTGGAGCAACGCCTGGACTCTGACTGGCATTTACGAGCAGAGTTCATCCATTAAGCGCCTGTCAGTTCACATCCTCTTGTTTGTGTCCTGCCTGCTAGGTGAGATCAGCATTCATCCACACACCAGGAGGACACTAAATGTCTCAGAAAATAGACACAGAGGGGTGGGATCCTGACCTGGGTTATCCTAATAAACGTATTCACAGTTCTGTTCTCCTCATGGCAGGAAAATGTCTCTAAAAGTTGGGAGAGGTCCATGTTTACCGTATCGGGGCATCAGCCTCTGTTTGGTTAACAGCTGGGAAGTGAGGAGACCAGTTGCTGGAGCTGTAGGTGAGGAACGTCGTCCCGTTCTGGTCTGATGCAGGATTCTAGCAGCTCGACAGCTTTATTTACCATTTCATGATGTGACAAATGTTTTCATTAAATGAAACGTTTGTCTCTGTGATGGACTGGCGACCTGTCCGCGGTGCACCCTAATGATCGCTGGGACAGGCTCCAGCTTCACCATGATGCTGAGCTGGGCGAAGCGGTTAAGAAAATGAATGAATGAAAGGTCTGTACACCGCAGGCAAGTGATTCTTCTGCTGCAAAGCTGAAACACATGCAGTTGATCTGAAACTGTAGAAACATTTAAGCATCGACGGCACCTTTCCAGGTGTGTGAGTTGTCTCTGGTTATAGGCGCTAAATCAACAACATACCATCAGAGATGGGTTTTTAACAGCTGATTCTTCACCTCTTTAGTCCAGAGGGTCCAGCATCCATCCCAGAGAAGTCGGCAACCTGTCCAGGGTGTACACAGCCTCTCGCCCACAGACTGCTGGGATAGGCTCCAGCTCCCCAGCGACCCTCGATCCGATGAAGCCGTTCAGATAATGACTGACTGAATGAATGAATTTCACATTTCAGTGGCTGCATAACATTTTTCATTTAGCCTCAGCTGATTTTAAATGAGGTTTTTGTAAGAGAGACTTTCTGCTGGAGAGCCTGAAGATCACACAGAGCCACAAGCATTTTCCAGCATGTCCTCGCATGCAGAGATGCCTCTCATGATGAGGCTACGTGCTGAACATGGTGGGAAACTCCAAACATGAAGGAGCATTATTCTAAAACTACTTCACAGGTCGTGGATGCTGTTTTTGCAGCTTGCTGAGCTTCTGTACATCTTTTCCTCTGAGAGACTCTGCTCCTCTGAGGTGCTCTTTTTATTCCCAATCATGCCACTTTTCTGTTTCTATTGAACCTAGTTAATCGTGTTTCTCCAGCTGCTGGGAGGAGAATTTGCTTTTCCAGCTGTTTGTTGTCCCTCTTCCAACTCAGATGTGCTTCTGCCATTCAATTCACATTAAACTCTTCACTTTAATGAAATAAATTGTCTTCATTTGATATTTTTTTATTGTTTTATCATGATCAAACTTTTGGTTTATGAGATTTAGCTAAACTTTAAACTTCTTGGACTTTTTTTAAAAGCAGACTAAAGATAATCCAGAGAATAATGTTGAAGGATTCTGCACAAGAAGGAGCAGAGTATGTTCAGCCAGAGGTTTCTTCAGCCGTGCTCTGCTAGACTGAAAGCTATAGGAGACCGATGCTCTGGTCATCCTCCAGAACCAGCAAGAACTGTAAAGAATTTAGTATTTTATATTTAAACAGAAAAACAAACTAATCAAATCACTCCAACATTATGATTCCCCTGCAGAGATTATTGATGCTTTTTTTTTCTTTTCATTTCATCTCATATAAATCCACTATGGGTGGGGTGATGCGTGGAAACAGCCCCCTGAGGCGAGCCTGCTGGTTTGCCATCAGTGGAACCAAACCCAGAGTTCGGCACCTTCTAAAGACTAAAAGCATTTTTGGTTCAGAGCTTCTGAGTAAAACACCATGAAAGTCACACTGCTCCTAATCAGTGTGAGATTTTATAAACTGACTGTATGCTTCCAATCTGCAATATCCGCTCTGCTCCAGGAAGCAGGGAGGAAAAAAGAGAAGGGAAAACATTAAAGCAACCCCCTGAGGTTTCCTATATGGCTCAGAGACACTGTGAACATTATTGCCTTGTGTAACATTTTATGAAGAAGATTTTTTTTTAAAACATATTTTCTAATAGAAACTGCAGTCGCGCTTTTTTAATCTTCCCTTTGGAATTAGATTAAAAAAGTGTGGATGTATTTTTTTAATATTCCTTTAACTCATGCTATTTCTCCCTGGATATGGACGACAGCTGCAACGGTGCGTGGTTAAACCCGCAGTGGTGCATGTGCAGGATGAAACTCTGTGCAGCAACATTTAAAATTCATCAAGAGGCTAAAATTCTGCTTAGCTTCCAGAAAGTCTTCAGGAAACCTTTCTTCCTCCGTTACAGAAGCCCGTTTCACATTTCGCACCAGTAAGAGCTCTCTTTTCTCTTGTTTAGTTCATTTCCCCTCTCCTCTTCCTCTCATTCCTCCTTTTCCTTCTATCCGTCATGTTAACGATCCTCCCATTCGAGGCTTCTGAAATCCCAGCTCCTCTCTGAGGAGCCTGCTTGGCAGAAATAGAGTTTAGAGCAGCAGAATTGTTTCCTCATTGATTTTAGATCTGACCTTCCTGTAACCTCACGTAAAACAATCGCCTCTGCGCCCAAAGTCCCCCCCAGCAGGAGGAGCCCAACTGCAAAGACAGTCAAACACAGACGGGCAAAGAGAAGGGAACTTTATCACACTTCCCTCCTGATGGCAGGGAAAACACAAGACACACAATAGGGTCACACAACATGAGAATACAAGCAGCCTCTCCATCCCAGAGCTTTGTGACGTATCAAAAAGTCATCACATGTTGAAACAGAGGTTTCATTCGCTACGTGGAGGAAAAGATGTCCTGGATTCTCAAAGGAAACTGATGAATTGAGCAAAGGTTGAAGAGGTGAGCCAGAAGTACCCCGCTGTGCCTTAAAGGCCTGACCGTGCCCAGCTGAAGATGATGGACAAGTCCAGGGTCATCGCTGTGTGATTAAACACTGTATGCGCTCCAGTCTAATGTGGATGGGAGGAGAAGGAAAGCTGGGAATAATAAGTTCAGTGTAGGTCAGCTGGTGCTCAGCGTGACCGGCGACTGGCCTTCTTCTCCTTTAACCCCAAGCTTCACAAGTCGTTTTCTTCATGAAAACCTCAATAATTAATAAAGGTGTTTTCTGGCCTTTCTCCATTTTCAACGCACACGCCGGTCACCTTCAAACACATCTGTCTCCATGCTGCCTCGTTATCGCGGCCCGTGACCGCGGCAGGGAGCTTCTCGCTAATAGAGTTTGCAGTGATGGATGAGCGCGAGTTTGGAGAGACCTCTGGAAATAACTTTGTATGCTGCTTATGGAGTTTGACAGGAGTCCAGAAGGGTTGATGGGAGAGAGGCAGGAAAGGTGAAAACATCCGACCGGGATGTTGGATCACAAGGTCCGTTTTTAGGAATTAAATGCTGTTTTTCTGCTGTCATGCAGTGATTTGTAATGAGTCGACAACAAACTGCACCACAGAGTTACGTGTCACTCAAATACCCCATTTAGCTAAAACACACACATGGGTGTGTCTCAGTAGGAAGTATTTAAATGCTATGTAATGCTAAAAGGTTGTTTTGGGGATAAAAACTCCATTTTAAAGCGCTCCTCAACTTTCCCTTTACTATCCTGTCACTGAGGTGACACATTTTTTCTCCTGGGACTTCTTTATGTCGTCTGGACTTGACATTGTCCGTGTGTTTGTGCGTGAAAAAGAGACATTCCTCGTAGTTTCTGGTTGTGTGGCCGACAGCAGGACGAAGCTGTTAAAGCAGCACGACTGAACTTTAGCAGATTTTTGCACTACAGAGTGCTCTGGCCTCTTACCCTGGTCGTCAAGGCAACATATCCTGCAGGTAATAGATGTTTCCCTGATTCAACACACCTGATTCACAATAAATGGATCTCTGCAACTGTGTGTTGTAGCAGGGAAACATCTGAAGTCTGCAGGACAGTGGGCTTTGAGGACCATAACTGGGGATCCCTGCCTAGGCTGTGACTTCACACACAGAGTTGTTTGTCCATTCAGAGACACCATAGTAAAAGTGGCGTTTATAGTAAAGCAATTAGATTCCAATAAAAAGACCATTTTTAATGATATGTTGCACTGACCTTTGATTTTAAGACACACTCAGGGCTAAAATTACACTGGGGCTTTCCAGGAGCTTTATTTTCAGTCACACACCATGACGTGCACACTCACACATATTAGTGCATGTAGTGGAGTCGGAAATATGCTGACAGCCAAACAACATTCTGCTACGACTGTATGCTGCTTGTTTAATCACAAATGGGACAGAAAGTTGTTTTCTTTTAACAAGCACTGAAAGAAACATGTGAAGTTGTCGTGTGGACGCTCGCAGTGATTCTGCTGAGCATGCTGCTGGGAGAAACATGTCGTCTGAAGGATTTCACTGATTAGATTAAATGAGTGACTGAACAAACAATGATGACAAATAAAATAATTTAATATTACCTGAAAGTGAACTATTTTTAGGGCTCCCACTTGTTGTGTCAACTTTTTAGGGGCTTTTCCTTTAGCTTCCCTGTTATACGAACCATGTATAGACCGGTGCTGTGCAGACAGTGCAGACGCAAAGCAGAATGAAATAAATGTAATCGTTCCATTTTAATAATTAGTTTATATATATATATATATATATTCACTGTCTTTTACCATTATTATCTTTACTGCATTATTTCAGGTGATTATTTGCCATAGCGTGTAGCATCTGTAACTTTGAATGAACTTTGGAATTTAGTGCTTTTTATATACAAATTACTCAACAGCACCTCCTTCTGGCCAGGCAGAGAAGCTGCACAACTCACCTGAACGGTCCAGGCCGTAGGCACAGTCCTGCACGACAACAAAGCGTGTTTGTGCATGCGCAGTCCGTTATCCCATCTAAAAGCATAAAACGGCAGATCACTACGCTGCCTTTTTACGTTACCGCGCTATGCTAACCATTTACATACTTTCACAATAAATGAGTGAATTGATGCTGAGAGGCCTGAATGATGTCAACGTCTTTCTTTTGAGGAATGACGTCAACATACACTACTGGTTGTAATGGCATACAAAGTTAAATAGTCTGGGGGACTGCTATTGAATAATTTAGCTAGCTTTGCAAGTTTATCTTACGATTTTGATTTAGTCAGTTTTAGCAATTTGTGACTGCCTGCCTACCTAATGGGGATAAATCTATCCACTTTTTGGGACTTCTGATCCGAGACCAATAGCTTAAATTTGAATATCTGCCAATACCAATATTTTCCGATACTAAATCTGTTTATGTGAACATTATTGTGACTATGGTTATTATTGCTGTTATAACTGTGTAAGATTTCATCAGGTTGTAATAAATGACCCATCCTTTCTGAAGTTACCTCACCAATACAACTATAATAACATTACAGATCTAACCATTTCAACAAGTTTTATTTTGATTTGGCACATTTTACCTAAATACAACTATAAATGTGGGGTTTGGAAACCAAGATCTTGCTTTTAGTGCCGTGTTCCTCATTGCGCAGTTCGCGGTTCGCGAGCCGCATGCAGCTCACCGACTCTTGACTTATGGCTCGTGAAGCAGCCGCTGGTTTTCTGAAAATGCGATCTAAACAAGTCATAATGATCCTCAACGGTGCAGTTCTCTCCACAAACAAGAGCTGCAGGCTGCTTGCAGAAACTTTGCTGTCCTAACGGCCCTAACTGACCCCGTCAGAGTTGCCAGTTTTGGCTGGTTTCAGCTGCACCGAACTCCACCAAAGAGCTGCTCCGTCGGTAGCTCCGTATATATAATGAAAAAGAAACGCCCACATTCTGGAGGCATTGTTGTATTTTCACCATATACTGTTGCATAAGAATGCCGTTACTCCGTGTAATATTTAGGATAAACATTCCTTGTTAAAAAGCTGAATGTTACTGAATTGGCAACATAGCAGGATACGTAGCGTGGGAACATTTTTTGGGAGAGTGGGGGCTGTCCTCTTGTCTTAGTATATTGAGTGTGGCTCTTGTTGAATTGACAGCGAGGATCACTGATCTAGTGTAACAAAAAATGTCACATTTTAACATTTGATGCATTTATTTCTTTTAAAACATGTCCGAAGCATGTCATCAAACACATCCGCGCTAGTTCAACTAGTGTGGTAACGGGTATCGGTTGTGGTATCGGTGCACTTTTATCATTACCAAGCAGGAGTACACAAGCATGGAATTGAGCCGATACCAATACTGGTATCAGTATGGGTGTATCCCTACTACCTAACCCTAGAGCTCATGGCATGTGCCTGGTACACGCTGCACCCTTAGGACAGAACAAAGTTTGTTTTCTGGACATAGCTAATTATTTAAATGCAGGGCCGTGAGGGGGTTGGAGCGGTGCACCACAGAAGCAGCACAGAGAGACAAACATTCAATCAGACTCAGTCCGAGTGAGAACTCAGACCAGCCAAACATGCATGTGAAGAGAACTCAAGCATACGACATAAAACATGTGTGTCGGTTCTCTCCAATCGATAATAAACATCTAAGAATTATAGATAAAGAAAAGTTAAAATGTGCATTGATAAATTATATTGTCGTTTACTGAGTGTGTTAGTGGTCTACTGGGAGAAGTGCTGGTTTCCAGTCTAACTGCTGGAAGAATCAAAGAGCTGCAACAGCTTCTTAGTGCTTTGGATGCAGCAGTCTGTCTCTGAAGGAGCCTAGGAGGGCTAAACTGGTGGGTCTAAGGGGCATCCCAGTGCAGAACTGCTCTGTTCTGGGATGCTTAAGCACAGTCAACCAGCAAGGAAAGAAAGCTGACGTCAGATCACTGATCAATACATCCGATTTTACCTCTATTACGTCTGACAAAGGCTGAAATTGTGATGCGTCTCAGTATAAACTTTTAACATCTCAAACATTGTGACCACCTGCTTTTGACCCCCCCCCACACACACACACACATAGACCTGAATATTCATGTTCTTTTGAGAAAACAAACTATTTTCTCATGAAAACAAGATCAAATATTCCATTTTCACAAGAAGATGGCCGTTAAGATAGCGACGATAAAGGATAAAAGTCAAGTGGTTTAACATTTCTGATACTTGGAAGTTTATTTTTAAAAATATTAAATGGCCGTATTAATGTAATCGCCATTCTTCCATGTGACCAAACAAATGTTGCAGATGATGCCAGTCTGCAACACTGGATGAAAATATAAATGTATGTATAGGTTTATAAAAAATTTTTCTTTGTTTTGTTGTTTCTAAAGCAGCGTATTTGATATAAAACATTTCCATATATTCCAATGTCACATTTTTTTTAACTGGACTGCATTAATGCAGTGATTTTAAAACCCTAATAGTCACAAGTGTTTTTACATATCCATGTTCACCCAAGTTAAAGGCTTAGAGTGTGTCTTATAAAAAAAAAAAAAAATCAGTAGCAGGGAATTAAACGATATGTTTCCATAACCTGGCTAATATGTTGACATATTGATGAATTAACAGTGAATTAAAGTTCATCAATTGGTGATCAATTAGAGGTCAAGCAATCACATGAATCAACAATGAGATCATCATGATGAGCAACAGGAATTCATGATAAAGTCTTCATTAATAACGCATTAGTTCATCATGAGTTACACATTACTTAAGTGTATGATTTGTTCCATTACTGTACCAAAAACCTGCAGGGGTTTCAAGTTTGATGACAAACTTGTTTTGTGTGTAAAAATAATAATCATTGAGGGCTGCATGGTGATGTTATGGGTATGAAAGTGTCCTCACAGCAAGAAGGTCACTGGTTCAAGTCTCAGCTGGAGAGGGGTTTGAACCTAACCTTTCTGTGTGGAGTTTGCATATGTGCATCTTTCCAGGTACTCCAGCTTCCTCCCATTATCCAGATACATGTGTGTGAGGTTAATAGGTTTCTCCAAATGCTCCCCAGGAGTGAGTGAGAGTGTGAGTGGTTGTTTGTTTCTGCGGCTGGTTGTGTTGACGTGGTCGACCTCTCCAGGGTGTACCCCGCCTCCCTCGCCTGCTAATTGCTGGGACAGTCTTCAGCTTTCCTGCAACCCTAAACTGGCCTAAGCAATAAAAAAAAAAAAAAAAAAAATGAACGAACGAATTTGAATTATTCAAAACATGAATAAATAAAATGAGGTAGAAATTAAAGCAGGAGGCAGGTTGCTGAGTGGAGCGTCCGCACTTTCGGCTGATTCAGCATCACATCTGTCAAGGGTATGAGAACAAAAGGCAGCAGTGATGACAGAAAACAAACGGCTAACTTAACATGTCACACGCAATTTCCCCTCATTTGTCACCCAAAACAAGCAACACTTTCACAACAATATGGCCATGTAGAGAAACTAAAAACTAACAATCCTGACAAGGCAGACCGGCTCTGCGCAGGCTGTTTACCTTTTCCCCTTTTTAATCTGGGCACTTCCCCTTATTTATTATGTCTTCTAGCCTTGGTGGGTTGTGTCTGTTTGGGCGGACAGACGTTATATATTCGTGGATGGAAGCTGAAAGTCTTTTGCAGGGTGTTTGTGTTACTTTTGTTGCCCAGATGCCGACCACGTGACGTCTGTTGTCACCTCCCAGAATGTCCTCACCTGTACTGAGAAAGCGACCTTGAAATAATAACTTTATGTGTTTATGACTGCTTACAGGCCTAATATCTGATTGGTTCTTTTGAACTGGAAGGTAGATCTGAAAACCACTGCGTGTTTACTTTTTATTAATAAAAGTAGAAATAAAGACCACTGTGGTAAATAATTTATTTGTGTCTAAATGGGACCGTGATTTAAAAACAGAACAGTATGATATATTACATGAGACTTAAAAGTTTGCATTGAGGCCATAAGATAGCAGAGAAAATATTGGCTGTAGTAATAAATCAAGTGAAAACTGTGTCCGTGCTCTTTTGTATGTGATGTTTTTGCAGAAAGAAAGGAAAGCAGGTTCGAGGCACTTTCCCATTAGCTTCACTTTTCAGACCTGCAGACTACACCCATCTTTATTATCCAGTCTATGGTTTCGTCCTGCCCGTCGTATCACCAACTACTTGTGCAGGTGCAAACTAGTTTGGAGCCTCAGTTTATCCTCACGACTGGATAAAGTTACCAAAATTCAAAAGCCGTGTGTAGCGCTGAGCAGTTCGCAGCAGATTCAGCTGTTATTAGATAACCACTCAGGGTTTGCCAAGTGTCATAAATTGTTAAAAAGTACAACAACAAGTGCTGCCTTCCAGATATTTGGTTCATTGTAGCTGTAGATTCACTTGTTATTGTTTCTAAATGAAAAATCTGCAACTTAATGTATTCAAACTGCACAAGAGCTTCATAAATGTATACCTAAACTGGAACAATCCCCCCCCCCCCCCCCCCCCCGTTCCTTCCCAATTATTGGTTAAAATCCACACAGAAGTTAATTTAAATGATAGCACAACTATAGACAATTAAAAAATAGCTGCATTCTGTTGCTATGATTGAAATTTATTGCTTTTCTTCATCCGTCCCAGTGTAATTTCTCCTTTTGTGTGGTGCTTCACTGACGCTCTGAAAGCTCTGTAATGAGAAGTGTTAGCGGCCTCGCTACTCGTTAATTGCTTTTCTTTGTCAAAAATAAAGAAATGTGAAATTGCCTATTCTGCACATTTATATAGCATCGCCTACATTTGCCTCCTTTTGCCTCCTTTTGCCTCATATTCTCTGATCTTATTTGCTGCCATACATTGTCACTGCTTCCCTGGAATCATTTATAAGTGAGACACCCACATCTGCACCAGTGGCCATTAAACTGAGCAACCAAAAAAAAGGTAGAAAAATGGATCAAAATTACAAATAAGAGGACTTATGATGTCTCGGGGTTAGCCGTGAATATAAACAAAGCATTCCAGGCATTTCCTTTATCAAGACTGATGGCTTGCTGCAACAAGAACGGAGGGTTAGGAGGACTTTTACAACATATCTTTAGTCTGTAGCACACTGAAAGTGAACTTGTGTTTTCAGCCTTATATAACGACGGCTCTCGAGTTCATTGTGTCACGGCTTTTCTTCTCTGTCATAACTGAGTCTAATCTCAGAGAGGAAGCTGAAAGTCGTTACTGAGAGCAAAGTATTAAAACAGGATGGTATGTGGGTCAACAAATGCCTTTATGTAAGAAAAAAATCCAGCTTTCTCTTTGTTTTTTGACCTTTGCTAACGGTTCCAGTTGATGTTATGACATGACATCATATTATGAGTATGGAACAACTTTGAACAGTGTTCCCCTGATGGAGTGCATGATGTTAGCATGCCTAGCACAAAATGTGAAACTTTCCACTTTATATATATCCATGCTTATTTACAATAGTATTTTCTTATTTGCTTTGAGTCCCTTTTAACTATTTGCTACATTATTACCAAAACAAATTGACATCAGTGGTTAGCAGTATTAACAGGAGAGGGATCGCAACATTCCTGAAATTGAAGTAGAGAGGCAGATTGCTAATGTTTGCTAGCTAGTTTTACTGGCATCACATACATTCAGCTAACTTCTTTTTTGTTTGTTTGCAAGTTTTGATTTAAAAAAAAATCTAGGTATTAGTTTGTGTTGTGCTGCAGTATTTGAGTCAGGTGTGTTGAAGCAAGGGTACATTGCAGGACGGCAGCCCTTGTGGGACCAAGATGAATAGCCTTGAATTGCAGTAACCCAAAAAAGAGTGGTGAACATTAGACGTCCTTTCAGTGTAGTGAACAATCCAATCTTTCCTCCATTTTATGATTGAAAATGTTGTCTTCTTCTCGTATTGTCAGTAACTGAGACCTCGGTATGTGCCCGTCTCCAGGCAGACATTATCAGTGTCGACGTAGACATGGGTCAAAGGCTTTTCTAACCATGTAAGAGGTAAGCTATAGATCAGATTTACTCATTCCAGCAGTTTTACCTTGTTTCCCAATTGAACACGCCTGACTCAAATGAATGAGTCATTCTGCAGAGTTTGATAGGCTGTTGGATCCATTTAACTTGAGTCAGGAGTGTTGAAGCAGGAATACATAGAATACAATAAAATACAATACAATACAATACAATACAATACAATACAATACAATACAATACAACTTTATTTATAAGGCACTTTAAAAACAACAATGTTGACCAAAGTGCCACATTGTGGGGGGTTAAAAAGAAACAGAATAAATAACATACATTAGGACAACTTAAAAAAAATTTCAGACATCTAAAATAATAATACATAAAAAAAAAAAACTGCTGGATTGCAGCTCCTGTAGGACTGGAATGAGTAACCCTGCTATACATTAATATGTAAAGATGTGTGACAGTAATATTTACTATGATCCATTCAGCGTGTGTTCTACTAAGACCTACCTCAAGGCAAATATTTAGTTAATGTACTTGTTGCCCCCAGACACTGGGTTGGGTGATGCACATCGATCTCACACCAAGGGCAAGTATCACCGATACCAATATGATACCAATGAAAGATAGAAGTCTCAACAGGACTTCCCTGGAAAAATAAAAGTTAAATGAAATATATTAAAAATACTTTTTGCTTAAAAAAAAAAGTCATAGTCATTTAATGCTTTTGACTGTAATTATTGATAACGATTATGATCTTGATAAAACACGGTATAAAGTTTAATGTCAAAACATGTTTATTAAGCTGAAAAATGTTTAAATCAATTTAAGTTCTTTTTTTTTGTACACAATGTAAAAAGCATCAACAGCGTAACAAATCAGACACAGCGGTTTGAGAAAAATCAAGTCAACAATGCAATTTAGATGAAAGCAAAACTTGCAAATGGCTCATTCACATTTTTCAGCTTTTTTTTCTCCTTCAAAAGTCCTCTGCAAGTAAAAAAATATAGAAAATGAATATAGAAATAAAATAAAAATTCAGAAAGTCCAGGGGATCATTTTATTTATAAAGCTTCCCTTGGCAAAGTAAATCTGCTCAGCAGAACACCGCATCCAGATGATCATTCTGCTTGCCTAAATGCTGAACAAAAAAAATATAAAATAAAAAAGAATATTGATCTCATCACACTGGTATCAGACGATACTGATACCAGCCTTGGTATAGAGGCCAAAGATGTTTGGTCAATCATCCTAGTCCTTCTATTTGGCCATAAACAAACCTGATCAATTAAAGCTTTGTCCTGGTAACTGTGCTAAAAGTAGGCACTGATTTAACAGACAACTTAACATAATACCCCTTAAAAGAACAAAAAAAAGAGAAAAGTTTGCTTTGAGATTGGTAAAATCAGATTACTTATTTATGGTAGAATTTTATTAAGTCCTAATTTACTTTGTTATCTATTAGTTGGAACTGTGTTCAGCACTCCAGTGTTATTGGCCAGATGGAGATAAATACTGTTCGCTATCAGAGCTAAAAGATAACAGGAGCTGGCTCCTGGATGCCATTCGGCCGTGTCATGGTCCGAAAGTAGGCTGCTGTAAATCATTGATTAAAGGAATAAACTGTATTGGTTGCATTTATTGCTGCTCTGAGCTGTTACATCTGCTTTTACGAGAGGCAGGGCCAGCACTTACACACAAGAGTTACAACCCCAGAGGACAAAGTTTACTAGGTTTGCATAATTCTTTAGTATGTCTTGTTGCTATTCTAGCTTCCTGTCTGATAAATGAACTTGTTCTGAGTGTCATCTTTAGGGAACAACGTTTACATGAAGAGTTACTGGAAGAAGGTTCCACATTACAAGAGCTACCTTTTCGCCTCTTGATTCACAAATATGGACTGGAAACATCGGGTGGTAAATGTTTTATTTCTGACTTGTTGGAACATCCACATCGGTTCAATCAATCCATCTTCCCCGTTTCAGTCCCCTCATCGACCCACCCTTTTGCTTCCTGCCGTCTAGTCTGATTTTTTCCCAGCCCTCCCATATCCCCCTCCTCAATCTGTTTTCCCTACTCTCTGGCTTGTCATTGCCCCTCTCTTTGCCCAATCTGCTCCCTGCCTCATCTGTCTCTCTGTTTTTTTCCACTGCAGCCGTATCACCTAACCCTGATTAAGGTTTTAATCATTTATAGACCCACTGGCATGAAATACTGTGTCTGCAGAAAGAAGACAAAGAGGCAGGGAGGCAGAAATCATCTCACCACACCCTGTTTATGACAGAATAGCCTTCCAATCATCTAAACTGGGAGTCAAAGCTGTTTATCTTTAAACCAATCTGAACCAAACGCAACCCTTTACTAACTTCCAAACCGGATCATGACATCTAATTCCAGCCGCTTTAACAAACTGGCCGAACCAGACGACCTTGTGATGGTGGAGAACAGTTAAGTGAACAGATGCTCATGTAGACGCATTCCAGCATGCTGCCACCCGATTTCGGCCCACTCTTGGCTCAGGCTACAGTATTTACACTTGATTAAATGTGTGTAAGGCTGAGGTCCAAGGAGCAAATCAGGCCTAGACCCCATAGATCCAGAACCAGAGTGGGTCCAGTGGCCCCGGGGCTCTAGTGAAATTAAAAGCAGTTGGAATGTGGATGCTTTTAAGAGAGAAAATGTTGCATCCACGCAGCAGCTCAGCTGGGACCGAGCTGGCTGGAAACACCTGTCTTCACACCGGAGGGGTCCACAGTCTGTGGGCCCATGTCGTAAAACAACATTTTCAGTGTGTAGCTGTGAGTGTGTGTGTGTGTGGATGTGCTCATTTAAACAGACTTAGGTGATAAGCAGGAGAAGTAACATCTGCTCTGAGTCATAAAATCTTCGGCTGTGCTTGCTTTTTGGCTTATTTAGGAGTGGAGGATTTAGTTTGTCAAATGTGTTTCAGGGAGGACAGAGCGCTGATCTTCCAGCAGCTGAACTTCATTTCATTTGTGGACAAAGAATTTGTACATTATGTTACTAGAAGTTACAGATTAAACTGTGTATTAAAAATATGAACATCTTGATCAACTACATTGTTAAAACAGTACAACAACATTTGTGTGTTTCTGACTCAGGCTGATGGCACACTGACAGTATTTACCCACATTCCTCAGGCTGAGGTTATATTGCAGCGTTCTGAGGCTGGGAAACCAAACTTCATATCTGTTTTTCTTTTATTCCTGAGCATCACATGACAGCTGCATTTGCCTTCTCAGCACCACATCACATGCTGACAACTGGATCGGATAGCAACACACTGGCCATTTTGGACACGCACACTGGCTGACTCAGCAAGGAAACCCAAGAGGACTGAGAGTGAAGAGAAATGAAAGAGAAAAAGTGTCACATCAAGGTATCAGACAAAAGTCAACAACAGACAGACTTTTACTGGATGGAGAGAGCTCAGAAAAGAGACAGGATGCAAGATGGATGCTGGAATATTCATCATTAGGGGGCGTCAAAATCTCACCAATGGCGTTGACTAAGATGCAAAAGCCACTGTTTGACAAATGGTGTGATGAAATATAAACCTGTGTGTGAGTTGTTTCCTCATAGAATCTGGGTATAGAATCAATAGCTAATCAATAATGAACTGGACTGATTAGCATAATTCATATTGGCAGTTATATCAATAAGATTTCTACTTTTTCATCCCTACTATACATCATATATCATATATACATGTATGTATATATATATATATATATATATATATATATATATATATATATATATATATATATATATATATATATATATATATATATATATATATATACATATATGTGTATGTATATATATATATATATGTATGTATGTATGTATGTATATAGACATATGTATATATATATATATATATACATATATGTGTATGTATATATATATATATGTATGTATGTATGTATGTATGTATATAGACATATGTATATATATATATATATATATATATATATATATATATATATATATATATATATATATATATATGTATATATATGTATATATATATATATATATGTATATATATATATTTATATATATAAATATATAAATATATATATATTTATATAATTATATATATATATATATGTATATATATAAATAAATACATATGTCTATATACATACATACATACATGTATATATGATATATGATGTATAGTAGGGGTGAAAAAGTAGAAATCTTATTGATGCATGTATGTATGTATGTATAAACATATAGAGGTTTTCATTCTTGTCTCACTAATCCTGTAACAAAGCTGACATATTTTCCACAGTTTTTGGGGCTGCCTCTGCCCCACAGCTGTTATTATTGATCATTCTGTTATTATTGTTACCACTTGAGGGCATCACAGTACTTATTCACGTGCAACAAATGATGACATCCGCACAGGCCAGAAAAGCCAACATGGCAACCCCAATAATGATTTAAAGCTGTAACCAGGACAGAAAATATTTAAAGCTCAGTTTATGTCTGTTTTTCAAGGAGGAGGTGTGTGTGTGTGTGTGTGTGTTGGGGGGAGTTGTTGTGTTTATTATGTCACATTCTTTCACACGAAGTGAAAAGGCAGGAGTTTGGGAGACCTTGTGTCCATTCAGTGGAGCATTACCATGGTCTTTGATGGACTTCATTGGGCCCAAAGGGGAACGACGTAACCCTGTTTATTTAAATGCACAGCTTTGTGGGTCCTTAAATGCTGCTCTGTCTTCATTCCACAGCCACTGTGCCTCCATTCACAGCAAAAAACAAAAACCTTTGACCTCATTTGTCTGCTTCTTTCGTCGCCCAACTCGACTGGAATCTTCCTCTCTTTCACAGTCGAAATTACGAAGAAGAATTTTCCTGTAAAATGAGGCGTTTTTTCTTTAGACCTGCCTTTGGCTTACTCGGCTAGGTCTGTGGGCCGTTCTGGTGGGAATCTGCACCTAAAGACCCCTTTTTTTGCTCCGATGCTCTAATGGGAATGCTCACCCGACTGACACCGGCATAAAAGATTTCAGTCTTACTGCTTTCTCTCCTCGGCTTGCTACAATTAAAACCAAAAGCAAAGACACAAAACAGACTCCCAGCCTGGTAGACCCTGGGTCTGGCCAGTTGTTCTAATTTCAGATAATAGCAGGATTAGCTAATCCATTATTTGAGTTCATATTTTAGACTTTCTCAGTCCAGGGCAGGTTTGATGGATCTATCTATCTATGCTCTGTGAGATTATAAATGTTTCATCTCACACGAGGTTTTTATATTTCACATTTGACTTCAGCTCTACTTAATCTTTTTGTTTTTTCAAACTCTTTAAGGTGATTCCTGGATCACCTCCTAAAGCAATCACGGTGATTACTTCAAACACTTAAGAAGGTACTTCAATATAAACTTTTTACTGCATTAAGGTTAAAACATTTATCAGTTTAAAGCCTTTTTCATCGTTGATGGTCCTATTTGGGTGCAAAGAGCCGCGGGTACCTTCAATGCTTGTTAATACAACCCAGTTAAAGCATTTGTGTGTCCCTTTAAATGCTTGATGTATCTGGGCCAATCCGGCTCTGTTGGTGTCAGTATATGGGCAGCTTTACGAGCTGGTTGCAGCTCTGCTCTCGCTGAGTGATGGAGAGGCCGTGAACGGTGCCATTGACTGGGCTAACAGCAGTTCGTCTGCAGCCAGCTAAAATCAACACCAGTATTATACGCTTTAGTGAGAAACCTGCCAGTAAAACACTTCTCTCAGAAACTGTTGTGGGAAGTCCCATTGTGACTTTTTTTTTTTTTCCATATCAGCTCTCTGTCAGCAGAAGAGACATCCACCCTGAAACAATGCTTATTGTCATGAAATATGCAAACAGAAACAAATGAGTGTGAGGTACACGCCCTCCTTTTAATGACTAAGACTTCTGCCAATTTTGGCTTTCAGGAGAAAATATGACCTTCTCCTAAATAGTGACCCACCACAGAAAGCGTGTTAAAAAAAAAAAAAAAGGCCAGAGCAGAGACAGACAAGGAAGTGTGGTAATATGAGGTGTTTTATGATACCACCAGGGATAGCCTGATAATCGTGAAATACTGTAGCAGCGCTGGAGCCAGAAATTCAGCCTTCAAGAGCCTGGGCAGTGTTTCCCATCACAGGGTCATAAATTAGTTTGGCAGGTTGGTTCTAAACTGAGGGCCACACAAGACAAAGACTCAGACTCAGATTGTGGCTTTTACCTTGAAACAATGGTACCGTGATCACGTCCCAGATCTGTGCAAACACGGTGTTGTTATACTTCAAAGGTGCAAGTCCAGCTATTGTGGAAAGAGTAATTATGTTTTATTTAATAAATAACCCATAATATGCAAAGTTGCAGGATTATTTATGCATACCTTAAGATGGAGGTTTAGTAGAAAAAAGGTTTACATGTTTATATGAAAAACAATTCGATGCATTTAAGCAGCTTAATCTAAGCTCTTTTCTCTCCAGGGACCCATTCCTGAAGCCCACTGTGACTGCCAACTGATGGGGGGGGGGATCTGAGGCATCTCAGCTTAACCACTACAATGCTGTTAAACGTACTCTCTTAAAGTGGAACTATTATGTGCATTTCAGGCTGATTTATTTTTATTTCTGAGACCAGAAGGGCTGGGATTGATCGAGTTATTGCCACAAATCGCTTTATTTACTTCAGACCGACCCTCTCCGTAGGCTGTCAGATCAGCCTGCGGGCAAAACGAGTGGATTGAGACTCTTCCGCATTAAGCCCCGCCTCCTGCCACTGCACTACATCGGGAGCGCGCACCGCACCTGCTTTCACCATCATTGTAACATCTCATAAACAGAAGGATTAGGCTAATATGAACTCAATAAAAAAACAAAATACAATGTCAACACATAGCATACAGCCCTACATGTTGGAACCTGAATCAGAGCCTGCAAACGAAGTGGAAAACAGCAACCCACAGCAACGAATGCAGCAGGATGTCTCTCTTTGGTAAACTCACCAGCCATCGTTGGAAATAACTTTATCCCACGTTTTCCACCCGCATGATGTATTTGTACATGCCCTTGTTAACCAGTAGAAGGTAACCAATCACCGAACCTTATCCCCCGGTACGTCACAAGGATTTCCAAATAGAAAAAACTCTCTGAAACGCGTTTTTCATCGCCATGGAAACCAAACGGAGAGAGTGCTGGAACTCAAACTCAAACATGCGTTCAGGTGATAAAAAAAAAAAAACGGTGCCGTTCACATGTCTGATGAGGATTCAACACTGTGACACTGTAGAAAGCTCAGAAAACTCCAAATACCATAATAGCACCCCTTTAAGTACGAACGTTACATGCACAAAAGCTTGTTTCAAACTAAATCAAAGTGAAAGTGGGAAAATGGCTCACTTGTTCTACTGCTGTTAATATCAATAGTTAAACAGCCAATCACATGGAAGCAACTCAACACATCTAGTCATGTAGACATGATGAAGACGACTTGCTGAAGTTCAAACTGAGCATCAAAATGAGGAAGAAAAGAGATTTAAGTGACTTTAAATGCAGCATGGTTGTTGTTCTGAGTATTTACTATGGCTGCACAATTATCGTTAAAGAATCGCGATCTCGATTCATACTTGTATACAATCTTGTTGATCTTGATCTTGCATTTCGAACTGGGACATCACCTGCATCAAAACAAGCGCTCCCTCTTTCTCCCTCAGCAAATGACAACCGCAGATCCTTATACCACGTGACGCAGATGCCGGCTGGTAGGAAAAACCTTAGCGACTTTCTTGCTAAATCTGGAGACTTTCCAAACACCCTTGGCGACTTTTTTATTTACTTATTTATTTTTTTTGTTAGAAGCGACCAGAGACAAATCTAGCGACTTTTACTGGATTAATTGGAGACGTTTCTGGTGTTTTGGCGACTGACTTGAAAGCACATATTGTTTAGCAATGACTGTCATGAACGAGCAGCGGGACCCCCTCCCATCATAAAGCACTCCCTATGAGTTCAGCTCCACAATGACATGGTAGGATCAGAATCTGTTAGAAACATCATGACAACATGGATCCATCCTGCTGTCAGGATCAACGTTTCGGGCTGCTGCTGGTGGAATGGTGGGGAGTTGCTTTATTCTCCCACTTAGTACCAACATGACATGGTTTAACCAGCACAGCCTACCTGGGTGTTGCTGCTGACCATGTCCATCCCTTTAAGAGCACAGTGTAGCATCTTCTGATGGAAACTTCCAGCAGGATACGAGTCCTGAAGGCACAAGGGGTCCTACCAATACTAGTGACGTGTATCTAAAAAAGAGACTGGTAAGTTTATACTATCTCTTCAAGCTCAGCTGTGCATTTTTCCAACACAAAAGTCAGGAACACTTTGGAGAGAAGAAATCGCTGTAGAAGTACCTATAAACAACAGGAACCAGAAAACGGTTCCGCAGGGAGGAAAAACTCTCATCGGCACACACACATGCTTTGCTTTTCTGATACGTTTATTGAGCATCTAATTTGCTGATGATGCAGAACTCTTTCTGGAGACTGGGTTGGAAATCTCAGCAGAACATCCAGCATGAGTGAACATTTCCAAAGCAGGTCAGGACTACGGCACAAATGTGAAAGTAGCTTTAGGGTACGTTCACATCAGCCTTTTGATTAAGATCCGAGTCGGTTTGCTTAGAAAGACTGCTTCCTTTGGGGAGGTATGAATGCACCAAATAAATTCTAATTCGGACCAAAGAACCAGACTCGGTCTGCCTACAAACGCAGGTCTCGGTCCGTTTAGGCAGAACAAATACAGGAAGTCCCTGGCCAGGAGTAGCAGTTTCTGTTGTCTGTTGTCTTTCTGTCCTCTTCCCCCCGCACAGCAGAGGCAGATGGCTGCCTGTCCTTGAGCCGAGTTCTGCCGGAGGTTTCCTTCCTGTTAAAAGGGAGTTTTTTTCTTCCCACTGTCGCCAGTGTGCTTGCTCAGGATGGGAGATTGAGTTGGAGAACTGTTGGTTTCCTTATATAGGCTGTTATGAATTGGCTCATGATGTATTTTTCCTGTCTGTAAAGCGTCTTGAGATGGCATTGCCGTGATTTCACGCTATATAAATAAAGTTGAATTGAATTGTATTGAAGTGGACTACAAAAAATAATCACTTCCTGCATTTGACACAGCATTGCATTGTGGGTACATACATAGCGATGGCTTTAAGAGTCCTCTGCCTCATCATTGTTGTGTTTTCGCAGTATTCTTGCATAAGACTAAATAAAAACCCAAAACAGCGATAGGTTTGTCTCTTTGTTAAACTCGCAACAGATTTTTCTTCTTCACATGCTAAATACTAGTGCAGCGCCACCTGTGGTGGGAATGGGGATACATCATTGTCAAGGTTTGGCGCGTTTGATCAAAGTGCAGCATGAAGACGATCTCGGTCCGCATGGATACCCCCTCCTAAAACTGAGCCGAGTCTAGTGGACTCGGTTGGATAGCAGTGTCTCTGTTGAATGAAATATGCGACCTCCTGACTGGACAGTGTGTGTCTGTACGAGCTTAACTTTGTTCACTCTCTGGCTTGAACATGACCTTGTTAAAACAAATATTTGTCTTGAGTACCAGAAACCATTTTGATGACAAAAACATCATTTCTGATGTCTGGATTTGAGCTAAATTGTGAGTTCAGATTAAATTAAGACTAGCGACTGGGTTATATTGTCCAATAGAGCTCAGTCAAATGTCATAATATGGATTGCTATGCTAGTATAAGTGTATTTAAGTGTGTGCTTAGGTGTGTGTGTGTGTGGCCTGACTTTAATCTAACTGCATACCTCCCCGTGGGGACTGCTGTCATCAAGTGGACAAAAACTGGTGAGTGCTTTTTCTGAGTTAAGACCTGGTTTTAGGTTAAAGCTCAGTGTTGCTTTAAAGGTTATTGTTGGAGTTTGGTATTCGATAATGATGGTTAAAGTTAGAAGCCAGGGAATGTGTGTGTGTGTGTGTGTGTGTGTGTGTGTGTGTGTGTGTGTGTGTGTGTGTGTGTGTGTGCTTATGTTTGTGTGTGAGACAATGGGACATGTCCAGCAAACCAGGGGCTCATAAAATGAACAGGATTTATATGGAGTGACGAATATGTCCAAGAGACACGTCTGAGTTATGTGCCCAATAGAAACTTGTCGTCAGACGCAGAGCAGAGAGGAGCACTAATAAAGGCCTAGAATCTGGTCCAGGTTCAGCTGGTTTGGTGTCAGCCTTCCAGTGGCAACTGGGAGTCAAAAAACTTCAACATCTGGCTTCAACTTTCCATGAAAAGTCTGCACATACACACAGCTAACAAACGTGAATTTTACAAGAACAAAGAAACAGGATTCTTATCTCATAATGAGATCACTGTCGGATCTCACGCACACGCACACACACACACACACGCCATTCAGAGATTGCAATGCATCGTGTTTTCTCATTGAAAACTTATGAAATCATCGTACAGAAATTGAGGAAATTTGTGTTTGTTTGATTATTTCTCCTCTTTTATAACATCAGTTTTATTACACATGATTGTGCAGCCGGATTAGACACCTTTTACGATGATGAATCACTTGTAGGAATTATCTGTGGAATGAGCAACACAGCTAAGCATGTAAATCATTGTAATGTTCTCCTGTTGGTGTTCATTGTTGTTTAAAGATTTAGGTGCTGCCAAGTGTGTGTGTGTGTGTGTGTGTGTCGGTCACAGACGTCTGACTCGTACCAAACTGATAGACGAACATGTCAGAGTCAGATTCAGCAGCCAGGAGGGATTCCATATGTTCAGAGTCTGGGACCCACCGTCATCATCCCGGACAATGACGCTCTCCCCGACAGAACCAGAACCAGAACCGCCACAGTGAACCTCCAGAATACAGGAGTGGAGAAGATAAAATAACTTCATATGAGTCCAGACTTCAACCCTGCTGAACACTTGTAAACATCCATGATGGTGTAAAATATATAGACTGTAAAAATGCCCAACGTGTTGTTTTTCCCCTGCATGTAAAAATGAACAAACAAATGAACAAACGAATGAATGAACAAACGAACAAATAAACAAACGAATGGGACTCATGTCAATCAGAGAAAGCATCACAATCTGGTGGAGGAAAGTGATGTTTTCATCGGTACAAAAGAGTTTTATCCAGATCTGTACTGTTTCATTAAAAATTCTGCAGCCAGTAAGAATTTCTACACAAATTTCCTCCATCTTTACCACCTCACCTGTTCTCTCATCACACCATTCATCTGGCTGACATGATGTAAATGGAGCCATCGTTACTCCTGCTCACATGAAGCCCAAACTGTCCTTTACATCCAGACCAGGGTCAGCCAGAAGTCCGCTGTGCTCTGTGATGTGTTTGTCTGCTTCGCACCGAGGATAAAATGTTCTCCACCGAGTTGTGTTCTGCAGTGAAGAACACACACGACTCAGAAAGAAGTTGAAAAAGGGGGAAACTGTGCAGAAATTCTGAATAAGACAAAGATGAAAAAGACGACGGCCACCGCTGAACAGTAAACAGTTCGCTGATTCCCCCAACATGGATGATCAATCCCACGTTGGTGCACGTTTTCACTTCCCAGCAGCATCGCGGGACCTTTCTGAGCAAGCAACAGGAAGTAGCCGAAACATGTCAAGGTAACATAAACCTTATCTTCTCACCAGTCTTGTGGAAAAAAGTCGTGGATGATATTTGAACCAGTTTGAACATTTTTGGACGACTGCATGTATGTGTGTTGTGAGCAAGCGTGTGTGTTGATGAGTGTTTGTCCGTTCTGCAGAACTGTTTGCTGATTTCTCTTCACTCCCTTTAATGTTTTATCTAACAAACAATCAGGGTTCAGGTTTCTTAGATAAAACCTGAACCCTGATGTTTAACTTTCAGATGGGACTTGTTTTAAGTTTAGGATTAGCATCTCACCAGGAAACACAACAATCATTCACTTAACAGCTTCAGTTATTACCTGCTCCTTTTTCTTTTCATCCTGCTTGATTGTAATTGAATTTTGGACTTTATTTGCATTTATTTGCATTTACTTTGGATCTCCTGACACGTTTTACGCTGCAGAAAAGTTCATTTCTTTGACATGATTGACATGAAAATCAAATTATGTGAAAAAAATTAGACTTTTAACACCAACAGGTTCGAGTATCCACGGCAACCATACTGAACTCCAGTCAGCTTCAAACAAGCCTGGAGGACTTCCTCTTTACTCTCCTCATGCTGCTGATTTAAATAAAGTTTTAATCTTTCTCGTAATGCTACTGCTTGCTCCACAGGTATTGTTTGATTTTGACATAAATGTGCTCAATGCTAATCGCGAGTTAAATAACGCACGGCCATTTTCATGGGATCTGCTGGCTAGATAAGAACTTCTGTAAAAGGACAGTAGATGTTAACCGAGCTGAATGTATTTATAATTATAACAGGATGTTAAGAGAGAGGAGGAAACTGAGAAGAAAGCCGCTACAAGATGCCTTTTTTTTTTTTTTATAAAGTACAGCTCAACACATTCATTCCTGATATGTTGTTGGAGCCATTAGTTGTGTTTGCAGATGGTTTATAGCCTGATTCTGATCTAATCCAAAGAACAAAGGTAGTTATTATTTTTAGCAAACTACTTTTAACTCAGACAGTGCTCCAGGTTTTAATTGTTTTTTAAACGGCTCAAAAACAACAAGAAAAATGTCACTGCTTTGACTTTATGGTAATTCAGGGTTTGGTCCTGGCCTTGTCAAGGCCTGCAAGCCTCCTCATACTTCCTAACCCTAACCCCAACCCTTTCCCTTGCTGGCTGACTGGAAGCAGTACAAATATGTGCAACCATTTGGACTGAGCACTCTGAGCATCTCTAGACGGAAAAGCAAAATGACATGATGGAAGCTTGATTTACAGAGAGACATTGCAAGAGAAACGCTTTGTTCACAAAGACTGCAGACTGACAGCATGGTGACACACAGCTGCTTCTGCACAGTCCCAGTCATACTGCACATGCAGACATGGACACCAAGCTTCATTCCCAGCCTGGTCACACACATACACACACACACACACACACACACACACACACACACACACATGCTTCACCTGTTGCTATCTGGAGGTCAAAGCTCATAAGTGAGGACGCCAGAGAATGTCCAACTCCAGAGGTCTGGACCACAGTGAGTACAGTCACAGGACCTCTGCAGGTTCTGGTGACGTTATAGATTTATTCCATAAAACTTATGTTTACAGTATTGTATCTGCTTTGCATCTCATTAAATGTTTTTACAGTGACAGCAGCATGCACGTGTTGATGTTTTAGGTGAAACGAGACAGTCTCAGCGTGAATCACCAGCTGAGCTCATGATGATACCAGGCACATGCAGCTGTCAGAGTCCAGCCGAACTTTGACTTAAGGTTTGGGATTATCATCTTAAATCAACTGTATTTATAGAAATACTCTGACTAGGAACAGCTTGCATTTTCCAAGGATGAATTATGTCTCAGCTAAAAGGCAAATTCACGTTTGCTGATGCAGACCAAGAATTTATGTCAAGGTTTTACATCTGAACGTATGGAGAGGATTTCCATCCCATTATATCTTACAGTAAATGGATCTGTATGTCCAAGCTCCAGATGAACAACAGAAGAACTATGATGCGGTGTGGAGTCAGAGGCTGGACAGGCCTGCGTGAGACAGATAGGTGGACGTGCGCTGAGCAGGGTTAGTGACAGTGAGGTGGAGCAGGTCACAGGGAGGTCAGTGGGACTCGCTAGGTGGTCTGCAGATGCAGCGAGTGGCAGTTAAACCTCAGAGGCTCTCAGAGGCTCAGCCACCGCCGTGAGGTTATCACAGCGACCATCGCACACCTCGTAGGTACTGGTGACATGTTATGGCTATCACTGACGGCAGCTTAAAAGCAGCACATTATGTAAAAGAAATATCTGCAGCCATGCATGTAAAAGCCCTTTTACTGCCTAACATATGAGCCACATTAAATCTCTGCTTGATTTATTTTCCGTGTGAACACATTACCAATGTGGACGTGCTCTGGAAGAGCTAAATAATATCTGACCCAGAAGGGTGTAAAATCTGCTAAAGCTGAGCTGCAAATTGGACTATTCTCATTTAAAACCGCACGTACACACATGCAAATGCACACATACATGCATCAGCTGAAGCAAAACCAAGAGGTTTGGCCTCACTTTTTTATAAAACGGCAGGAACTTTCTAAGGTTTCTCCCCCAGTGAGAATGAGTCATTGGCCTCACAATGGGCCACAGTGACAGCCCGTCCTCCTCGGAGCTCTGATAGCAGGAGAATGCCACTCTGGAAGGGTTCAATCGCTTTATATTCTCCCCATGCCGAGGTCTTAACCCCCTGTGTCGGCCCCCTCACCCCTCACCTCCTGTCTCCTCTAATGTGGCTTTATTGACTGTGACACACTGAGCATGGAGACGATGACCAAACAATTAAAAGTGCCCCCAGCGGAAGGACTATTAGAGTCACAAACTTTTCTATGGGCTCTGTGTGTACGTGCACACACACACACACACACACACACAGCTCTGGCTTTTATTCTTCTGCTTTTAACCCAACGTAAGACAGCTTCCGGTCAGTGTCAATTTTATTTTTGGTTTTTACTTACTATTTATTTAGTTTGTTTTATTGTTTTAATTCCATATTCCTTGTATGACCGCTTGTTTTTATGTTATTTATGTGCATTTGAACTGTTTTATTCTGTTTTTATTTTTGCCGATTGTGTACAGCACTTTGTTTCAACTCTGGTTGTTTTAAAGGGCTTTATAAATAAAGTTGAGTTGAGTTGGAAAAAAATCCCATCCTGACAGTCCATGAACATGAAGTGGTGTTGATTTGCTTCTTATCTTTGGACACTGCAAACACCCTGATTGTTTGGGTGAAAATACCAGGAGATGATTACGTTGTGCGATTGTTGCCCGATAAAAGTAACTCGACACTGAACTCTTTAGTTCGACCGTTTCATGGCTCTCTTTCCCAGGATTACTCTCCAACACATTCTGCTGCACATCTAAGCCTCCGCAAACTGGGTTATCAGTGGAATCAAGCTCACTAATGCTCGGCAAACATCTCCGAGATCAACTGGATTATGATAAATTTCAGTCTTGGGTGTATTCAGCTGCCACATAGAGAGCACAGTCTCTGTAGAGATAGATCTGTAATGAAGAGAGGGAAACTGTGACAAGTAGCTAATGCTCTCGAAGAAGCGTGCACGCACATGCTGACATGCAAACACGAATGCAGAGCATTTCCGACGCTTCGATGGCCATAACTGTTTGTCTTTCTCTCTTTTTAAAAAAAAAATCTTGGTTGTAAATGTGAAGTGAAACCCTATAATGAGGCTGCTAATGGTCCATTTGACCTCTGACCTTGTGTTTCTGTTAAGGTCTTCACAGGACCACAGGCCGACACCATAATCGCTTCCATGAACTACTCATAGCCCTTTCAAATGTGACTTTTAGCCCTGCCAGAGTTAAATGTTAATTTTGTGAAACCCAGCAAATGCTTTCCTGTCACTTGTCGTCAGGTTTGATCATGTTCTTGAGCTCTTGTTTGTCCATCTTTATTAGTTTACGGCGCAATGAGATGATCTGCGTTTCATTATGACCTCCTGGAAACAATCCTGTTGACAATTTAAAGACCAAGCACACATACCCATATTCATAGCCACAGTGTAAACATGTTTAAAAGGATGGAAATAAAAGGAAGAACGGGATCATGTCTTTTTTAGATTTGACTCCAGAAGCTTATTCTGACGATCCTTTTGATTTGTCCTGTTACTGGGATTTACAAACCTCATCAAAGACGGTCATATAAATCATCTGGCAGCCCATAAAAGCTGTTTCTTTGTCAACAGCCATCTGTGCAATAAATTTTATCACCAATATTGTTGCATCCAAATACACTATAGCTGAATTTAATCAGTGTTAAACTTTTACCAGGCACCCCACACTGAGGCTTTCATCAGTGATGACATCACCCAAACAAGTAACCCCTAAATCTTAAAGGAAAGCATCAATATGATTTTCTACCTAAAATAAAAAGAAACAAGAAGAACAAAGTGAAGATTTAAGAGGTAGGAGGATGATGACGGGAAGGAAGAAATATTTTTTCATTATTTCACATTTTATTAAGGTGATCGTTTGATCCTATGCCATGGCATGCTGTCGGGGTAGAGAGTGCCTACACAAGGCAGAACGAGATACATGGGATCAATTCGTTTTAATCATTTTTTACCATTTTATTGTTATTTTTCAATATAAACTTTCAGGTGATAATTTCCTATAGCCTGTAGTACGTATAGATTTGAAACTGATGACATTTAGTGCTTTTTGCATCTCAACTAGAAAAGCACACAGCGCTAACCTCCGCCAAGGCCTTTAAAAAGTTCCTGGATCCAAACGGTGGTCCAGATCACCATCAAAATTAAATAAGTTCTCCCTTTTTACATTTCCAACAACTCCTGAAAATTTTATGAAAATCCGTCCATAACGTTTTGAGTTATCTTGAACACAAACAGACAGATAGATGAATGCCGGGTAAAACGCGGGGGAAATAAATCACTCAACAGCACCTCCTGCTGGTCAGGCAGAGAAGCTACACATCTCACCTTTGCACTGCATTACGGTCATCATCTATTGAAGGCACTCATATCATCTCGATGATGTGTGTGTGTGTGTGTGTGTGTGTTTGCACGTCAGTTTCCTCATTTAAAAATCATTTATATAAAAAGTTAGAACGCTACGCTGCTGTTTTACATTACTGCACTAAGCCAATAGTCTCCGTCTGTTTACAGAGAATTGACAAATTGGTGCTTTGCATAAAACCAGCTGACGGGCTCACCGGCAGGATGAGAGGCTTAAATAAGTTTAACTTCTTTCTTTTGAGGAAAAATGTCAACTTGCTACTGGTTGTAATGTGATATAAGTTTAAATGGGAGAGTGTGAGGACTGCTACTGAAACATTTTAACGGTGTCTTGCGAATTTGATTGTGTTAGATTAAGCAGGCACTTGCCTGCCTACAAATGATCATTGGTCTGTATGTCGTAATTTGTTTGCTATAGTCAGTGTTGTACTGACTATAGCAAAGTAAAAGTGTGAGGGTGGCGACATATGAAAATGTTTACCACAAACATCTCTATTTATTTACATATTGGAGCAGAAATGAACCTTTAAACAATCTGTTTTATTTCCTCGTGAACGTCTGTAGCTTTTTCTGCTAGCTGTGTTGTTAGCTTGGCTACACACAGCAGATGCTAACTCCTCTGTTTGACTGAATTCACCACCTTACGACTACGCTACAGCAAATATATGTCTTTAAGACAACATGAAACTAACTAACATTATATTACCTCAACTTATGCTAGCATGAAAACTCTTAGTTATCAATAACTAAGAGAAATAATGTGAATAAAATGTTAAGATCTAAACATTTATTTACTAAGTGCTAGCGATGATTGTTTTGACTAAGAAACTTCTGATGGTAGAAGTTTTAAATGTGCTAAAAGACTTATATACAAATATAGTGTTATATTCTGCTCTTTACATAACCTGAGGGTTTAAGGAGCTTACATCAGACGATTGCGTGTGCTTTTCAGCTTTTGGCTGATTTTAACTTTTTTTTTTTTTTTTTCCCAACATGTCCTGTTGGTATGGTTTGCAGGACTGTAATAGAAAAGGAAAAACTATTTACTAATTTATTTGACTTGACAAAATATCCTACTAGTATTCCTCAAGATATAAAAAAAACACGTTAACTTGACTAATAAATAAAATTCAGTGTCTGTGTTGCAGGAGGGTTATTTAGAGCTACCCACCACTACCACCTACTGGAGGCTGCTGCAGTCACACGTCCTGCACACATTTACAACACCTGCACCAAAGAAGGATTGCTTTCTTATTTTTCAAGTGCTGGAGCTGTAATGAGCTCTAAACAAGACATGGAAAGACAAAAAAAAAAAAAAAAAAAAGCAGAAGTTGATGAAATTCAGCTGACGTGACAGCAAAACTCCCAATTAAAATTCCCAACAAGCAGCTCGAGAGGATCGTTACTTCAACGTCCAAATATGATCTCAGAGTGCTGGTGTGAGTGAGGAGCGTCTGTAGCCAAAAAAACAGAATAAAGCAGCAAGTGTGAGCCATATGAAGACAGGAGCTGCTGGCTCTCCTGAGGGTCAGGCCTCTTTGGGGTTTTTCCTGTTGCCAATCCCATTAAACTACAGGACAAAGCATAAAATGTTCTTTTTCTCAGGAGTCATGAAGAACAGGCTGAATCAGAGCTTAGGTTTTCTCCTAAAGTGTCAAAATTCAGAGCTGCACAACTTTTGCACCAAGAAGATCACTCTTAAATGTTCAAGAAGCACAAATTTAGTTGATAAACTGGCTGGTAACCATGACAACAACACAATGTGTTTGCAGCTGCCGTAAGTTGAAGATGAATAATTATTATCCATGATGCATCGTAAGATGTTTATACATCACAGAGCTTCACCACACGTGAGTCAGTGTCAGCTCTCTAGTGCCCTCCTCTGGACCAGCTTAGAAGAGCCCACCCGAGTCCCCACAGGTCTAGCAGACACAGCATCCCCACATGCACACGGATGAGCCTGTAACGCATCTGTACTCAATCACATCAACACAACGTTCAGACACGGAGTCACACAGTTAACCTGCAGCGTTACGAATAATTCAAACGTGTCCAACTATCATCAGAAACTTGATTAATGAAAGGACATATTAGCTGCTCCACCCTAAAGGCATCAAACTTCCAGCCTCTCTATTGAGACAACACATTTATTATGAAATATAAAAACGACATAGAAGCTCAAACACAGTGGATTGGTTCTTTGAGGTTCTGTCTTATATGGTCCATAAACTGAACCAATAAATACGCAGTTTGTTTATGTCTCACTGAATGTCTTCCAAGTGAGAATAGGAAAAGTTACCTTCTAGTTTTTCCTTCGCTAAAACAAAAAAAACCTTAGCTCAAGATGGATAAAGTGCAACATTCGGGCCCTTAAATGAGCTCCTGCCGCTTCCTTTGGAACAGTGTGATGTCTAGGGGCAACACTGGGTTACGAGTGCATAATGATCATTATAACAGGTGCACATCTGTGGGTGGTAAATCCTGAAGCTTTTTGAGAATGTACAGTTTGCGCCGTCGTCAATAAATCCAGCCCTTTAGTGGAAGTTGTTGTTCACACCTTTCCCCTCCTGCTCATTCAGGAGATTAATGCTCCTCACAGCATCGTCTGGAACATCTGCTTGGCACTAAAGAGGTTGTGGATCTCATCATAACACTTCTCAGACAGACAGCGTGTCGTTCCCTGATGATCAGATGACTTTAATCACCTCCACCGGGATTTAAAAAAGTTTCCAAAATCCTCTCCTCGCACCCTGAGACTTACATAACCCCAGAAGAATCTGCCTGAAGACGCAAATGGAGACGAATGGTCCACAACAGGACTTGTGTGAATGTGATCTAGTTGAACCAGACGAACGGCAGAGGCAGCATCCTGGACCGCAGGGCTCCAAGAGGGACTCCTGCACCTGGTGGTTGTTCAGGAAAACTGGTTCAACTTGTTGAATGAAGGCAGAAGAGTTAGACTTCAGGGTGAGAGTGCAGTCGCAGATTTTCTTTTGTTTTACGGACATGTGGTCAAATAGTTTGTAAGCACACAGGAAAATTAAAGGGTGTCCTGAGAGTTTAAAAGCTGCAAAACAATAATTCATCAGCTGGAAACCACCTAAATTCATCAGGTTAATGTCAACCATCAGCTAGCAGCTGCTAAATGTGGTTTATGGTCATTTCTAACAGATTAAATATCTGCTTAAAGCTCACAAAAACCTTGATAAATCACAAACACAACAAACACAATCTGATTTTACAGGATTCTCTCTTTGTTTCTGTCCCTCCTGTTCCTCATGAACAATTCCCAATCACAGTTTTTCACATTTATCCGTTTCTTTTATCAAGTTGAAAACTGTGACTAAAAAGGATTAATGTGCATCCTGAGCAACTCCAGACTGAAACATGATGTAAACTCGGATGGAGGAAACTTGAATCCTGCATGTTGCTACTGCATGGATTCAGAACTTGTTTTTATAGCAATAGAATAGTTAGTCATGGATTAAATATTCATTTATAATTACTGTCTTCTAATATTCTATACTACAGTCATTTGGCAGACTTACTTTGGATAGAAGATACATGATCAACTGATCAATGAAGCTAACATGCATGTCTTGTGGGCGGAAGGAAGCCAGAGTACCTGGAGAGAACCCACGCATGCATGGGGGAAAACATGCGAACTCCACACAGAAACGTCCCCCCCAGCCAAGGCTTGAACCAGTAACCTCGCTGTCATTCTGCAGCGCTAACTACTACACCACCATGCTGTATGAAAAATTATGTCTACATGTCTGTATTTATTATTGTTTGCATTTACTTATTTCTTTTCCAGAAAAAGAGGAAAAGAAAACCGACTATTTAAGGGATTATTTAAACAACTGCAAGGAAGAAAAGATTATGATTGTGAAAGGGGGCAGGAATACATAAGCACTGCTTCATCCTCTCTCTATAATAATTGCTCCTCTTTAAACCTGTTGATTAAATTGTGTTATTTTGTCTGAAATAAAGAAATATCTCATTTAATCTAATTTAAAAGGCTTCAAAAGGTATTTTCTCTGCCTGAACCTGAAGTATTTACAGAAAAATGTCAGGAAATTCTGATTAGGAGGATTTTTGATCAAGTTTCTTTATTTCTACTGCGTTAAAACTAAACTCTGTGGTCACATTAGAAGCAGTCTGAAGCCGTTGCTGCTCTGATAAAGTCCAAGTTTTAAGACTCCAGCCTCAGGTGATGAAACTCACTTTGCAAATAATTAAAGGACTAAATCTGTGCTGAGATCTGAATGCACGAGTGATCTTAAAGAAATGACGTTTGAGACGTCAGAAAGTCTCATATATTCCCTCCCTCGGCCTTCTGGGTAAGTACAGAAGCAGGACGAGATTTTCCTGTAGCTGGGCGCTGACTCGCTCTTGTGGTGATTATTGTCCTCTAAGAGGAGATATTGTCACTAATTTCTGTTTGATGCACATCATGTGCAGACCTTGAAACTAAAGAGCCTGAAACACAGTGTTATTCTGCAGATTCTGGTCTGTTTTAACCCATTAAGACCCAATCCATGAAAATTGTTTCTGTTATATGAGGTCTTTATTTGCCCCTTTAACAAAATGTAAAATAATAAAAAGTAACAAAAATTCTAAGGGGTTTTTAAGATTTATTACCATGTGATATGTCAAAAATCAGTGTAATCTTCTGCTTTCTGGTGTCCATTAAAGAGCAGAAGGCAAAAATCACATTGTGTTCTACTGGATTTTAAACAGATTTTATACCATAAAGTGAAGCCAAATGTCTCAAAAACAGTTTGTATTCGTTCCGACCCCAGGCGGAGTTTGTCAGGGGGATGAGCGGTGGCAACATTAACACAAGAAAAGCCAGTAAAATATACACAATAAGGGTTTATTCATGACCCACATGTCACAACAGGCAACTGAGAGTGAGTGGAGACACTCTTGCTGGGATCTTATTGGTTAAGCAGGAGACATAATAGGAACAACTACAAATCAGTGTTCATTTACACATCTGCTTCAATTTGATGATTTTCCAGCTTTAAGTGTAAAAACACAACATTTTGTGCTGTTTACCAACACAACCAACGTACTTTATTACATTAGCGATAGTTTTGCTTTGTGTCGGTCCAAGGGCCAATCAGCAGCCAGCTCACCGTCGTTATATCTACAGCTCTGGGTCCTTACTGACAGTGGTGGTGCCGGCGCTTGGTCGCCCAGACCTCAGCCCCTGCCATCTCAGCGTCAAAGTGGATAGAATAAAATCACTAGCACATGGTCCCTAATGCACAAAACACACACAAACACACACTGTTTGGAGAAATGGCGTGCTCTGTGCCACGGTCCTGACCCGTCGATTCTTTTCAAACAATGAAAATAACCCCATATGGGAAACATGAGATGATTTAAGAGACATTTAAATATTTAGAGGAGAAATCATGTCTGGTATATATTGTAAATATGTTAATAGCAGCAGGCTTCCAGCGCGACGTGTTACTGGTGTTTGGTGCTTGGCGTCGGGAGTGTCGGAGCATGTGTGAATGCTTACATGTCACACAGAGAGCTCTTTGTGTTTGGCTCCTAACTTCCAGAGGCCCCAGCAGTCAGCGGGCCCAACTGCATGTCAACGACTTTGTGACAATATTTATGTAATGTTTGCATAAAAGTCTAAATATACAGGTGTATTTAGCTGCGTGAGCGGGGGAGCCGTTCTGATTTCCCACGTGCACGCTGGGACCAGTCACCGTGGAGGTGGTGCTGGACACATCAGGGATGTGATTTGTATGTGTTTGCTTAAGCCTCAGGTTTCAGGTTGAGCTATATGTGTCACTTTCATTAACACGTCGGTGCTCCGGGCCACAGCGCTGCAAGGTCATCTGGAGTTACACACTTTCACTTTGACGTTACCAGCAGGCTGCAGATAAACGTCCAGTTTCTGTCTTCATGACGTGCTGCTGTCTGAGATGGTTCTGTCCATGTGGAATGCTTATGTGGTGTTTTGCTTTTTTCATCAAGAAGCACGAACATTGCAAAAACTGAAATATAAGTAAGATTTAAAATCTTAAATTGACACAAACACTTATTTTTTTCAATGGTAGGATAATTCTTAGTTTTTGTGCCAGAGAATTCCTCTTGTTTTAAGAGTATTTTTACTTGTTTTGGGAAGTCTTGACAAGCCAAATTTTCTTGTTCTGTTGGGAGATAATTAGGCCCGAGCACCTTGGCAGTGCGAAGGCCTATTGTATTTCTAGCGTTTTTTATTATTATTATTCTCCTCACTTTTAAATGGCTTTTTTGGAGGCCTGAACGTGCTCGAAAACTCACCAAATTTTGCGAACCCCCCCAAGGGAATGCGAAAAATTTGATATTTTGAGGTGCTCGTGACCGTTCGGGCGAAGCTGAATGAGAGCGCCACCCTGGAGGTCAAAAGTGTTGTTTTTTGCTCACACACCCATAAATCTGGCTTGGTGGACACCACATGGCCCAAATTCACTCAGGCATCACAAAACATGTTGGTGAAGAGATCTGATAAAGGACGTTGCTCTGCGCTGCACGGCGTGCCCGTGACGCCATGGCGAAGTTCCAAGCGGCGGCACGACATCATAAATCACTATAAAATTGTCAATTTTGATCTGATCACCCTAAAACTTATAGGGATTAATAAGGGATCAGTCCTGAACAGATTAATGTGACCATTGCTGGTCTAGACCTAAGCCCCGCCCACTTACAACAGGAAGTGGTTTTTTCCACGTTTGAGGGTCATGCTTCTAAGCAAATGGTCCAAAACACTTGAGACTCCTCCAAAACATGTCAAACCCTTTCATGATGCCACAATAAAAACCTCAAGTTGCTACGCTAAACGGGACATGGCGAATGGCGGTCCAACGCCATGAAACAGGAAGTACCTGTGACCAAGCCATGGAACCTTGGACCGCCACCAAACTTGCCATGACTGATGACAGTAAGGCCCTGAACTAAGCCCCATTGAAACATTATGGAATAAATGGAGCATGTCTCCATAGCGCCCCCTACAAAATTTCAATCAATCAGCCCCGCCCACTACATGGACCGACATGGATAAAATTCAGCACAGTTGGAGAACCTGCCAGTACCTTCAAAAAAGTCTCTTGGACATATGGGCTAAATTCAACAGGAAGTCGGCCATTTTGAAAAAGGTGCCATTTTTGGGGTCATTTCTTTGCCATGCATTTTAAACAACTCCTCCTAGGGATATTGTCCAACTGACACCCAACTTGCACAGGATGCTCAGGAGGCATGTGTGATGTAAAGTTGTGTTATTTCTTCTAATAGAAGATTTAGTTTAGGAGGGGCAGGCCTTCAAAGTTTGATGTCTCTTTAACAAAGACTTATTGCTAAAACTCCCACATAAAACAACATATCAGCACAGGAATCGACACATTTGATGCCAATCCCATGATGAACAAAATATACAATGCACTAATATGACTATGAATTAGCCCCACCCCTTGGCAACAACAAGTGTCTGATATCGTGAACCAGGAAGTACCTGTAACAAAGCCATGAAACCTTTGATCTTCACCATACTTGCCATGAGTCATGACAGTTATGTCCTTAATAGAATAAAATTACAATATAGTGGAAAAGATAGTAAATGGCTATATAGCGCCCCCTACAATATTTCAATCAATCAGCCCCGCCCACTACATTGCATGACATGGATAAAATTCAGCACACTTATAGACCATTCCAGCACCTTCAAAAAAGTCTCTTGGACATATGGGCTAAATCCAACAGGAAGTCGGCCATGTTGAAAAAGGTGCCATTTTTGGGGTCATTTCTGTCATTTTCTTTGCCATGCATTTTGAGGAAGTCCTGCTAAGAATTTTAACTAACTTTAACCCAAATGAGTCAGGATGCTCAAGAGGCATGTGTGATTAAAAGTTGTGCTATTTCTTTTAATAGGGGATATCATTTAGGAGAGGCGGGGCAGCAAAGCAGATGTGATGCAATGAAAAGGAAAACTGACATAACTCCCACAAAAAACAACAAACCTGCACCAAATGTACTACAGATGATGCCAGTCATATCCTTCACATTTGTGCATGTCAATAATTAGATTATAAGTTAGCCCCGCCCCTTGGTGACAGGAAGTGACCCTTCATAAGGCCTAAATGGCCTGAAGTGCAGCCTGGCTGCACTTTAGGTTGAGAGAGACATGGGAAGGATGTTGCCAGGGGAGGCGGTGGCATTATGCCGAGCGGTGCCATGGTGCGAGGGCCTATATCACCGCTTGCGGTTTTAATTATTATTATTTTTATTCGGACACTTCGCGTGCTTTTTTGGAGGCCTGAACGTGCTCGAAAACTCACCAAATTTTGCGGACCCCCCCAAGGGAATACGAAAAATTTGATATTTTGAGGTGCTGCAGAATGTTTGGGCGAAACTGAACGAGAGCGCCACCTATTTTAGGTGCCCCGCCACTGCATGTCGTTAATCTTTATGAAAATTTATACACATGATCTACATGCTAGGGTGAACAAAAAATCCTCTTAATGTCATGGTGAAATGTCGACAGGAAGGCGGCCATTTTAGGTCAAAGTCAATATTTTGGCGTTTTAGCACCTCGCATTTTAACGAACTCGTCCTAGAGCTTTTATCCCACTGAGCCACAAATTGCTCAGGATGTTCAGGAGGCATGTGTGATTGAATGTTGTGTTATTTCTTCTAATAGGAGACTTAGTTTACGAGGGGCGGGGCCTCAAAATTTGATGTCTCGCCATGAAAAATTAAACGGATATAACTCCCACATAAAGCAACATTTCTGCACCAAATTTGCTAGATATGATGGCAGTCCCCTCCTACAGAGTTCTATATGTCAATATTTTGATTATGAAATAGCCACGCCCCCTGGAGGTCAAAAGTGTTGTTTTTTGCTCACACACCCAGAACTCTGGCTTGGTAGACACCACATGGCCCAAATTCACTCAGGCATCACAAAACATGTTGGTGAAGAGATCTGATAAAGGACGTTGCTCTGCGCTGCACGGTGTGCCCGTGACGCCATGGCGAAGTTCCAAGCGGCAGCGTGACATCATAAATCACTATAAAATTGTCAATTTTGATCTGATCACCCTAAAACTTATAGGGATTAATAAGGGATCAGTCCTGAACAGATTAATGTGACCATTGCTGGTCTAGACCTAAGCCCCGCCCACTTACAACAGGAAGTGGTTTTTTCCACGTTTGAGGGTCATGCTTCTAAGCAAATGGTCCCAAACACTTGAGACTCCTCCAAAACATGTCAAACCCTTTCATGATGCCACAATAAAAACCTCAAGTTGCTACGCTAAACGGGACATGGCGAATGGCGGTCCAATGCCATGAAACAGGAAGTACCTGTGACCAAGCCATGGAACCTTGGACCGCCACCATACTTGCCATGACTGATGACAGTAAGGCCCTGAACTAAGCCCCATTGAAACATTATGGAATAAATGGAGCATGTCTCCATAGCGCCCCCTACAAAATTTCAATCAATCAGCCCCGCCCACTACATGGACCGACATGAATAAAATTCAGCACAGTTGGAGAACCTGCCAGTACCTTCAAAAAAGTCTCTTGGACATATGGGCTAAATTCAACAGGAAGTCGGCCATTTTGAAAAAGGTGCCATTTTTGGGGTCATTTCTTTGCCATGCATTTTAAACAACTCCTCCTAGAGATATTGTCCAACTGACACCCAACTTGCACAGGATGCTCAGGAGGCATGTGTGATTTAAAGTTGTGTTATTTCTTCTAATAGAAGATTTAGTTTAGGAGGGGCGGGTTGCCATGGATGCCAGTTCCATGATGAACAAAATATACAATGCAATAACATGACTATGAACTAGCCCCACCCCTTGGCAACAACAAGTGTCTGATATCATGAACCAGGAAGTACCTGTAACAAAGCCATGAAATTGTTGATCTTCACCATACTTGCCATGAGTCATGACAGTTATGTCCTTAATAGAATAAAATTACAATATAGTGGAAAAGATAGTAAATGGCTCCATAGCGCCCCCTACAATATTTCAATCAATCAGCCCCGCCAACTACATTGACTGACATGGATATGATTCGGGAAACTTGTAGACCATCCCAGTACCTTCAAAAAAGTCTCTTGGACATATGGGCTAAATCCAACAGGAAGTCGGCCATTTTGAAAAGGGTGCCATTTTTGGGGTCATTTCTGTCATTTTCTTTGCCATGCATTTTGAGGAACTTCTCCTAAGAATTTTGTCCAACTTTAACCCAAATGAGTCAGGATGCTCAAGAGACATGTGTGATTAAAAGTTGTGCTATTTCTTTTAATAGGGGATATCATTTAGGAGAGGCGGGGCAGCAAAGCAGATGTGATGTAATGAAAAGGAAAACTGACATAACTCCCACAAAAAACAACCAACCTGCACCAAATGTACTACAGATGATGCCAGTCATATCCTTCACATTTGTGCATGTCAATAATTAGATTATTAGTTAGCCCCGCCCCTTGGTGACAGGAAGTGACCCTTCATAAGGCCTTAATGGCCTGAAGTGCAGTCTGGCTGTACTTTAGATTGAGAGAGGCATGAGAAGGATGTTGGCAGGGGAGGCGGTTGCATTATGCCGAGCGGCGCCATGGTGCGAGGGCCTATATCACCGCTTGCGGTTTTAATTTATCTTGGCTTTGGTCTGTAATGGTGCCCCTGATACTGTGGTCTGGTCGACTCCTGGTGCAGATGGCTCCTGCGATGGTGTTCCTTACCAGGCTCATCTGTGCTCAGATATATATAACTAGGTAGGTGTGTGCGTAATGTTTAAGAGTACTGTTGAAATTGATGTTGTTTGGGTGTGTCTATGAGTGTGTATGTAGGGGTTGATGAATTTTCTTTGTTGTGTTTACTTTATATATCATGTAAAGCACTTTGTGTTGCATTTTACTGTAGAAAAAGTGCTTTATAAATAAAGTTTGATTTGATTTGATGTGATCTTATTTTAAGCAACATTTACCTAATTTTTGGGTTTTTTTTCTTGTTTTTTAAGGCTGAGTTTTTGCAGGGAAGGATTTTTTTACTTTTAGACATGTTGTAAATGTAAGAATATAATTTTGCTAGTGGTCTCCCTCCCTAGTGGCCCCAAAGCCGCCGTATTAGTCAGCGTGCAAGAGATTTATGAAGTCCCCCCTGCTCAGTATATTAAACCAGCACCGCCTGCCACTCTGCAGAGGTGTTGCAAGTGTCAGCAGAAGTGTGAGGTGAGCTCAAGCTGGTCAACAACACCATTATGAACCCTGTATGTTGAAAGAAAGAAAAAAAAACATCCTGAAATGTGTGTTTCCATTATCTGTTCAACTCTGCACAGAATAAAGCCACAGAGAAAACAACTACTTTTCTCTTTTCTTTAAAGACATGTTGCAGAAAACAGGCCAGGGAGCACACATACAGCCTCATTAGTGGCCGGTGAAACTGCTCCTCATGCATCGCACGTCGAGCCCTGAGGCGTCTTTTTATCCCCCGTCCTGTTTTCTCATTTCTCTTTTCTCATTTTAGTGATTTACCGTAGAACCGAGTCATCCTGCTGGATAATAACTTTGTTTTTCGTCTACATTGTTGCTGCTAGTTCACATTATTTCAGCTTTTGCTTCTTAGAAATCATCTTTTGTGTGATGTTTTCATTTATAAACTTTCACCGTGGATCGTTATTTTGGACTCCCCCTGTATCAAACATCGCTTTAAAAAGATTATTTTAGAGTTAAATGCATTAGAATAAACACATAAATAAATAAATAAATAAATAAGAAAAGGAACAAATGGGTGGGTGAATAATTTATTTTAAATGGCTAATAAATGCATTCCATGTAATGTTTTATGATTATTTGTGGTATTTGGTTCTGTTTTGGTTTAGTTTATGATAGATTTCTATTGCTGGTGTCTGAGTTTAGGTTTCCACTCTTTTTTTTTTTTTTTTTTTTTAACAACAAGAACTGGTTTCCAGGTTTCTTGTCCACATTTTCCACCTGTTCCTTATTCATTCGTTAGAAATTCTCAACGCTTCCTGTTTCTGCAACTCTGATTTCCTTTAATAAGCTTCAGTTTAATGAAATTATCCTTATTCTAATGTCTGCCTGCTTCCAGCATCTTCATCTTGCACTCAAGTCCTTCCTCTTCATTACACCGTGACAGTTTTAGTGTTGGAATTTATTTTTTTTATTATTATTATTATTATTTTGGACAACTAAAGGACAAATATCTACATATATTAACAGATAATTATAATATGCATTACAGCAGAGCAGCTGTAGCTGAGGAGGAACATCAGGTGTTGTTCAATCAGAAAGTTGGAGGATTAATTCCAGGCTTCACCAGACTTCTTGTCTAAGTGTCTTTAGGCAAAACGTTAACCTACATTGTGCCGGCGGGGGTGTGAGTGTATGTGTTAATGGGTGACTTTGAATGGTTGGCATGACTGGTAAAGCTCTATAAATAAAGATCCATGTATAAGTTATTAAAAACTGTTACATTTCACATAATATTTTACCTCTACAGACATCCACAGTGATGGTTCCTTTTATATTTAATGCTACTGGAACTTTTATAGGTCATTTTTTATTATTCTCTTTAAATATCTAGAAAGTAATATTCAAACATTTTTTTTTTATTTTATATTATAGTGAAAAACTTGCACCATCTTCACCCAGGCGTATTCTGGAAAACAGCTTTTAAATAGAGTCCACTGTAGTTGACACAAAATGTTGAAGAATTTAACGTAGAAAAAGACGTAAGTTTCTGATCCTAGGAGTCGACTTATTTTGATGGCACAGTGTTACGACCCGTTATCAAGAAGATTGGTGCAACAAAGTACGGCGGACAACACGGATTCAGAAGAAAAGCAGGTTATTACAAAGCTCTGGGTAGCCCACACAATACAATCAAGCATGTAGCAACATGCTAGGTTTTTGGGTTACGGGGAAGAGCTGAAAGGAAATAAAACAAATGCTGTAAAACAAAATATGAAAACACAATAATCATTCAATGCAGCTGTTCCCACAAACTAAATAAGGTTGTCTGAATAACCCAACACAGGATATCCCAAGAACCCAGATAACAAGGCGAGGCAACAAAAGAAAACAGAAAAGACCAGATCTTAACCAAACCGATAGGATTTCCACATAGGAACGTTGAAACGTTCGCTGCGAAAGTCAGCCACAAACAGAGGTTGCAGAGGTTTTCCACCAACCACACAGTAAACATCACTAAAAAGTCCTTCACAGAACCTGAGTTGACGGGGACAACCACCAGAAACAGACAGCTGCTTCCCCCTAAAGACGGCTTTTTATGTCCTGCGTCAGATGGATCGCTCGGATGGCCCTCTGTGAAACCAATAAGAGGAGGAGGCATCGAAGGTGTGTTCACGATATCCACTCCTGAACCAGAGGGGCGGAGCCGTCACTTTTATCCTGAATGAGCATCAGGATAAAAGTGATGTGGTTCTCCCATAGGTGCTCGTAACACAGCGATATTTATCATGCATGTTTCCAAAACCTTTCCGCTGCTGCAGCGTCCTGAGGTTGGGAAGTTGCTTCCTGGTACCACCTCACGCAGCAGCAGCTGTCACGGTCAGAGACCGGGGTGGAGGGGTGGACCCAAAAGCAGAACGCACAGATGGAGAGGTAAATGAAATATTTATTTAGTAACCAGAGCCTGTTGGTCTGGTCCAGGGCCAGGGATGAACTTCTCAGATAACTGGAATTCTGGTGAGAGTGGAGGTTGCCGGGCTGTGGTCTCTGGTTGTGGTGGTTGGTCTTGGTTTGAGGCAGGGTGAGCAGGCAGGCACAAGAGGTTGGTGAAGTTTGGCTGAGGAGAAGGATCCTGATCCAGGAAGTCGTCTATAATGGTTCGGATGTGCTGAGGAGGCAAAGAAAAACAAAAAATGAAATCTCGAGCTATGAGTCAAGGGGTAAGCACTAGAACTGGGCTGATTAACACGCAGTAAAGAATAATAATAATAATAATAATAATAATAATAATAATAATAATAATAATAATAATAATAATAACAATAATAATGATAATAATAATAATAATAATAATAATAATAATATTAATAATAATAATAATAATAATAATAATAATAATGATAATAACTAGTAGTATCTTGCATTAAGTTTTATCTGTTATGTTTTTAAAACTCCATAAAAATGAAAGGATTATTACATTTTATTGAAAGGCTTGATTAAATTTAAAGGATTATTTTGAAACACATAAACACACAAAAAGCAGCAAACAAAATAAATGTAAAACATGTCCAGTAATAGAAAAGCACTCAGAGAGCATGAACCTCCACTAAGGGCCAAAGATCTAAAAAGTTCCTGGTGATCCGGATCGTCACCAAAACTAAATCACTTCTTCCTTTTCACATTTTCAACTACTCCTGAAAATTTCATGGAACTTTGTCCATAACCTTTTGAGTCATCTTGAACACAAACAGATAAACGCCAGTACAAACATAACCTCCTGGGCAGAGTGAAAATCTTGCAGTGGGAAGAACTGAAGATGAGGAGAGGGAGAAGAGCAGGGGGATGACAGACATTGTCATCCTTTTTTTTTTTTTTTTTTTTTTTAAGAAAAAGCTGAAATATTAATGTTGAGAGGAAAAGTCTGAAACCTGAGAAGCCTACATGTGGTTTTTCCATTTCATTTGGAACTTAACAGAATTTCTGATCATATGAGGGGGAAAAAAAAGAAAGAGAAGAACAGAACCCCCATCCAGACCATGTATAAATGTGAAATATTGAGGAGTAGCTTTGTATCGAGTTTACATATTACTGTCCATCAGTTACAGCCGAGAAACCGAAGCCTCTGTGGGAGAGGGGACCAAAGACGAGGACCATCTCTCAGCTTTTCCTCTCTGGTGTCACTGTCCCGCCGGGGTCAGAATTCCTCTAAAACCTCAAAGTTCAGTTCGGTGGCATATTTCATCCCAGCTCTGGTAGGTTTGTGTTAAACACCGAGCCGTCTAATCCAACCCGACAGTTAATTTCGGGGTCATTTGCCACCAGAAAGTTGACGATTAAACCTTATTATGTCGACATCCTTTTGATCTTCTGAACCTGGAATTACAGATCTGCTCGATTCAATTAAATCCCACAATCACCAGGTGGCACCTCTTAAAGGTCAGTGTCAGAACGTGTTACTCCTAAAAGCTCGCCTCTATTTCTGTCTGTCACCACGGTTTTGTTTGCTGTGGTTTGAAGATGTTCTTCATCGTCAGAATCAAAAACCAGATGTGCTGACATGCTCCTTTACAGCTAAGCTCCAGAGTAAAATGGTGGTCTTCTCATTTTCACTCTCCTCCATCGCATCGGCGCTTGTGGTTGAAGCCACGTTTGACTTGTGAGTAAAAGGAGCAGCGATAATCACAGAGCCTGTGTCTTACATGACCAAAGCAATTTGTGTTTATGTGCTGCTGATGCAAGCCAGTGCAGGGGACTAAACTGTTTTTAATTTGACCAGAGAGGTTATAGTTAGATGGCATACAACGGGACTGCAGGAAGAGGGGGTAAAAACGGGGCATGGACGAATCAAACTCTCCAGCACTACCAGAGGAGCCCAAAAGGAGTCAATTACTTGTAAAAACTCCCTTTTTCTCAGCTCTGCAGTGGTTGTCTGAGGTGTTAAAAGTCTGGCTTGTGATGGCTGAAGAAGATTCTTCTTTGATGAATCAGTGGAGTTCCAGCTGCTCCACACAGGGGGGGGGGGGGGGGGGGGGGGAGACTAGGTTTATTTGGATTTAGGTTTCCTCCATCTATCAGACCCGATTATTACAGAGCGAGATTTTGTTATGAAAGCCTCTTTATTCTATTCCCTCGCTCTCATTCTTTCAGCTTGAGGGTCCTCAACGGACAACAAAGATATAGTTGTTCTTCCCTCGGACAGAGATCTCAGAATTAACAAGATGGTCACATAGACAACAAGTTTGTCTTTGATTTTGTTTTTCTTACTGAAAACTTATGACAACAAGCTGGAATGTTGCTTTGTTAGGGTCCTGGAATGAGCTCAAACCCCTAAATCTGAGAAGTCTGACCAAGTTCATCCAAGTATATCATGACCTTTGATTATAACAATGTCAGTTTTTAACATTCTGCCTATTCTTACCGCAGTGTGTAAGAAATGATGAAGACTGGTGAAATTTCTCTGAACAAAGCTCTGAACCCCCATCAGACAGATTGTGCAGCTAGGTGTGAAATGAAGCGTCGGCGAGAAAAAATGACTCAACTTTTCATGTCAGAGGGAATGTTATAAAAAGTATTCAGAAAAGATTTCTGCAGCAGTAATTAGATAAACCCCATCCTATCCATGCTGACTGAGGGGAAAAGAAACAGGAAAAGAGCAAGTTAGAGAACAGGACTGCATGTCAAAAAGTCAACCTGAAGGCAGCGACTTGTGCAGCGCTACTAGCAGACATTAGTATGTCTGAAGCCTTCAGGTAAACTTTACTCTGCTTTTCAATCACAAGCAACAAAACACTGACATTTAAAAGCAGGAAGACACGGATTTGATTGACTTTAAAATGATATAAATCTAACACAGATACTTCAAGGTGACTGCTTGTATGCTAGCCTAGCTTGTTTTAGATGCTTGTTTTAGATACGTGATTTATCACATTACTGGAATTTTACTAAGAATAAAATAAAAAGATACATTTTAATTTGTAAATGGAGGAGCTTTAGAGAATATCATTATTATTATGCATGTGCTAACTGATTCCAAATACTCCATTTCTTGTTTTTCATCAAGCTAATTTATAAGCTCATTATTACACTAACATTGATAAACCTTATTAAAACATTTTTTAAAAATTAATTACAATAAATGTATCATATGTTTAGCATTAAACCTGTATTTTGGCTTTATAAATGCTGATGATTAAATATCTTAGATACAAGTGCTAACTGGCTTCTAGCTTAGCTTTGATCATGAACAAAATTAAATGAAAAGTCCATTCTTTTCAAAAGCAACAAGAACTTTCTGATAGATCTTGTGACAGATTAATGATAAATTAGGTATTTTGGTTTATTATGCATCTGCTAACATGTTGTTGCTAACAGCCTGCTAGCTTAGCTTTGCACATAAAATGGCTTAAATATATCCTTTTCTAAAGGCTAAAAGAAAGAAAAAAACATTGTAAATTGTAAAACATTAAACATAAATGAGAAATTTAGGCTCAATTTAACCTTAAACGTCCACCTATTAAACATCTATAAAACAAGCGCTAATTGCCTACCAGCTTAGTTTGTAACACAACAGAGCCTTGTAGCACTTTAAAAGGAAGTGCCACTAGGTACTAGGAATATATATATATACATATATATATATACATATATATATATATATGTATACATTTGTTTTTTGTTTTTTTTTAAAAACCATACTACATTAGAAGAAAATGTAAATATTATCATATAATTTGCAAAATATTGCATATAATATTGCACTTCTTTAGATGTAGGGAATCACCTGGTTACTGGATGAGACTGAAATAGGAAAAAAAAAACTGATTAAATGCATCATGTTTTTTCCTTTTGTTGTGCCAAAATATGATAAACTAATTCATCTACTGGGATTTTGTTCAACTGGTTCCCGTGATGACTGTCAGTATCTGGAGGCTGAATATTAGCCACTGCATGTGACAGAGCACTAAAGTGTGATTTATGTTTCAGACGTCTAATTGGCAGCGGGGTTTTTTTCTGTCTCCAGGCTTCTTTCCTCAGATTTCTGACGTGTCTGAAAACCTTAGGAGAAATATATTCGTCTTTAAAAGGTGGAGGCTGGTTTCAGGTAATTTATCTCTGTCCTGAGCGACCGCTGAATGAAGAGCAGACCTGCTTCTGTGGTGAACTCTATTTCTCTTTGGAAATATCCATTTACATACGTTTGGAGGACAATGTCTTGATGGAAATTTTCTTACCAAGGAAAATCAAAAGGAAACAATAAAAAGTTATGGAGGCAGGCAGTTTAGAAACAGTTCATATAATTTTACAGCAAACTGTATTTCACCAGTAATTTTATTATTACCACAATATATTATCTTATATAATATTCAGTAATAGCACACCATCATCATTTCCTGGTAAATTAGGACGTGATTTGATTTGTTTGAGGCCATGTTGGTGTTGCGGCTTCATGGAAAGTCTTGTCCAGTTCAAGCATTCATGTGCACATAACAATGAACTGTTACAGCTTTGCTGTTTGACTTCTGCTAGATGATAAATAACCAGCAACGCATTCGTTTATAAACCATCTACGTAATTATTACGTCAACAAACGCTGACAATGTGGAAGCTCGGTGGAAGTATGGGACATATGTTGCTGGAGGTTTTGAGTGTACAAACCCCAGCAGTGGTCGGACTGGTAAACAGGAGCAGCTTCTCTGAAAGCTGCAAATAGATGGTGAGATTTCACCTCACAGATGAAGGCTTTATCCTTCATGCACATCTGGCCTAACACTGTCCTCAACTCTTTTGCAGGTTTTTAGTACTATGAGTTGTTTTTCCAGCATTGCCACAACTATTAAGATGAAGAGATCTTAAAAACAAAAAATCACACACAGATACGCCTTTCATTGTCTCACTATGACTGAGAATTCTGCTGTAAAATGTAATATTTGGACTTTAAATAACAGTGTATCTCCAGCCATGAAAAGATTTAGAAGTGCCACTGACTCTTTTCCACACTGTTTAACTTTACAGAATTTATTACCCTCTACACCCCTTATCCATAATACGCCATTACTCCCACTTGAGTGATCTCCTGTAAACACCATCAGTGGCTAATTCATTGTCAGCTGTACATTTCACAGCCCTAATCAGAATTATTCACCGTTCTGTCATTGCTGTGTTATGCAAACATGCAGCACATGTCTGCTCCGTAAATCTCCATGCCGTATCTGGTGCAGGGAATTATCTTGACGCGGGAAGAAAACAAGCAAAGCCTTTTAGCTGTTGAAGCACTATTGATTTGATTTGCTCCCTAAAAGGGGAAATTTATAGATGTGCCGCATCCTCTCCAGAGAGCGATATTAGTTTCCCTCAAGAGGAAAAGGAGACTGTCTGAGTGAGGCGTGAATAATTGGGTCCAGACTCAGACGGAGAGAAAGCCCCTTCGTCAATGTATAACATGTTATTAAAGCAGAGAAAGTTGTTACAGGACTGTTTCTCTTGAAGGTAACCCAGAGCTGTGCAGTTCTGCAGTTGCATCAAGAGAATTTATTTCTCTCTGCTCGCTGAGCACAAAGACAGCTGACCACATTAACTCCTTGTCTCAGTTTCTGCCTGCTTTTCTTCTCCACTCACCCCCAGTTGCTTCCTTCCCCCTTCCTCCACATGTCCAGTCTGAAACCAGACTGAAGGGATTTTTTAAGAGTAACTGCAAGAAAATTCATGTACAGTTGTGCTCATATTTATTCATACCCTTTCTTTAAAGAAGGAAAAAAAACAGCTGCCTGTAAAATAAGCTGAAATTGACTAAAGTAAAATGAATAAATGAAAATTTTTATGAATATCATTACATTATTTTCTAATTCTGGTTCAATCGAAATATTTTTAAAAAGCAAACAAATAAGATAATTTATTACATATTACACCACTCATAAAGTAATGTTTTGCTGAACAATCCTTTAATGTTTCCGCTCCAGTCAGGTGTTTTCTGTTCCTCTCAGTCAGACTTCTGCACCTGTTGACAGGTATTTTTTCCCACAGAAAAGTGCTCTAATTTGTCCAGGACCAAATGTTTGTTTGTTTTTTGTTTTTCTTTCTTCAACTCAATTAAATGAAAAAACAGTGTCTTATGTTACTAAATTATATTTTTGCAAATTTTTAGTTATTGTTCCTCCAGTTATTTGAGTGACTGTTGTAAATTCAGCCTTTTCTTTAACGAAAGGGGATGAACACATATGAGCACAACTGTTGTTTATTTTCTCTTTATTGATGCTTACATTAAAACAGATTTCGCTAAAGGTGTCACATGGCCGCGCAACGCAACAAAATGGCATTGATATGGAACATCATGACCTCGCACATCACACTGCAGCAAATCTGCACCTGCATGGATATGACTGATAGGTCACACTAAACTTATAATCTAAATCAGATACTGTGACATTTTGAAAGTGAAAGGGTTTTTGTGGATGTGTGCGACTTCTTGTAACAAACAAATCTGTAGACATAGATACTTACTCAGGTTTGACCCACATTATGTTTGAATGATGAACTAAACAGTGGCAGCGTGAAACATGCAGCTCCTTCCTTGTCATCTGCACGGGCTTCTGCTTTTTTCTTGCCTTTTTCGGCCTTGTTGTTTTGGTGGTGTAGTGATGTGTTTTTGGTGAAGTTTCCTCAGTTTTGGTTTCCTGTTTTGTTTAGTAGTTTTTTCCTGTTCAGTCTTCTTTTTACCTGTGTAGCCTTTTGCTTCTGTTCATAGTTTCCCCCTGGTCTTGTTAGGTTAATTCACTGCACGTGTTTCTTGTTTGTCTCCAGGTATTTGTTGCCCTTTGTTTCAGTTCAGTTTGCTGGTTCATGTGTTTTCCCCCTGAGTTCTGTCTGATCAGCATTGCACTGTCTTGGTCCTGCATCCCTGCCTGTCGTCTCAGCATTTGGGTCCTCATCTCATCCCATCCCATTTCATCTCATCTCATCTCATCCCATCTCACTTCATCTCATCTCATCTCATCTCTTCTCATCCCATCCCATCCCATCTCATCTCATCTCATCCCATCTCATCTCATCTCATCTCATCCCATCCCATTTCATCTCATCTCATCTCATCCCATCTCACTTCATCTCATCTCATCTCATCTCTTCTCATCCCATCCCATCCCATCTCATCTCATCTCATCTCATCCCATCTCACTTCATCTCATCTCATCTCATCTCATCTCATCTCATCTCATCTCATCTCATCTCATCTCATCTCATCCCATCTCACTTCATCTCATCCCATCTCATCTCATCTCATCTCATCTCATCTCATCTCATCTCATCCCATCCCATCCCATCTCATCTCATCTCATCTCATCTCATCTCATCTCATCCCATCCCATCCCATCCCATCCCATCTCATCTCATCTCATCCCATCCCATCCCATCCCATCTCATCTCATCTCTTCTCATCCCATCCCATCCCATCCCATCCCATCTCATCTCATCTCATCTCATCCCATCTCACTTCATCTCATCCCATCCCATCCCATCCCATCTCATCTCATCTCATCTCATCTCATCTCATCTCATCTCATCTCATCTCATCTCATCTCATCTCATCTCACCATGAAACGGATCTGAATCCCGGAAGTCTTTATGCATTCAGGACCTTCCTACAGTGTAAGTTTACATGAACTTACGTTCTTTTCCAGAGGAATATTTCTGGATATGAACTCGCACAGCGCAGAATGGAAAGCATCAGACTCCTCTCTGTGGAACCAGTTTGGGTTCAGGAAGCAGGTCAGGCTTTTTATAAAGGTCACAGGGTTGCTTCCTGTCATCCCTTCAGTCCTGCTGCTGTAGGTTTAGACCACTGGGAGGTGTCCACTCATGCACGAAGCACCTCCCTCCATGTTTCCATCTTTATTCAGTATTCTCCATGTGTAAATGTATAATTGTTTTTACTTGTGTCTCTCAGCAGATGTACCGACCTCAGTATCAGACTGCCTGATGGCCTCTTTCCTGTCTTTTCCACCAACCAGTCGAGGCAGATGACCCCCTCTCCCCGAGTCTGGTCCTTCTTCCTGTTAATGGGAAGTTTTCTCGTGTTTCTGTCACCTGCTGCTCAATGCCTGCTCTGGATGGGGGATTGAATCTAGGAGAGGATTCATATAATCCCAATAGCTTGGTAGTTATTTTTACTGACCAGTTTATATAAAAATAGTTGTAAATTGGTCTAAAGTGGATCACATGATGGATTTGTTTTAATTGGATTATAATTGGACTAAAATCAACTGAACTGTGTTTGTTAAAGTGATTTGAGACTTTGTTGGGAACTAACTCCATACACATGAACAAACTGAATGTATTTCCATCGACTAAGACCTGAGGTGTGACTTCTGGCTGACCAGCCGAAGCATCTGCAGTACAAGGTGTTTTTCTCAGCCACGGTCAGCAGGGAACACTGATAACAGAGTTTCACAAGTTAAATGTGATGTGTGTTTGTGTTGTGATGCAGACTGAGCAACTGCAGACAGCCGAGCTGAACTCTGGCTGCAGATCTCCACCATGCTGCACACACCGACCATCCTCCTGCTTCAGGCTGCATACGGTGAGTCGCTTGGATTCAATGCAGACCTCACACTTCAACAATAAACACTTCACTTATAGATTTCTTTATTAGTTTTCGGATGCGGCACACCTGCCGTCCAGCCCGACACCAACAGGATTGTAAACGGGGAGGACGCCCGCCCCCATAGCTGGCCTTGGCAGGTGACATCCACGCACTCCTCCGCTCCCATATGGAGAACGATTGCATCCCAACTTGTCCATGATTTTTTTTTTTTTTTCTCAGATCTCACTGCAAGTGAAGCACGGCAGTCGTTACCATCACACATGTGGAGGAACTCTGATTGGAGCTCGCTGGGTGCTGACTGCTGGACACTGTATCTGGTAACTAACATGATGCTGCAGATGTAAAAAAAAAACATCCAACAAAAGTAAATAAGCAGTAAAAACATGCGAATTAATCTGTCTTGCAGGCCAGGAGATGTGTATCGTGTCGTCTTAGGAGAGCATGACATGAGCAAGCAGGAGGGCACGGAGCAGATCAGAGATATAATGCGCATCGTCGTTCATCCCAACTGGGACATTGAGCATGTGGGTGACGGGTGAGTGGAAACAATAAACGTACAGTAAATGGTTTTTTCTTCCCCTTCCTGACCAATAAAAACCTCCCAATGTGGCGATGCTTTCCCTCAGCAACGATCTTGCCCTGCTGAAGCTGGATAAGAGCCCCATCATGAACGACAGCGTCAGCGAGGCTTGCCTTCCCCAGGCTGGAGAAATCCTCCCCCACGGCGCTCCATGTTTCATCTCCGGCTGGGGAAACCTTTACAGTAATGTCGCTGCTTCCTCACCTGTCCTGCTGTTTTCACTGCAAGGCATTACACCGAAACTTTTTAGCTCAACAGAGGGAGGTGTTGCCCCAAGTTTATTCCACTTTTTTATTTCTATATATTCCCTTTTTATTACTTTTTATTGGGTTATATTTCAGCTTTTTTAGTTTTCAGAACTAAACGACGATGACAGATTTCTGCATTTTTAGCAAAAAAATGACCAATAAGTGTGATTCCTGCAAAGTCAAACGTAATTTATGACTAAATGTGACCGCTGCAGACTGCAGATGTGAGAAAAACATGCAACGAGAGATGTTTACAAGTCCAGGTCCAGTCTGAAGTCACATTCAGTTGTCAGGAGTCGTCTCCTCACTGAGGTAAAGTTAGTTTGATGTTTGATATTCAACAGATATTCGGACACCCAGTCTCCCGACCCGAAGCCACTTCGTCGTGGGGTTAAGATGCACGATGCAACGGTCTTCTCAACTTCATACCTTCCATCTATATTTGAACACCCAGTCTCCTCGTAATGAATTGCCGACCCTAAGCTGCTGTGTCGTGGGGTTGTGACAACAAATTTCACCGCAGCGGTCTTCACCAATGGCGGATAGTTAGGGACCGTCAACAAATTAACCATAGCAGAATTTAAACATAATTATCTCCGCAACCACTGGGGCTATGAATGTCAAAACAATTTTAAACAGTTTACGATTTATCTGTGAGTGCTACACTGTCTTTATTTTCACCATTTTCATCTAGTCCTATTTTATATGAATTTTTAATTAATTCAAACATCAATAGGTTTTTACTCACATGACTTACACACCTAAAATCACTGCCTAATTAATCATCCAGTCCTGCCACACATTGCACAGCCTTTATTTTTCTCATTTTCATCTTGTGGGATTTTATATGATTTTTTTTTTTATATTTTAAAGTTCAATAGCTTTTTAGTCATGTGACCTAAACACCTCAAAACACTGCCTAATTACTCATGCAGTCCTGCCACATGTTGCACAGCCTTTACTTTCTCTATTTTCATCTTGTGGTATTTATTGTGAATTTTTTTATATTTTAAAGTTCAATATATAATATAATATGATATGATATGATATGATATGATATGATATGATATAATGTAATGTAATGTAGTATAGTATAGTATAATATAATATGATATAATATAATATAGTATGATATATAATATAATACAATATAGTATAATATAATATAATATAATATAATATAATATAATATAATATAATATAATATAATATAATATAATATAAACCAGTTTATGGAAACTGTCAATGTTGATAGAAAAAAAAAGAAAAAGTTATGAGGTCCATATGAAGTTGTGACACCATTATTTAGATCTGATGTGCTGTTTTGAATAGATTTATTAATCAAGAACCCAAACTTATATAAAAACCTGAAACCATCTGATGCATCAAATAATTTGCTTCAGTTTGCAGCTTTTTGGGGAAGATTTAAAAACTTTATTAAAAGGGTTTTTTCTGATGTACAAACTGTAGAACAGAGGAAAACAGCCGTCCTCATGCATCAAATGAAGCTTTTTTATTTTTCTGAATGATTTATCAGACATCTTTGATACTGGTTTTCATGGCTTTAGTTCAGAGGAGCCCACCACTAAAACTACAACTCCCCTCTTCTCCAAATGACGACGGAAGACATCTGTATTTGCTGCTGGCGCATTTCCAACCCAGTCTTGCTTTACTGCAGCAGGAAGTTTCCCAAGAACAGCTGAAATCAAAGAGACATCTGTGGAACAGTCCACAGGAAACCTATGGATTTTACTGTCTCTATAGCTGAAATTTTATGTGTTAAAAAACATTCCCAGAGCAGAGAAAAGCAGCTCAGAGTTAATGACGTCACTGCAGTGTGGAGTCATGTCCTGAGAGTGGAGTTGGAGTGGTCGGCAGTGGAGAGCGCCGATGCAGCTGTGCAGCCATTGGGGTGGAAGAGTCAAACGTTGTTAGTAAATCAGTGGAAGTGTGAGTTTAATAACACTGAGATGCATTTATGTGCTTTGTGTGCGTCAGCTCATGGCCCCATGCCGGACAAACTGCAACAGGCCTTGCTGCCTGTGGTGGAGCACAGCGTGTGCAGCCGCAGTGACTGGTGGGGCATCACCGTGAAGAGCACCATGGTCTGCGCGGGAGGGGACGTCGTATCTGGATGCAATGTGTGTGAAGCATCAAAGGAAAGCAGCTTCCACCTGTCAGAGCCGAACTACTTCACACTGTGTGTCTCGTCCCTTAGGGAGACTCTGGTGGTCCTCTGAACTGTGTGGGTCAGGATGGCAGGTGGTACGTCCAGGGCGTGACCAGCTTTGTTTCTTCCCGCGTGTGCAATGAAGTGAAGAAGCCCACCGTCTTCACTCGCACCTCTGCTTTCACCGAGTGGCTCAGTGAGGTAAAAGTCTGCAGACACGCAGAGACGTCCTGCAACAAGCAGAACAGTTTCTGTCAATAAATCACCTGTTTCTGCAGGTCATGCTGAAGTACTGAAGCTCTGCTGAACGCTGCTTGTACCACACCAAAAACTAACGAGATCCCAGCTCAATGGGTTTCCAGTTTTCATATCTGGGTCAGTAGAGAGATCTAGATAACCTGAAAAACACTAGTTTGATTCCAAAGGTAGTAATAATAATAATAAAAAATGCATTAAAATACATTAAATGCTTTTGTTTTGCATGAATGTGGTGATATCGCACGCATACTTACTGAACGATCCTCTGTTGCAGCTAAAGAACATTTAAAAACAAGCTGTAGACAACATGGGAAAAGTGGAAAAAAGACTTATTTCTCCTGCTGTGTGATAAGAGAAAAGATGAATGTGAAGCCATCAGCGCGGGTGGAGGACTGATGAATCAGTACTTCCTATTAATCACCACCAAGGTCGGCCAAGTGTCGGCGTCAGTGAACATGTGATGCTCGCAGATGGGAGCCGGGCTGGAAAGCGCCATCTCACGTCAGATAAATAACAGCAATAGCTTACCTGGATGCTTCTGCAGTTTACTCTGTCAGACAGCAGAGGCATGTTCAGCCACCTTTAACAAATTTATATCAGGTTCTTTCTTTCTTTCTGTTTCTTTCTTTTTTTTTCTTTCTTTTTGTTCACAAGACGATCGTTTAAAGCTGGACAGAAAAGAACTAGTTAAAGCAACACACAGTCTCATTAGATTGTGTGAAAGTCAGGCAAAATCTGGTTAAATTAGTCGTTTTCTTTGTCCAAAGTTTTCTCAAACTTTTATTTCACATTATTGTTATTATTTTAAGTAGATTGTTTGATGTGTTAGATTCATTTAGGTTCATGTAAAAGTAAATAACTTCAGCATTTTATCATGTCAACAAGCTCTTGAAAATGGTCAGCAGTTGACATCTTGTGAATTAAGTGTTTTAAGTCTCACTTGTTTTTATTCAGGTCCATTGTTTGTTTCCCGGATGACAAACCTTAGGCTACATTCAAACACTGCTTTATGAGATTCACTCTATTACCAAGTTGGAATTCTTTTTCCTTCAGACTTGCTTTAATTCTTGGTGTCATATATTCAACAAGGTGAAAACATTCCTCAGAAAAATTGCTCCATATTGGCATGAAGTTGTTCCACATCACCATGAGACTCTCCCGTTCCACCACATCATGATGAGAATCTCCTGTTCCATGAAATCATGATGAGAATCTCTTGTTCCACCACATCATGATGAGAATCTCCTGTTCCACCTCATCACCATGAGAATCTCCCGTTCCACCACATCATGATGAGAATCTCCAGTTCCATGAAATCATGATGAGAATCTCTTGTTTCATCTTATCATGATGAGAATCTCCCGTTCCACAACATCACCATGAGAATCTCCAGTTCCACCACATCATGATGAGAATCTCCAGTTCCATGAAATCATGATGAGAATCTCCTGTTCCATGAAATCATGATGAGAATCTCTTGTTTCATCTTATCATGATGAGAATCTCCCGTTCCACCACATCATGATGAGAATCTCCTGTTCCACCACATCACCATGAGAATCTCCAGTTCCACCACATCATGATGAGAATCTCCAGTTCCATGAAATCATGATGAGAATCTCCTGTTCCATGAAATCATGATGAGAATCTCTTGTTTCAACTTATCATGATGAGAATCTCCCGTTCCACCACATCATGATGAGAATCTCCAGTTCCATGAAATCATGATGAGAATCTCCTGTTCCATGAAATCATGATGAGAATCTCCCGTTCCACCACATCTTCATGAGAATCTCCCGTTCCACCTCATCTTGATGAGAATCTCCCGTTACACGTCATCGTGATGAGAATCTCCCGTTCCACCTAATCACCATGAGAATCTCCAGTTTCACCACATCATGATGAGAATCTCCCGTTCCACCACATCATGATGAGAATCTCCCGTTCCACCTCATCATGATGAGAATCTTCCATTCCACCACATTACCATGAGAATCTCCCGTTCCACCACATCACCATGAGAATCTCCCGTTCTACCTCATCTTGATGAGAATCTCCCGTTCCACCTCATCACCATGAGAATCTCCCGTTCCACCTCATCACCATGACAATCTCCCGTTCCACCACATCACCATGAGAATCTCCCGTTCCACCTCATCACCATGACAATCTCCCGTTCCACCACATCATGATGAGAATCTCCCGTTCCACCTCATCATGATGAGAATCTCCCGTTCCACCACATCACCATGAGAATCTCCCGTTCCACCACATCACCATGAGAATCTCCCGTTCCACCACATCATGATGAGAATCTCCAGTTCCATGAAATCATGATGAGAATCTCCTGTTCCATGAAATCATGATGAGAATCTCTTGTTTCATCTTACCATGATGAGAATCTCCCGTTCCACCACATCATGATGAGAATCTCCAGTTCCATGAAATCATGATGAGAATCTCCTGTTCCATGAAATCATAATAAGAATCTCTTATTTCATCTTATCATGATGAAAATCTCCCGTTCCACCTCATCGTGATGAGAATCTCCCGTTCCACTTCATCATGATGAAAATCTTCCATTCCACCACATTACCATGAGAATCTCCCATTCCACCACATCACCATGAGAATCTCCCGTTCCACCTCATCATGATGAGAATCTTCCATTCCACCACATTACCATGAGAATCTCCCGTTCCACCACATCATGATGAGAATCTCCCGTTCCACCTCATCTTGATGAGAATCTCCCGTTCCACCTCATCACCATGAGAATCTCCCGTTCCACCTCATCATGATGAGAATCTCCCGTTCCACCTCATCTTGATGAGAATCTCCCATTCCACCTCATCTTGATGAGAATCTCCCGTTACACCTCATCGTGATGAGAATCTCCCGTTCCACCTCATCACCATGAGAATCTCCCGTTCCACCACATCATGATGAGAATCTCCTGTTCCACCACATCATGATGAGAATCTCCTGTTCCATGAAATCATGATGAGAATCTCTTGTTCCACCACATCATGATGAGAATCTCCTGTTCCACCACATCACCATGAGAATCTCCCGTTCCACCTCATCACCATGAGAATCTCCCGTTCCACCACATCATGATGAGAATCTCCAGTTCCATGAAATCATGATGAGAATCTCCTGTTCCATGAAATCATGATGAGAATCTCTTGTTTCATCTTATCATGATGAGAATCTCCCGTTCCACCACATCATGATGAGAATCTCCTGTTCCACCACATCACCATGAGAATCTCCAGTTCCACCACATCATGATTAGAATCTCCAGTTCCACCACATCATGATGAGAATCTCCCGTTCCACCTCATCTTGATGAGAATCTCCCGTTCCACCTCATCACCATGAGAATCTCCCGTTCCACCTCATCATGATGAGAATCTCCCGTTCCACCTCATCTTGATGAGAATCTCCCATTCCACCTCATCTTGATGAGAATCTCCCGTTACACCTCATCGTGATGAGAATCTCCCGTTCCACCTCATCACCATGAGAATCTCCCGTTCCACCACATCATGATGAGAATCTCCTGTTCCACCACATCATGATGAGAATCTCCTGTTCCATGAAATCATGATGAGAATCTCTTGTTCCACCACATCATGATGAGAATCTCCTGTTCCACCACATCACCATGAGAATCTCCCGTTCCACCTCATCACCATGAGAATCTCCCGTTCCACCACATCATGATGAGAATCTCCAGTTCCATGAAATCATGATGAGAATCTCCTGTTCCATGAAATCATGATGAGAATCTCTTGTTTCATCTTATCATGATGAGAATCTCCCGTTCCACCACATCATGATGAGAATCTCCTGTTCCACCACATCACCATGAGAATCTCCAGTTCCACCACATCATGATTAGAATCTCCAGTTCCATTAAATCATGATGAGAATCTCCTGTTCCATGAAATCATGATGAGAATCTCTTGTTTCATCTTATCATGATGAGAATCTCCCGTTCCACCACATCATGATGAGAATCTCTTGTTCCACCACATCATGATGAGAATCTCCTGTTCCACCACATCACCATGAGAATCTCCCATTCCACCTCATCACCATGAGAATCTCCCGTTGCAACACATCATGATGAGAATCTCCAGTTCCATGAAATCTGATGAGAATCTCTTGTTTCATCTTATCATGATGAGAATCTCCCGTTCCACCACATCACCATGAGAACCTCCAGTTCCACCACATCATGATGAGAATCTCCAGTTCCATGAAATCATGATGAGAATCTCCTGTTCCATGAAATCATGATGAGAATCTCTTGTTTCATCTTATCATGATGAGAATCTCCCGTTCCACCACATCATGATGAGAATCTCCAGTTCCATGAAATCATGATGAGAATCTCCTGTTCCATGAAATCATGATGAGAATCTCCCGTTCCACCACATCTTCATGAGAATCTCCCGTTCCACCTCATCTTGATGAGAATCTCCCGTTACACCTCATCGTGATGAGAATCTCCCGTTCCACCTCATCACCATGAGAATCTCCAGTTTCACCACATCATGATCAGAATCTCCCGTTCCACCACATCATGATGAGAATCTTCCATTCCACCACATTACCATGAGAATCTCCCGTTCCACCACATCACCATGAGAATCTCCCGTTCTACCTCATCTTGATGAGAATCTCCCGTTCCACCACATCTTGATGAGAATATCCCGTTCCACCTCATCACCATGAGAATCTCCCGTTCCACCTCATCACCATGAGAATCTCCAGTTCCACCACATCATGATGAGAATCTCCAGTTCCATAAAATCATGATGAGAATCTCCTGTTCCATGAAATCATGATGAGAATCTCTTGTTTCATCTTATCATGATGAGAATCTCCCGTTCCACCACATCATGATGAGAATCTCCAGTTCCATGAAATCATGATGAGAATCTCCCGTTCCACCACATCTTCATGAGAATCTCCCGTTCCACCTCATCTTGATGAGAATCTCCCGTTACACCTCATCGCCATGAGAATCTCCCGTTCCACCTCATCACCATGAGAATCTCCAGTTTCACCACATCATGATGAGAATCTCCCGTTCCACCACATCATGATGACAATCTCCCGTTCCACCTCATCACCATGAGAATCTCCAGTTTCACCACATCATGATGAGAATCTCCCATTCCACCACATCACCATGAGAATCTCCCGTTCCACCTCATCATGATGAGAATCTTCCATTCCACCACATTACCATGAGAATCTCCCGTTCCACCACATCACCATGAGAATCTCCCGTTCTACCTCATCATGATGAGAATCTCCCGTTCCACCTCATCACCATGAGAATCTCCCGTTCCACCTCATCACCATGACAATCTCCCGTTCCACCTCATCACCATGAGAATCTCCCGTTCCACCACATCATGATGAGAATCTCCCGTTCCACCTCATCATGATGAGAATCTCCCGTTCCACCACATCACCATGAGAATCTCCCGTTCCACCACATCACCATGAGAATCTCCCGTTCCACCACATCATGATGAGAATCTCCAGTTCCATGAAATCATGATGAGAATCTCCTGTTCCATGAAATCATGATGAGAATCTCTTGTTTCATCTTATCATGATGAGAATCTCCCATTCCACCACATCATGATGAGAATCTCCAGTTCCATGAAATCATGATGAGAATCTCCTGCTCCATGAAATCATAATGAGAATCTCTTGTTTCATCTGATCATGATGAGAATCTCCCGTTCCACCTCATCGTGATGAGAATCTCCCGTTCCACCTCATCATGATGAGAATCTCCCGTTCCACCTCATCACCATGAGAATCTCCAGTTTCACCACATCATGATGAGAATCTTCCATTCCACCACATTACCATGAGAAACTCCCATTCCACCACATCACCATGAGAATCTCCCGTTCCACCTCATCATGATGAGAATCTTCCATTCCACCACATTACCATGAGAATCTCCCGTTCCACCACATCATGATGAGAATCTCCCGTTCCACCTCATCTTGATGAGAATCTCCCGTTCCACCTCATCACCATGAGAATCTCTCGTTCCACCTCATCATGATGAGAATCTCCCGTTACACCTCATCTTGATGAGAATCTCCCGTTACACCTCATCTTGATGAGAATCTCCCGTTACACCTCATCGTGATGAGAATCTCCCATTCCACCTCATCACCATGAGAATCTCCCGTTTCACCACATCATGATGAGAATCTCCCGTTCCACCACATCATGATGAGAATCTTCCATTCCACCACATTACCATGAGAATCTCCCATTCCACCTCATCATGATGAGAATCTTCCATTCCACCACATTACCATGAGAATCTCCCGTTCCACCTCATCATGATGAGAATCTTCCATTCCACCACATTACCATGAGAATCTCCCGTTCCACCTCATCACCATGAGAATCTCCAGTTTCACCACATCATGATGAGAATCTCCCGTTCCACCTCATCACCATGAGAATCTCCAGTTTCACCACATCATGATGAGAATCTCCCGTTGCACCTCATCACCATGAGAATCTCCAGTTTCACCACATCATGATGAGAATCTCCCGTTCCACCACATCACCATGAGAATCTCCAGTTTCACCACATCATGATGAGAATCTCCCGTTCCACCTCATCTTGATGAGAATCTCCCGTTCCACCTCATCACCATGAGAATCTCCCCTTCCACCTCATCACCATGAGAATCTCCCGTTCCACCTCATCACCATGAGAATCTCCCGTTCCACCACATCACAATGACAATCTCCCGTTCCACCTCATCTTGATGAGAATCTCCCGTTCCACCTCATCTTGTATGAGAATCTCCCGTTCCACCTCATCATGATGAGAATCTCCTGTTCCACCACATCACCATGACAATCTCCTGTTCCACCTCATCTTGATGAGAATCTCCCGTTCCACCTCATCACCATGACAATCTCCTGTTCCACCTCATCTTTATGAGAATCTCCCGTTCCCCCACATCATGATGAGAATCTCCCGTTCCACCACATCACAATGACAATCTCCCGTTCCACCTCATCACCATGAGAATCTCCCGTTCCACCACATCATGATGAGAATCTCCCGTTCCACCTCATCATGATGAGAATCTCCCGTTCCACCACATCACCATGAGAATCTCCCATTCCACCACATCACCATGAGAATCTCCCGTTCCACCACATCATGATGAGAATCTCCAGTTCCATGAAATCATGATGAGAATCTCCTGTTCCATGAAATCATGATGAGAATCTCTTGTTTCATCTTATCATGATGAGAATCTCCCATTCCACCACATCATGATGAGAATCTCCAGTTCCATGAAATCATGATGAGAATCTCCTGCTCCATGAAATCATAATGAAAATCTCTTGTTTCATCTTATCATGATGAGAATCTCCCGTTCCACCTCATCGTGATGAGAATCTCCCGTTCCACCTCATCATGATGAGAATCTCCCGTTCCACCTCATCACCATGAGAATCTCCAGTTTCACCACATCATGATGAGAATCTTCCATTCCACCACATTACCATGAGAAACTCCCATTCCACCACATCACCATGAGAATCTCCCGTTCCACCTCATCATGATGAGAATCTTCCATTCCACCACATTACCATGAGAATCTCCCGTTCCACCACATCATGATGAGAATCTCCCGTTCCACCTCATCTTGATGAGAATCTCCCGTTCCACCTCATCACCATGAGAATCTCCCGTTCCACCTCATCATGATGAGAATCTCCCGTTACACCTCATCTTGATGAGAATCTCCCGTTCCACCTCATCTTGATGAGAATCTCCCGTTACACCTCATCGTGATGAGAATCTCCCGTTCCACCTCATCACCATGAGAATCTCCCGTTTCACCACATCATGATGAGAATCTCCCGTTCCACCACATCATGATGAGAATCTTCCATTCCACCACATTACCATGAGAATCTCCCATTCCACCTCATCATGATGAGAATCTTCCATTCCACCACATTACCATGAGAATCTCCCGTTCCACCTCATCATGATGAGAATCTTCCATTCCACCACATTACCATGAGAATCTCCCGTTCCACCACATCACCATGAGAATCTCCAGTTTCACCACATCATGATGAGAATCTCCCGTTCCACCTCATCACCATGAGAATCTCCAGTTTCACCACATCATGATGAGAATCTCCCGTTGCACCTCATCACCATGAGAATCTCCAGTTTCACAACATCATGATGAGAATCTCCCGTTCCACCACATCACCATGAGAATCTCCAGTTTCACCACATCATGATGAGAATCTCCCGTTCCACCTCATCTTGATGAGAATCTCCCGTTCCACCTCATCACCATGAGAATCTCCCGTTCCACCTCATCACCATGAGAATCTCCCGTTCCACCTCATCACCATGAGAATCTCCCGTTCCACCAAATCACCATGAGAATCTCCCGTTCCACCACATCACAATGACAATCTCCCGTTCCACCTCATCTTGATGAGAATCTCCCGTTCCACCTCATCTTGTATGAGAATCTCCCGTTCCACCTCATCATGATGAGAATCTCCTGTTCCACCACATCACCATGACAATCTCCTGTTCCACCTCATCTTGATGAGAATCTCCCGTTCCACCTCATCACCATGACAATCTCCTGTTCCACCTCATCATGATGAGAATCTCCCGTTCCACCACATCACCATGAGAATCTCCCGTTCCCCCACATCATGATGAGAATCTCCCGTTCCACCTCATCATGATGAGAATCTCCCGTTCCACCACATCATGATGAGAATCTCCAGTTCCACCACATGATGCTGAGAATCTCTCATTCCACCACATCACTATGAGAATCTCCCGTTCCACCTCATCATGATCAGAATCTCCTGTTCCACCACGTCCCAAAGCTGCTCTGCTGGACTGAGATCTGGTGACTGTGGAGGCCGTTGGAGGACAGCGAACTCACCGTCATGGTGGAGATGATGTGAGCTTTGTGACATGGTGCATCATCCTGCTGGAAGTTTCCATCAGAAGATGCTCCACTGTGCTCAGAAAGGGATGGACATGGTCAGCAGCAGGACTCAGGTAGTCTGGGCTGGTTAAACCATGTCATGTTGGTACTAAGGGGACCAAAGTGGGACAAGATAACCTCCCCCCACCATTCCACCAGCAGCAGCCTGAAGCGTTGATCCTGACAGCAGGATGGATCCATGTTGTCATGATGTTTCCAGCAGATTCTGATCCTACCATGTGAATGTGTAGCTGAAATGGAGACTATGAAGTTCTGTTGGCGACACATAAATCTGAGTCGGGTTTGTTACATGGAAAATGTGCATCCTGGTTTACATCCTGGACACTTCCTGTATTTCACCGTTCCACTTGTGACTGTTCATTTTGATCCCATCACTGCTCCAGTCATGGTCTGGCTGGGTTTGACGATTTCTGACAGATTATAGTCAACCCTTGCAGTTATTTATGCATCATGGTCTCATAAACGTGTGTCATGAAACCTTCACAGCTGCGCTTAATGCACAGAGACTTCTGTCATGTCAGCAGCTAAACTACAGCTCATCATGTCAACGTTTTACATCATGTTACCTTTATATTTTCATTTTGCATTTCAGCAGATAAATATTGGAATCATTTAGATGACATTATGCAGTTTTCTGCTGGATAGCTTTTAGTTTTTTACATATAGTATCTCCACTACTTTCACTCCCTAATCCAGGCCTACACTCCCTCTTGACAGCTACGTTCCACCAGTGAAAGACGCCTCGTGTTACCACCAATACGTGGATCTAAATCAATAACCAGACTTTTTTTTTTCTGTTGTGCCACGATGATGGAATGATCTCCCAAACTCTGTCCGCTCTGCCATGTCTACTTTTAAGAGCAAACTGAAGAGCACTTCAACATTTAGTTTAGCTATATTTGTCAGAAAGTTGGAGAACTTAGCCCAGATCTTTGCAACAAACATGATGGCATTAATTCTTTGTATTTTAACATAGGTGATATTATGGAGTGGGAAGGGAGGAAAAAAAAGAAAAAAGCCTGTTGCACTTGTAAGGACCTGCGTCCAACTGGACAGTCCACTAGCACCTTCCTACGATGTCTTCTAGTGTTTGATTTCATGCTTGTGTTGTTCTTACTCATATGTAAGTCGCTTTGGATAAAAGGGTCTGCTAAATAACAATAGAATAGAATAGAATAGAATAGAATAGAATAGAATAGAATCTATACTCTATAAAAATATGAGTGAATCTAAACTATGAGTTTGTATTTCTAATTCCGATCAATAATTTTTTTGTATGAACTGATTCAGTTCACGTCTTCAGGCTCTCAGATGAGCTCCGGTTTCTTGTCTTCTAAAAAAAACCAGGAACCTGCTTGTTGCAAGACTTACTGGATTTATCAGCTTTTACTCCAAACCTGAAGATGGGCACCAATCTATTGATGCTCATCTGTCTCCATCTGCTGGTTCATGCACCCCACAGCAGCTCCACCTGACAGACAGAGGAGAGGATAATAAGAGTGCACAGCAGGGAGGGTTACTTAACGGAGTCTGAACACCTGATTTCTGCCTTAAAGTCCTGTTTTCAACCACATCAGTCCCCATCAGGACCCAAAGATGATAACTGAAAAGGTTTTCTTGTTTTATCTCACCATGTTGACCACTAATATTTGTCCCCCACCTTGTTGTGAGCTGAGAGGGGGGGAAAAGTCCTGCAGAAACCCCCGCTGTGCTTCAGACAAAATTCATCTAATAACATTCCTTTTTATTCTTAAAGCACATTTATATCAACAGGGTTTTATACAGCCAAAACAACACATACAACATGTGATAAACATGCATATGTGTACACACGTTTACATACATACACATACAGATAAACATGTACAAACACAAAGATAAAACAGTCACAGAGAAAAAAACGGGAGGAGAAGAGTCCCGTCTGATGTTTGAGACAACTTTTCCAAAGTTTAGGTGCTTCCAGGGCAAAAACATGATTCCCTCCGAGCTTAAGCCTTGTCGCCGGGGAAACCAAAGTCCACGTATGTGCCTATAAATGATGTCAGTGTGAGAGGGCGACGCTGCTTGTGCAAAAGAAATGATCTTGTAATCAAACAGAACGAGGCAGGTATGAAGGTGACAAACAGTGTTGGGGGGGGTTTCCGTCTCGTCTGGGGCAACTTCTCATCCTCCTGTTGTTGTTATTATTAATTAAATAATTTCCTGTCGGCTTCTGGGCCTTCCAGTTCAGGGTCGCAGGTGAGGCTGGAGCATGTCCCAGCAATTAGCAGGCAAGACGCAGGTCCATGACAGGACCAACACAGAGAGATACACAACTACTCACACACTTTCACTCTGGATGAATCGGTTAACAGGATGCATGTCGCTGGACAGAAAGACCTGATGACCGGAGAGATTGCAGCTGTGCTTTTGCATCAAGGTCTGAACGTTTCTCCTTTATATAAACAGTGAAGTCATGAACACCGTGGATCTAAAGGGAAACCGGTTGGATGCTGTTATTACTGCCATTACTGTGTGCAGCAAACTGCTTTTTTCCGTCTCTTTTGAGACAGACCTTCCATCGCATTGGTTTTCTGTCACTGATTGCTGCTTACTCTCACCACCTGCAGAGACTGATCTGATCTGGTTTGGACAGGTTCTCCCAGCCAAGTTTTACAGCGCCGCCTACACGCTCTGTAGTACTAGTAGTACTACAGGGCGGCCGCCTTCAGCTGTAACATGAGGGCAAACCCTTTGACCTGCTTTAGACTATGCCAGCATGGCAGGCAGGCAGTCACCGCCACTGACTCTAACAACATGAACATTTTAAAAGATGAGTCTGATGTGAGAGGAAGATTACGGTAATCCTGGTGTGGAGAGATAAGTTGTAATTCCAGCTTGAAATAAACTTTTTTTTTTCATGGCACAATAAATGACTGCTGACATGGCTGGAAAGTATTTATACTTTCATGTGGGTGGCGGGACGGTGAAAGCAGCATTCCAAAGGTTAAAGGTAAGCCTCAGCTGATCATCCCATCATATGCGGGTCTTTGTGAAGTCACATAGGGAGAAAGACCTAATGGTGAGTCAATGAATAACCAGGCAAATAAATTCATATTTCATTTTTTCCCACCAAGTGTTGAGCCTTCAGTTGTCTCATGCATCCTTATGTATGACTATAAACAGTGTGGAGAGGTCAAGGTTGGAGCCAGAGATGCTGTTGGAGAGACTTGGCACCATATTACTGCTCATAACTGCACAGAAGCTAATTATCTGGCCTCCTGCCCATGCTGGCAATTATCCCACAGATAAATAGATGTTTAACAATGTTCAGCTGGACATAGTTTACTCCACCTGATTTTATGTCCTTTATCTGTAAAAGTATTAAGATTGAGATATGCTTCCCCGTATAAACTGTGGATGTGTGGTTCGCTGAAACCTTCCAGTGATTTACCGCCGTTAGCTTACACTCTTTACAGAATTATTTGTTTCAGTGGAAGATTTCTTTTGTTTAAGGTTCAGTTTGATGTCGCAATGGACGGGAAAAAGGACTGGTGATTCAACATGGATGGTAGGCAGTATAAAATCGGACTGGACCATGTCATGCACATAGCAACGTCCTTAGCAACCATGTTAGCAACGATCTGATGAGAAAAAAAAAAACTTTTTAGTGTTTATCTTTGACAACGTAATATGGTCACAGTCCAATGGGAATAAGAAGTAGTCTTTTCACTGCTAGGTGCTTCTCAAACTGGGAAATAAGACCCACATCAGGGGAGTGAGATCATTTCAGGGGGGGGGGTCACCAGACAATTTGACAAAAAATAGTCAGCATTAGCATCATCTGCATCAGCTTAATCACGTCTCAGTCACGACAAAGCAGAACTTTATAGCAGTAGTGACATTTACCGACTCCATTGATGGTGAGCCACTTAAAGTTGTAATTCCCCCTCTTTCCAGCCGGGTTGATGCCGTCTTCACCAAGTGTTAGCAAAATGTTTGGCACAAACAGAGGCCGCAGCCGGCAGAGATGTAGGTGCATTATCAGCAAAGAATAATGTAATGAGAGCAAAAACCCCGATGTTGGTTTTGCTAACAGACAACCAAGCAGTGGACATGATCGCTGCTCGCACGTCTTCACACAGCTTGTTGCTAATAGCAACTGAGGCAGGTCCAGCAGGTGTATTTAGGCTGGAAAAGGGGCTGGTTGATACAAATAGCTCCCCGGGTTGTCGACATCCCGGGGAGAAAATTAAAAAAAAAAAAGCGTTTGCGAGACTTCAGTGTTGTGGAGAATAAAGCGTCCAGACGGAAAAACCCGGCCGTCTTCTACAGAAAGGCTTCTGGGGATGTTAACACTTCCGCCCCCCCATCTTTTAACTCAAAAAAGTGCAATTTCCGGGTGATGACTCCTTTAAATATTTTTACCAGATTTTTACCGTGGCTTTCACAATGAAACCGGAGATAAATCTGTGAAATTAGCATCCTCATTTTTTTACACATTAACCCATAAACAACACAGTTAGCATGCATGTGATTAAAGACATGAATCTGGCGCCATCTCCTCGGGGCGGAGCTGGAGATGGATGGAGGATGGAGGTGCCTTGTTACAGCGGTGAACTAAATCCACTAAAAACACTTCATCCTCCTTATTTACGCAGATTCTGACAGTTTTCCAGATGACTGCCTCCATCGTTTCACACTGCCCCGATGGGCGCAGAATTTACTGTTATATGTATGAATATGAGTGCAGCCTGTTTTAACTCGTGCTTCCTCATTTCTTCTTCCTCTGGTGTCTCCGGCTAGCTGAGCTTTTCCTTCCTGTTAAAGGCAGTTTTTCCTCTCCACTGTCTGCATGTGCAGCTCAGCATGGAGGACGGATTTAAGACGCTGCTTTCCTCAACAAGGCATTTACTTTTTTTTAAATCGGGGCTCTAAGAAAACATCTGGGTGACTTTGTCAATTCATTCGATTCATGGACAACATACTTATTAAACAACAGCTGCTTTGCTCTTACAAAATATTTCCATCCTTTATTTTTTCCTCCCTGCGTGACCTCAAAATTATTTATACCAGTAAGATGCCAGGTGTCCAGCAACAGCTGCCATGTCTATGTGAAGTAAGTAAGCAGGATACATTTATTTTCAGTACGGTTTGAGAGCAAATGTCACAAAGTGATTTACACTAAAACATCATCATAAAATGAATAAAACAACATAAAAAGTTATATAAAGAACAAAGTAAATGAAATAAAAATGCGATGGACTGGCGAGCTGTCCAGGTTGTACCCGCCTTTTGCCCAAAGACAGCTGGGATAGGCTCCAGCTTCCCTGCAACCCTTCATCGGACTAAACAGGTAGGATGATGGATGAATGAATAAAAAGTAAAAATGAAAGTTATTATTAACATGTCTGTTTGAATAAATAGTTTATAAGTTGTTTTTCTGCAGAACACACACATGTCATATTGAGTGTGAGAGAGTTCCAGCTTGTGGGACGACAAGCTGAAACGTTGTGTTGATGGGACCACCAGCAGACCCTGCTGGAAGATCTGACAGAAGACTAATGTAATGGTGTGTTCAGACCAAACACACCGTAAGGAACGTAAAACAGGAATTATCGAGCTTTTCTGTGTGTTTTGGTCAGAAGTCTGGCAGCTGCAGCTCGACGCACCTGCAGGAGGTTTGAGGAAATTACAGCTCATCCAGTCGCTGACGGAAGGTTAACCTCAAAGTTTCCCTCGATAACATCCTGACGGCCATTTTTTCAGATTTACTGCAAACTCTTTTTTCCCTCTTTGTCTTTTCATTTTGTTCATTTAAGTCTTTTTTTTTTATAAACAAATGTTTGAACACTATATTATCTTTTTTTATTATTTGTTCAATGTTATAAATTTATTTAACTGTAGTTAATTTTAATCAAGTCTCTCTTTTTTCTTTTCTTTATTAACTTTACCATGGTGGAGGTCATGTTGTGGGCAGTGTCCCTCTGTCTGTCTGTCCCTCTGTCTGTCTGTCTGTCTGTCCCTCTGTCCCTCTGTCTGTCCCTCTGTCTGTCTGTCTGTCTGTCCCTCTGTCCCTCTGTCTGTCCCTCTGTCCCTCTGTCTGTCTGTCTGTCTGTCTGTCTGTCTGTCCCTCTGTCTGTCTGTCCCTCTGTCTGTCTGTCTGTCTGTCCCTCTGTCTGTCTGTCTGTCTGTCCCTCTGTCTGTCTGTCCCTCTGTCTGTCTGTCTGTCTGTCCCTCTGTCCCTCTGTCTGTCTGTCTGTCTGTCCCTCTGTCCCTCTGTCTGTCTGTCTGTCCCTCTGTCCCTCTGTCTGTCCCTCTGTCCCTCTGTCTGTCTGTCTGTCTGTCCCTCTGTCTGTCTGTCTGTCTGTCTGTCCCTCTGTCTGTCTGTTCCTCTGTCTGTCTGTCTGTCTGTCTGTCCCTCTGTCCCTCTGTCTGTCTGTCTGTCTGTCTGTCCCTCTGTCCCTCTGTCTGTCTGTCCCTCTGTCTGTCTGTCTGTCTGTCCCTCTGTCTGTCTGTCTGTCTGTCTGTCCCTCTGTCCCTCTGTCTGTCTGTCTGTCTGTCTGTCCCTCTGTCCCTCTGTCTGTCTGTCCCTCTGTCTGTCTGTCTGTCTGTCTGTCTGTCCCTCTGTCTGTCTGTCTGTCTGTCTGTCTGTCTGTCCCTCTGTCCCTCTGTCTGTCTGTCTGTCTGTCCCTCTGTCTGTCTGTCTGTCTGTCCCTCTGTCTGTCCCTCTGTCCCTCTGTCTGTCTGTCCCTCTGTCTGTCTGTCTGTCTGTCTGTCTGTCCTTCTGTCTGTCTGTCCCTCTGTCTGTCTGTCCCTCTGTCTGTCTGTCTGTCTGTCTGTCAATTTTTTTGTGTCACAATTGTAATTTTTTTTGTTAAAAAAAATGTTTGTTTTTTTCAAATGAATTGAAATAATCCATTATAATATTTTTGTAATTTTTATTGTTTTTATTGATATTTTTACTTGGGCTTTACAGCAGCAGAATGATGGTATGGTGACTGTTGTTTTTTTTCTAAATGAAATTAAGAAAAATAACGAGCAAAAAAAGTTTAATACATTTTTTCTACATCTATAAAAATCAACAATATCGAAGAATTGCAAAAATCGTAATTTAAATCAAATCGGCAAAAATCAGAATCGAATTGGGATGAAAGCGTATCGTCACAGCCCTAGAATTTATGGTCTTTCAAAATATTTGTGCATAAATTCGGGCATTTAGAGATTAACACATAACTTTCATCAATTATTGTTTGACAGCTAAGTTTAAAAGAATATTTTGTAATTTATGGAGCAGAGACAATGCAGAAAGTATGACTAAGTCATGAAACAACATTGAAAGATGATTTTGAAGGCCGCCCTGGACCCTCCATGTGGATTTTGTTGCCTCTATCTCTCCATGAGGAGGCACAGTGTTCCTCCTGGAGATATTTTCATGTTACAAAGTTCTGAACTGCGCTGCGAGTTATTTCCTCTGGAGATATCCATCATGGCCTAGAGTAGCTAAACATGGATGTAACATGCAAAATGATGAATTTATTTCATTATAGCCCTGCGATGGACCAGCGAGCTGTCCAGGGTGTCCCCTGCCTTTCGCCCAAAGACAGCTGGGATAGGCTCCAGCTTTCCCACGACTCTTCATCGGATTAAGCGGTTAGGAAGATGAATGAATGAGTGTATTTCAATTTATTTGAATCTTGTGTTTAATTGTAATGATGCAAGTGGGATTTCTGGGTTCACCTGTCTGAATAGTTTCCTCCAAAAACGAGATGACATCATTTCATAACGTCTCAAACACTATAGTCTTCCATTAGATGCAAATCCCACCAAAAAAAACTGCAAAAAAAAGCAGCAAAAAGTTGCCAAAAATCAAAGTACACAACAATCTGTTGGAATGGCTTCCTGTAATTTGAGTTATTAATGTTTCATAGACAATAGTGCTGAAGGTGCAAGCAGGGAAGTTACTAATGCCAGTAACGCTTGTCTTCTCTGCACTGATCCTATTATTGCTGTATGAATATGCAAACAGTGAAGGAATACACATGTGCACACACTCACGTGCAGGCAGTAAACGTTCTGGGGGATTTTCTGCTTCGCTCGTACATTATCTGCTAATCTCTTGGCAGATCAAACAAGCAGCTGGATGGAAAATGTCTGTTCAGGCATGAACATCTCTGAAACATCTCTGAAATATTGTAAAACTCCAGTGAATGTGTGAAAATATGGCATCAGAATCCTCAGAATATTCCCTTTCTGGCATTGGCATTCCCTTAAGTGCAACAGTGAATTCAAGTGTCAGGAAGCAGACTGCAGACACAAAACACACATCCATATGGCTAAAAACAGCATTTTTCTCAGGAAAAACCCTTTAAAATGCTTTCTCTGCAGTCATGACTTGGAAATAAATTCATTTAGATTTGGGGATTGGGAATGTTGGGAATTCTTCCTGCTGTGTCTCACCGTTTTCCCTCTTTGCTGATTTGTGTTCATGTCAGCAGCCTGCAGTAGATAAGGAGGTGTACAACTTTAGACCCCAAACAGCTTTTTTGCTGTTTAATTAGGATTATATTATGTTGTTTACCTGTTCCGACTGTTTATAGGTGAAGTTTTATAACATCTGATCGTTGTGTAATCCTGCTGTGAACATTAAAATTATAGACAAAAGAAAAAACAACAAGAATTTGAGAGAAATCTGTCTGGATGGTTGTCTTGTTAATTAATAGTTCACTTTATATTCATACTATTTTATTCTACAGTCATTTAGAAGACGCTTTTATCCAAAGCAACTTTATATTTGAATTAATCTTCATGCATTTCTATATTTTCAAGTATAATTTCAGATTAGTGGCTGTTCTGTGTATAAACATAGCAGGATGAGGAGGCTTTCTTTTTGCTGAACTCTGTTTACTCAACGATGGTACTGCCCTGAGTTGCAGTCATATTATTTATTATGTCACAGTCAGGTTGTACAGTATAATGACTGATTACCAGTTGTGGGTTGTTGTTTGTAGCCACAATAAACAGGATCAGCTTGTAATCAAGACATATTTTGAGGAATGAGCAGATCAAGAAGATGTATTTAAATATCATTTCATGTTAAAGAACATTAAATGCATCTAACAGTCCTCGAGAGATCATTTTCATAGATGGAACTTAATGTGTTTCAGTAAAATATTTTTAAAAAATTCAAGAATTTCATAACTAATACATGTTTTCATCGCTTATCTTTCATAATCTAAATGAGCTATGAGGTTGTATTAAACTACAGAAAGTCCTGCAATAAATCTGTGATTTTTTTTTTTCCATCAACTCACTGAACGCTTTTTATATGAGTGCAGAATCAAATCTGCCTCGATGGTTTTATTGCCGTTTGGGAGCAGCAAACTGTGATTATTGGTTGATCATTAACTCATATTCACACGATTTATTTAACATATAAAATCATATGTTGTTGCAACCCTATCGCTGGTGCATCTCTCACTTTGAGCACTTTGACAGTTCAGCTGGCGATAAACGTGCACGCTCAAGCAAACGTGCATGTTATCTGGCGAGCTGTAAACCTCTGAGTGTGTGAGTAAAAGTGTGTGTACCCTAATGCGTACACAACTCTGGGTGAAAATAATGCAATGCAATGCAACAAATATCTATCTATCTATCTATCTATCTATCTATCTATCTATCTATCTATCTTTCTATATATATATATATATATATATATATATATATATATATATATATATATATATATATATATATATATATATATATATATATATATATATATATATATATATATATATATATATATATATATATGTATGTATATCTGAATACTATGCACTGAATTTACTTCACTGCTTACTTAGTTAGCCTGCTGCTCATTATTATTACTATTATTGTAATACTATTATTGTAATACTAATAATATCCCAATACTGGATGTATGCTTAAAGCCCATACTCATCTGTATTTAATGCTCATAGTACTCAAATCAGTATATGTGATAATCATTTTATGCCACAGCTGTAAAATACTTGTACATACAGATAATATATTCAATGTTTTTCTGCATGTTTTTCAAGGCACAAAATCACATAAAATGTCGACTTTTAAAACAAAACAAGTAACTGGACACTGTAGTTCTATTTATAACCATTAGGGGGCAGCTTGGCAGCTTGTACAGCAGTTCCACCTGAAGTTCAGACTAAATCCTGATTGTTTAACTTGATTAAATGGCTTTTTTATGAGCTTCAACCTAGGAAAATGAAAAATAAAAACTCAGTTAAACTGAGAAGAAAAGAGGCTGAAGATGAGAAAAACTTGTCGTCTGGGACTTTTTCAGTTTGATCAACACATAATTCTCATCAGCTTTATGATCAGCATGTCAGCGCGTGCCTGCCCCGCGAGCAGATGCGCTGCACAGGCGCTCGAGCTTTGCCCGCGTTGCTGCGCGACCTTTGAACCGCATGCGGCGGGCGCGCGCTCGGTCCGCGGCGCGGCGCGGCGTTATAAAAGCGGAGCGCCGCGCGGATGTGAGCGTCAGGTAGACCAGGTGAGGATTCCTGCTCTCAGACAAGCTCGCGCTCTCAGCTGCAGGTGCGTACTCAACCTGTTCTTATCATTTCCTTGTTTTAAAAGCTGAAGAGGCTTAAAATGACGCTTTTCTGTGCATTTAAAACAAAAGTTTGATCTGGAGTATGATGACTTTTTCATTTGACGTGTGATTTAACTTTTACACAGCTGTGTACACTGAATAGTGTCATTTATTGCCTATATCCAATAATTTCACTAATAAGATGTCAAGTCATGAAGGTTTCATGACTAAAACTTTTCACAACAATGTTTTTGTAACTTTCAGTCATGGCTCCAAGACCACAAGAAGGGACGGATTCCTCCTCCACTATGAGTACGTCTGTTTCCTGCTGGATGATTGTAAACCTGGTTCTGCTTAATTTCCTCTAACGTTCCCTGCTGCCTGATCTCCGTTAGGTGGCAAGGCTCTGGAGAAAGAAGAACCCATGCCGCCGACTTACTCCACCTTGGACCTGGTGGGTCAGGAGCCCCCGGAGGAAGATCCCTGGGATATCCAAGACCTCAAAGACTCAGGGATCAAGTGGTCAGGTGAGGCAGAGCTTCATCCTAACTCGTCCTGCTGAGCGCTGATGCCCATACAGACCTGACTCAGTGTTATGTGTTTCCTTTTATTTCTGCAGAGTTGGACACAAAAGGAAAGATTATGACCGTGCTGACTGGGATTTTGAAGCTGATTCTGCTTCTTGCATTTCTATACATGTTTATCTGCTCTCTGGATATTCTCAGCTCTGCTTTCCAACTGGTTGGAGGTAATAAAAAAAAAAAAGAAAAGAAGATTTCCATTCATTACAGTTAATCATACCCATCTCATGTATTTCACCTGAGCAGCACCATGCCCAGCGAGGAGCTTATGTAATGCATATGGTGTGTTATTAACCTGACGAGTGTGTGTGTGTTTGCAGGTAAAGCCGCTGGTGACATCTTCCAGGACAGTGCTGTGTTGTCCAACCCTGTGGCTGGGCTTGTGGTAGGAGTGTTAGTCACAGTGCTGGTTCAGAGCTCCAGCACCTCCTCCTCTATTGTTGTCAGCATGGTGTCCGCCACCAGTAAGTAGACACGCAGCTTTCCTGACTTTACATTGTAAATACACACATAATACAGCAAATCTGGAATCATCCGCTGTGTCTTTAGGACATGACACGATGCTTTACAGCCATGTTTCTTTTCCAGTTCTGGACGTCAAGACTGCAGTGCCGATCATCATGGGAGCAAACATCGGAACTTCTGTCACCAATACTATTGTGGCAATGATGCAGGCAGGAGACCGAAATGAGTTTCGCAGGTAAAGCAAAGCAAGTTCTGATTTAAAAAACGTTCAGAAAAGTATCCGAGGTGGTGATGCAGTGTGTTCACAAACACATTCTTTGACTATTTAGGGCTTTTGCAGGCGCAACAGTGCACGATTTCTTCAACTGGCTGTCTGTGCTGGTTCTCCTGCCGTTGGAAGTAGCCACCGGCGTTCTGTACAAACTCACCCACCTCCTGATCAAATCTTTCAAGGCTGGAGACGGTGGTCCCAAACTGCTCAGCATCATCACAGACCCTCTCACAAAGTCCATCATCGAGGTGACTATGACACTAATGAGGACTCGCGTTAAAGCACATACCGTTGTTTTAAACAAGGCATCTTCTCTTAGCTGGACAAGTCTGTCATTAACGCGATTGCGACTGGCGATGAAGCAGCAAGGAACAAGAGCCTGGTGAAGAAATGGTGCAAAATATTCACCAACACGGTAACAGACGGATTCTCATATTGTGACCCCACTGTTAGATCACGCTTTATAAAAAGGATAAGTGATTATCATCTTGTTTATGTTGTTTTTCTCAGAGTATCGTGAATACCACGGTGGACGAATGCCCCGCAGGCGCTCACTGTTGGGAAGAGGGAAACCAGACGATGACCCAGATTAACTCAACTTATACTGAAAACCTTGAGAAATGTAAGCGTACCTCCTTTTTGGGGGGGGGGAAATAGGGACACACAGCAGTTACCTGATGCGTTAAAGCTCAGTTGAAATGTGAGAGCCGCTTGGACACAACCACCTCCTTCATGCAGACCCCCCAATGTCAGGACAAAGCCTACCTTTGAGATGCCCAGTTCATACCCTCCCTACTTCAGCTCACCTTCTCAATAGTTCCTTTCATGCTTCCCTGAGGCACCTGAGTGACACATGACCACAAAATAAGATTGCTTCTTTAGTATCAGCCACCAACATGATTGGGTACTATCAGATAGTAATCGTCCCTAACGCACCACCCACAGTTTGCTTCACACAGTAAACACACGTTCTCCTACAAAACAATGTTGTTACTATTCATAGGTAAACATAATTCAAGCCCAGGGTTGGTGCTTCACCTCTGATTATCCCTTGCAGGCAAACACATCTTTGCCAACAGCAGCTTGCCAGATCTGGCCATCGGCCTCATTCTCCTGGCCTTGTCCCTGCTCGTCCTCTGCTCCTGCCTCATCCTCATCGTCAAGCTGCTCAACTCCATGCTGAAAGGACAGGTGGCTGTGGTCATCAAGAAGGTGATCAACACAGGTACAGAAATGAGAGAAAGCATCTGCTCTGACCGGCCTGTTTGATAGTCAGCACATCTGTTTTGGTGGTGATGCTTGATGAGCAGCACAGGCACAGCCCTTCCTGTTGCTTCTAGCCCTCCTCCAGGTGCGGCAGTCCTGGTGTGTGATGCACAAAGCTCAGGCACAACTCCTCTTCTCTGCAGAAATCCTCTTTGCTTTGGTTACGTCATCAAAGTGCTGACTTTATCATTGTTTTTCTGTTTTACTAGACTTCCCCTTTCCCTTCAGTTGGGTGACTGGTTATATTGCTATTTTGGTGGGAGCAGGGATGACTTTCATCGTCCAGAGTAGCTCCGTTTTCACCTCCGCTATAACGCCGCTTGTTGGTAAGCTATCACCAACACAATGACTCCACTCTGTTAATATTCTAATCTACACCAGAACTTAGATCTCGCTCCTCTTTCTATAGGAATCGGTGTGATTAGTCTTGAGAGAGCTTATCCTCTGACGTTGGGGTCAAACATCGGAACAACAACCACATCTTTACTCGCTGCTATGGCCAGTCCAGAAGAAACATTCTCAAACTCTCTGCAGGTAAGATGTGCTTAAATGTGTTTGATAAAGCTTGTTTATAATCAGATGGTGAGGTACTGCTGCAATCATGTTCTCCAGAGGATGAACCGTTCATCCAGCATCTCCATGAGGTTGACTGTTTTTCAAAAGTAAAATTTGTAGCTGGTTCACTGTGAAGAAAATTACTGCCTGTGCTATGCATCATTTGAAGCTGTCACTGAAAAATGGGATAATTTCTCATTTTTTAGGGCTCAAAAAACATAACATAACATGAACATGTTGCTGGATGTTGGTGTAACAGGTTACCTGTAACCAGGTAACCTGTTACACCAAGGCCATCCGGGAGGGGCTCAGAGTAGAGCCGCTGCTCCTCCGCATCAAGAGGAACCAGTTGAGGTGGCTCGGGCATCTGGTCAGGATGCCTCCTGGACCTCCCTAGTGAGGTGTTCCAGGCACGTCCCTCTGGGAGGAGACCCCGGGGAAGACCCAGGACACGCTGGAGGGATTGTATCTCTCGGCTGGCTTAGCAGCTCCTTGGGATCCCCCCCACAGAGTTGGCAAATGTGGCTGGGGAGAGGGAAGTCTGGGCTTCCTTGCTTAGGCTGCTGCCCCCGCGACCCGACCCCGGCTAAGCGGCGGAGAATGAATGCATGGATGGAGGTTACCTGGTTAAGACCTTTATTACATCATGGTTAGATATTATAAATTGATGGCTAAAGGGATTCAAACACTAGTGAGGTTTAAAAATGACAGCCACAGGCTGGCATCACATTGTCTGAAAACTTCTTTTAACATATCTTAAAATATAAAATGTAATGTAGGAATCCCAACATTTGTGTGGCTTCATTGTGATGCTACTTTGCTTTTCACATGGACAGACGTATTAAATACATATTATACTTAAAGGCCCCGGTCGAATGCTCAGAGAGATGAGCAATTTCATCCGTATTCTTATCCTTATTCTATCCTTATTCTTATATCTCATCCTTAGTTACACACGTTTGCAAGGGGTTTAGATATCAGTCACTTGACGCAGACAACGGTGCGATAACAGTGGAAATCAGGAGGGCAGTGCTGAGTTGTACAGCTGGCATGCAACCAGCGAAAAGAACAAACTAGAGAAGAAAAGGAACAGGAAGAAAATGTTATATATAGATACTGTATAAATATAAATTATCCGAAGAAGACAGACATTGAGGAGAACAGCAAAAAAAAACTTTATGGTTTTATTCTTCTTCTTCTGGTGTTTTTAGTCACCAGTAAATGACTTTATACTGCGTCAAAAGGTGGAAGTGAACTCTACACTCAGCACTGCCCACTAGTGGACGAACAGACTTTACAACCATGGGAACGTTAAAGACACATGGGAACATGAGGGCGATGATGTACGACAACATTTGAAATGGACGTCCCCATTTAAGGGAACATTTTGGGATCTTTACTGTGAAATGTTTTTGTATAGAGGTTCTGTATCTCAACTACTTTAGGATTTTTTTTTCCATTGAATTATGTGAAGAAATTTATATTCATCAGAGGATACATGATGTTACATCTACGCTAAGAAGTAAATTAAAAATGAAAACAGTTGCCTGATTGGAAGCCAGTGCTTCTGCACTCGTCCACTTTGTTTCTGAAATACCTGCAGAACTGATAAAAGGTGTCAAACACCGATAAGAAGTTCAATCCGTCACACAACTATGGTGAAAATAACGCATCAACGTGCATCAGCGGACCTAAATAGTCGGGCTGAGAGAGCTCTCAGGAACGCTTTACACCAGAAACGCTTTATTTATTTAAATGTGACCTTTCTTTGCATGTTTTTTCTCTAGATTGCACTTTGCCACTTCTTCTTCAACATCATGGGCATCTTGCTGTGGTACCCGATTCCCTTCACACGGCTGCCAATCAGGTTGGCCAGAGGACTGGGGAACCGAACGGCCAAGTACCGCTGGTTCGCCGTCCTCTACCTCATCCTGTGCTTCTTGGTTCTTCCTCTGAGCATATTCGGCTTGTCGATGGCTGGCTGGCAGGTCCTGGTCGGCGTGGGCGTTCCCATCATTGCCTTGCTTATCTTTGTGATCGTCATCAATGTGATGCAGTCTCGATGCCCCCGCTTCCTGCCCAAGGTTCTCCGCAACTGGGACTTTTTGCCGCGACCGCTGCACTCCATGGCGCCGTGGGACGTCGTGATGACCCGGGCCCTGGGCTTCTGCAGCAAACGCTGCTGCTGCTGCAAATGCAGCAACTGCTGCAAAAAAGAGGACGAGGATGAAAAGATCTCGAAGAACAACAGGAAGAGCCTGGAGATGTACGACAACCCGGCCATGTCTAAAGATGAAGACGTTGTGGCAACTCATCTTTAACATCTTGTAGATAAACTTGTGTCCATAAGCAAAACTTAATGCAATAATATATATTTTACACACCTGTAGTTGTTTGTAACCTCAAGAGTTGTGGTGCATTGTTGATCATCTGATGTATGAACTGTCACCATCATGCTGGAGAGTATGAACACGAGTCTTGCACATGATCTCCCAGGCCTGCAGTCGCCGGCTGTGTGATCTATATTTTACCATGTTGTCAGTGTATTGTACAGACTCTGCTATGACTTCCTATCTGGGTATCTGCAAATATGTTAACTATTTTTTATATTTGATATGATGTGTGGAAATCGGTTTGGTTTTTATTTTCATCCCAACTTCAAATGCTTAATGTAGCACGCAAAATTATAATGTTATTTACATATAATATCCCTCAGTATTTAAGGTTATAAAATATTTGTAAATAAAAAAATTTCTATTTTTAAATGTCTTTTTTTCAATTGCATCAGGTGCTGAAGAAGAAGTTCTAGTACCCGATAAGACATTTTATTGAAGTGATAGTTGGCTCAGAGAAGGATGGGGGTGTGTGTTTTACATGAAGAATGAGGAGATTAACATCAGCGTGCTCAATAAAAATGACTTCTTGTGAGGGAACACCTCCATATCTGAGGTGCCTTTGAAAAGCAGGATGTCAGACTGAAAGGCTACGCAAAGTTTAACTACAGTTCAGTTGCAGCAACATGATTTTAATGGATTTAAATGTTAAAATAAATGTAAATCAATCCCACCATCAGTTACACCCATGATAAATATAGTTTTAATATGTGCCCAATAGCTTTTAGCTGGCTGTCCAACAGCCATTTATAAAGGTGTGTATACAGTATGTTGCCATCATGTTAAGATGCAAACAACTTATTAAAATTTACATATAAGCTGTACATGCATATGTACATGCATATATACATGCATATATACATGCATATGTACATGCATATATACATGCATATGTACATGCATATGTACATGCATAAATACATGCATATGTACATGCATATATACATGCATATGTACATGCATACGCAGAGGGCGCTAATCAGGCCCATCTGTGTGCAACGTGATGAGTTTTGTCATACAAACAGCAGCGTTTCGAAAGATGTCAGTCAACATGAAAGCACAAAGCGTGGCTGCAACTTTACCAAGATTCAGCAACAGCTATGCTCCAGACCAGGGGTTTGAGTGTTTCCCTGCTACAACACACTTGATTCAAACAAAAAAGGGTTCTCCAACAACTTGTCATCTTCTGCACCTGCCTGTTAATGAGCCATTGATTGGGATCAGGTGTGTTGCAGCGGGAAACACTTAAACCTGCTGGATGGAAGCTCCGGAGTCGGAGACCGCTGCTACAGACATAAGTTCTGCTCCGCTCCATAACAAGTTCTGTTCAAGTCTCTTTCTGAATGGTCAGTAAGTAACGTTTATATACAACTTTTAAAAAAAACTTCTTTTTTTTTAAGTTAGCATTAGCAGTACCTTAGCTAAGTTTGCCGTTACCATGTAAACAGAGAAGAGATTGATGCGTATTTGTAACATTTAATTTAAAAAAATCTGATGCTGTTGGCCGAAAACCCCAGTTTTCCAGTTACATTCCAGTTTCCAGTTCCAAATGTTACATTCAAGATCAGTGAAATCTTTCCAAAAATCTCCAATTTCATAGCCTAAAACCTTTATTTGCACCTGGACGATCGGCTGAAATGCACATAAACAATGTATGGTGTCGTGTGTAAATGGCATTGTTGTCTTAAAACAGCCATAAACCATCCTGCTTGTCCTAGAAACCTCTGGCCTCAATAGACCAGTCAAAGCACCTGCTCCTCCCATTCCTCCCACTCCTTCTGCTCCACCACCCACAATGCCACACCTGAACATTTTCCCCTTTATGTATTTATGAGGTCAACTGGACTTAAAGTGCAGGACAATCAGACTTTAACCCTTTATGGGGCAAGAGACTATTTTTGATCACTTTGTTTTATTTCATGTTCAGCATGAAACTATTTTTTTATTGTTAATGTAACAACAGAACGGAGGTCTTGGTTCACGCCAGAAGCACAATTTTAGGTTAAAATTTCTCATTTCAAGGTATTTCATTGAGTTCCCTATAAAGAGTTAAACATGTAGTTTATAGTTCTCTGTAGTCACTCCTAAAACCTCATCTTGGTGCGGTGGACGACGCTGGCGCACACAGCTGCTTCATGTCACTCTTTTTCCACACCTGAACTAATTTATGGCTCTTCAGCACAAACCTTTCTGGTCACTGTCCTGCACATTTAATTTCTATTTTTTTCTATTTCTACAGTCATGTAGCCGACGCTTTTATCCAAAGCGACTTACATACATCGGGGGAAACTTGGGGTTCAGCGTTTTGCCCAAGGACACTTCGGCACACAGTCAGGGGAAGCATGGAATCGACCTCCCAACTCTCCAGCTGAAAGACGACCGCTCTTCCTCCTGAGCCACAGCCATCAGAGTATTAATGAGAATTTAGTCCCAACAAACTGCACAACTTTTCAGTAAAAGTTCAGATTAGTTCCAAACGTTGTATGTGTTCGAGGCGACGATAAGCGCTGACCGCCATGTGAGGAACATTCTGCTGACAGCAAAGTAATGAGCACAGCAACAGTCCACGTCCTGCTCAGTGTTACACTCTGGAGTTCAGGGAGAGTGTGAGGCATTTTATCTCCGGTTCCTGTTCCCACCTCAACCACAAGCACGTAAAAAGTGTTTGCAGGACTCTAGGTAACGTTGGTGAATGTAGCAAGAATGAAATTAAAAATGATAAAATGCTGTAAACAACAATGTTATCTGCTTGGGAGCTGATTAAAAGTCAAGTCTACGGTGAGGGGCAACGATACGCCGAGTTAGCGTCATGTTGGTCATTCTGTTTGTTTTGTTTTAAAGAAGGATGTCAAAAGGAAAAAAGATGATTATTTCATTGCAGACAGCACAGATGCATTAATAATTTCCTGCTCTATGTGTGTGCCTTTTCATACTTTGTGTGATCGTGTGACATTGTTTTTAAATGTTTAAATGACTTTTAGACACATTTACAGACAAGTTGCAGATGGTCTCTCCATCCACCGGCTCACGGATCATATTGATCTAATCCTGATTAACCTTCGTTTTACACCATGTTTTCTTTTGTTTTGTTTCCCAGTTGTAGTGACATTCCAACTTCTTTTGTTTCATTTTGGATTTAGTTGCAGGCCTGACATGCAGAAGTAGATTCAGTAACATTACCAGGACAGACGTACTGAGTAGAAGTCGATGGGTGTGTGTGTGTGTGTGTGACAGTACGGATTGAGTTTTATGACCAACAACGGGCAAAAAAATAGCTGGAAAAGTATTTGGCACAATTTCGAAACAACTGGAGGCACTTCTGATAATTAAACTGGTTTAACTGGCGATGGATCAATAACATGACGGGTATGAAAGGAGCATTTCAGAGAGGCAGAGTCTCTCAGATGGCAACACCAACACAGGTTCACCAGTCTGAAACAACATGTGGAAAAGTTTTAATCATGAAATCATGAATGTTATGCTCAGAAGGAATCTCTGTACACATGGGACAAGGCCAAAGGTCAAACCTGATGCTGGGAGTCTCTCAGGCAGCACTCCATTAAAACCGGAACTGGTTTTCTACTGAAAACCACTGCATGGACACAGGAAGGCTTTCAGGCATCACTGCAGTGCAGGTTAAAGCTCCATCAGGGGAAAAGCCAAATGTGAACTCTATGTGGAAATCTTTTCTGGATCTGAGGCAGAGTGGAAAACTGTTCTGCGGTCAGATGGATGAAAGTAGAAAAGCCTGCATCTCTGATGGGATGGGGTTGCATTAGTGCCGGTGGTGTGTGGGCCGCTTCCACATCTGTGAAGCTCCATCAATGCTAAAAAGTACATGGAGGCTTTAGAGCAATATGTGCTCACATCCAGACAACATCCAGCTGCTGAACTGACCTGCCTGCAGTCCAGACCTTTCACCAAAACATCTGGAGCATCATGGAAGCAGGAATCCAGCAACAAGGTCCAGTAGAGCAGCTGGAATCCTGCATCAGACCAGAGTGGAACAACATCCCTCTCCTAAAACTCCAGCTGCTGGTCTCCTCACTTCCCAGATGTTCACAGACAGATGTTAAAGGGATGCTATGATGGTATTTGGAGTTTTCTAAGCTTTCTACAGTGTTACAGTGTTGAATCCTCATCAGACATGTGAACGGCACTGTTTTTTATCACCTAAACGCATGTTTGAGTTTGAGTTTGAGTTCCAGCACGCTCTCCGTTCGGTTTCCATGGCAACGAAAAACGCGTCGTTTTAGAGAGTTTTTTCTACTTGGAAATCCTTGTGACGTCCCGGGGGATAAGGTTCGGTGATTGGTTACCTTCTACTGGTTAACAAGGGGATGTACAAATACATCAGGCGGGTGGAAAATGTTGGATAAAGTTATTTCCAACGATGGCTGGTGAGTTTACCAAAGAGAGACATCCTGCTGCATTCGTTGCTGTGGGTTGCTGTTTTCCACTTCGTTTTCAGGCTCTGATTCAGGTTCCAACATGTAGGGCTGTATGCTATGTGCTGACATTGTATTTTGTTTTTTTATTGAGTTCATATTAGCCTAATTCTTCTGTTTATGAGATGTTACAATGATGGCGAAAGCAGTTGCGGTGCGCACTCCCGATGTAGTGCAGTGGCGGGAGGCGGGGCTTAATGCGGAAGAGTCTCAATCCACTCGTTTTGCCCACAGGCTGATCTGACAGCCTACGGAGAGGGTCGGTCTGAAGTAAATAAAGCAATTTGTGACAATAACTCAATCAATCCCAGCCCTTCTGGTCTCAGAAATAAAAATAAATTAGCCTGAAATACACATAATAGTTCCACTTTAAAGAGAAGGAGATGCTACAAACATTTTTAAATTTAGATTTTAAAATACTCGTATTAGTTTTTAAAGCTCTTAAGGGTCTTAAGCTGAGGTATTTATCAGACTTGCTTTTAACTCATGAACCTCCCAGGACTCCCAGGTTGTTGGGGACTGGTTTCCTGTTTATCCCTAAGGCGAGGACTGGGTCGTATGGAGAAGCATCTTTTAGTGTCTACGGTCCTCGTCTTCCCGATGACCTGAGGGCGGCTGGGAGTGTCAACATCTTTAAGAGGCAAATTAAAACTTACCTTTTTAGTAAAGCTTTTGATTCATTATTTCTGAAGTCATAACTTTTTATTCTTTCCTTAGTAATATGTATTATTTTACTACATGTTGACTCTTATCTAAAGTGTTTTTATTTTTTTATTTTGTAACCACATTTTAATGTTTTTATGTCTTTTATTGCTTCTTACTATATATATATATATATATATATATATATATATATATATATATATATATATGTATATATATATATATATATATATATATATATATATATATATATATATATATATGTATATATATATATATATATATATGTATATGTATTTTTTATTTAGTTTTTTTTTTTTTTTTTTTCCAGTGTTTTAGCTTCCCGACACAGTTAATGGGGTTGGGACAGCGCCTCATAAGACATCATTTAATGTGTTTGCTATGTTGTGTATATGCTGGTTTCAAAGACTCCTAATTTAGGGGGATATAATAAGTAGTTTTGTTTTTTATCCTTTTTTTTCTTTTAACATAAAGCACTTTTTCATTTTTGTTGTATGAAAGGTGCTTTACATATAAAGATTGATTGATGGATTGATAAACATCATCCTGGAACTACGCTTTACAAATGACTCAAAATGAGCAAAATATTTTCCATGAAATGATTAAATGTCTCGTTTCAGCATTTAATATGTTGTTTATTTTCTACTTGAAATAAAAGAAAATGTTGAGATTTCCTGATGCTTTCTAAAAATCCCAAAATGCACACATCATCCATGACTGGGGTTTAAAAAACTCTTTCACAAAATGGAAAACTACCACAAACGTTCATTAGTCTAAAATTATCCTTTGCTTGTGAAATGTCAGTACTTTGGGATTTACTTCTACATCAGCTGTCAGAACGTTCTGCATCTTCACTCATCAGGACAGAAAAATGCTTTCAGCTTTGACTTTATTTCACATTCATTTGGTGTTTTCTAGAAGCATTAAAGTGTAGATGCAAACTGTTTCTTGTGTTATCCAAGCGGTAGTTTAAGACACACTTATCACCTCTCTAGTTAGTTATTATTAACTTGAACTTGACCATAAAGTGTGAGCGCACCTTTCCCTGCATTGTGGTTGAAAATGAAGCGAATGAATTTCATCATGTTTGACGTTGATTTCATGCAACGTGACTGATGAAAAGAACTCGGAGGATGGACAAATCAAATGGCTTCAGCTTCCAGGAGCAGCTGGAAGCAGAGAAAGTGGGAAACAAGGGAAATGTTGGAGAAATAAAATACTTTATGGTTCATTTTCTTGTTTTTTTTAACAGCTTACATGTAACACAGCATCGCATTTGCCTTTAATAAAACTAAAACATTACTCAGAGATGATTTAACTTGTGCTGCACATCATATTTCCAATTACACACTAAACGCTTCTTAAATAAAATTCTGGCCCCTTTTGATTGCCTTTTTTGCATATTGCTATGGCAACGGGACATGCTCCACCAGTGATTAATGCTGCTGCTTTGGGCATACTGATGGACAGTGAAACAGATACAAGAACTCAAATTAAATGAAATGAAACATACTTTATTAATCACTGATAATAAACTCTCGCATTAACTGGTGTATGATCATGATAAAGAAACTATTAGCATCTAAAGTGGTGTAATGAACACAAATCAATCGTGGGACGATGCTGTTTTGTTTCCTTCTGTTCTGATCTGAGCTGCCCATCAGTCGACAAACCCAGACGATGAAGAGACTTGCAGCATTTCTGCTTATTTATTTTTATTCATGTGAGTGCACACACTGAACTGTCTGTGAGATGACATCCACATCAGCACCAGTCTGGCAGAAAGCAGAGCTAATCTTGTTATTGCAGATAGGACTGATAGTTTTACAGCAGGAGGCCGCTAGGAGTAATTACAGCCTGCCGACAGGTGAAGGTCCACAGCCGTCAAGCGACAAGCGAGCACACACAGGGACACAATCAGCTTCCATTGTCAAGAGTTTTGCCACTGGAATGTGAAGTGTGTGTTTGTGTTTCGGTGCTGGCTCTGCTTCAGGACGAACTGGGCAGGTTTTTCACCATGACACAGATGGCGGTTGCTGTGACAACCAGATGAGATGGGTCACTTCACCTTCTCATCCTGCAGGAAAATGTCACCATACAATTATTTGGGAAAAGTATAAAATGTGGAGTTTGGTTCATTTTCTTTTACTGGTTTTTATTTAACTTAAGTTTTCTTATTTTATTTTTTATTTTTATTTTATTTATTTATTTATTTTTTTAGTTCATTTTAGTCCAAATGTGTATAATGAGAATTTTTCACTTACCCAGGTAAAGTCAAGGTAAACTTATTATAATTTATTGACACACTACCAGCCAAACATTAAATCCGATGGGAAAGTGTGTCCAAACTTTTGACTGGTAGTGTACGTAGGTTAGAGGGGCCATTTTAACCCATACGGAACCAACCAATGAAGAAAATATTAAGGACAATTTTATCAATAAAATATTATATAAAAGGTAACATTTTTTACATTTTTTTTTAATACTGTGTGGTATGTCCAACATTTTAATAGTGTAATCTTCTGCTTCCTGGTGTTCATTAAAATAAATCTGATGTATTTCTTAGGCGTTTGAGCAAAGTTTGTACCATAAAATGACACCAAATGTCTCAGAAAATGTACGTATTATATATATATATATATATATATATATATATATATATATATATATATATATATATATATATATATATATATATATAATAAGCTCAGTCCTACATACTACACACTCACATTACGCATTCTCAGTAAAAGAAGCAGGAGAACTGCTCCTCCAACTTATGAATGATTTAATGAAAAGTTAACTTGAGGAATTAAAATGACTATATAATTTTTTTTTTTTTTCTGCCTGAAGGTTAACTTGTTGGTACCAACCATAGACTGAATTGAAGCGGTGGGCGGTTCCTACCCTCGCCATGTTGGCAGCGTCATGCGCGTCGTCTCACCCAGAAAATACAAAAATGGGCAAAGAGGTGGAGCTGAGAGGGCAGCCATGAGTGTCATGGTGGATGATTGACATCGAGTGAACGCCGAGCTTTCTGTAGCTAAAAGCTAACCAAGCTAACTCGGCAATAACGGGAGCTAACCAGCTAATGGAGGTAAGCGGGCTAAAGCTAAGTCACGTTGTTAACTGGCTAAAAACCGCGGTTGTTCTATATTCTTCTGGCTTGAAGCCGGAGATCGGTACCTGTCAATCAAAAGGACACGCCCCTAAATATGCCGAACTTCGAGATTAAATTACTTTTAAACGGGCAAGTTAGAAAAAAATTCACTCCCCCCATAGTTGTAATGAAGGTAAACCTGACCTATTAAACTGAAAATGGATTTTTGAACCAGGTTGTAAACATGTTTATTTCTGCTGTGAAGTTGACCTTTTTAACATGGGAGTCTATGGGGATTTGCTCTGTTTTGCAGTCCCTAGTGGATGAAGGGGGAACTGCAGTTTAATGCACTTCAGCATAGGCTTCACTTTTTACCGCCGGAGGTTGCCGCTTGGTACCAAAGGTGCAAGACATGACGTCATTTCACTGACAAACATTCATTTGTCTCAGTTTTCCATCCAGCCTACACACACACACCAGCAGAAAGCTAATATTCTGGAGACGTCGATGATGTAGACCTCTACCAGACTGTAGGTGTTACTGTTTCCCTGCTACAACACACTTGAATCATATTGAAAAGGTTCTCCAACCACTTGTTGTCATCTTCGGCACCTGTCTGTTAGAGCCATGATTAGGGTCAGGTGTGTTGCAGCGGGGAAACACTATACTTGCAGGTCGTTCAAGAGGACCAGAGTTGGTGAGAGGGTCTTGGCTGCAGCCTGGAGAATAAGGCGAGGCTGGATATTGGGCGGGGTTGGACCCGTAACATTTTGATTGGATTTAACCGCAACCCTAACTCTAACCCTAATCCCACGCCCATTGGACGTCCAACCCCGCCCAATATCCAGCCCTGCCCCATTCTCCAGGCTGCAGCTGGGGGTTATTGGAGTTGGTGGCCCCTGACGTAGACCATTCAAGGCTTAATTTTAACTATAGATCCATCCATCTATAGTTTTTAACACCAGTCACAAGAGCAAATATCCAGTGTATCTTTAAATCCATACTGTGCTCCAGAAGCAGATAAATGCAGCCTGTTACTAGCCAGTCATCTAGCTTAAAAATATCTAGTAAAAAAATTGGTCATTTATCCCTAAAAGCTGATTTCAGAGAAAATTGCAGGACTTTAAGAGATTAGGTAACAACCTGTAAGTGGTTACTGCTAGTAAAGTTGTTGCTGTTGCACAGAAGACGTTAATGAGTGTGTGACTGGGAGGAGTTCCATCAGGCTGTTGTGTCCAGTCAGTGGTTAACAAAAGGTCCTAAAATGACTTCACTGTACATATATGTTTAAGAACCATAATTAAAGTAATTTGTTGCTGCATGTTTTAGTCAGTATTTCAGTTCAAGTGTTCACTGTGAAGACTGAACATGAAGCACAATTAAAAAATAACATTTAAACTGTTAAATTGATAAATTCCGATCAATCAAACTCAGTGGATTAGAATGGCAACAAACAACTTATCACAATAACATAACAGGCCATGTTTACGTACTCTCTTTGTTTATATATATAAAAAAAAAAAAAAAACAGAAGAGAGAGAGAGATAGAGATTTTAAAAAAAGATCAATGTTTTTCTTCTACTGCAGCATTACATAAAAAGGAGATTTCTTATTTTATTGAATTTAACATTACAATGTGGAAATATATTAACTGGATTATTAATTACAGAATACGTATCTATCTTATATAGATATATGACTCTTGTACTTCAGGCAGTTTTTGAATCATTGAAAAACATAAAAATAATCGTCATACATTTTTTTCATATTTGACAACTCAGTGTGTCAGTCATCCTGATTCATCTGAAGGCAAATGAAACTTTTATGTCTAAAATGCTGTTTGTCTTTAAAATCTTAAATATTTCTTAAAATCTTAACACAACAAAATATGTTATTTCCACATTTTGCCAATCCATGAAGAATAAATGAATGGCTTTTTGCCATTATCTTAGATACATAAGGAGTTCTTACTGGTTAGTTAACTGGTTCCTCAACAATCAATAATTAAATAAGAATAAATAAACCAAAAGGGTTATAGGATGATGCAACCGCTTATATCAAACAACAGAAGAAAATAAACAAGAGGTAATTTTCAATCTGACATATATTTTAGAAGGAACATAAGTAAAGAATTTAAACCAAGTTCTATAAACTCTTGACGTATCTCACGCTGTGAGTTGCATCTTTTCAAACACTTTCAAAAAACCACACATTCTTATCATTTCAGTACAATTATTCCAAAACTTTATGCCTGTAATGTAAACACAAACATTTAATGTTGGTTCTCACTTGGGATTTTTAAAAAATGAAATAAAATGTATTTATTTAATTAGTTATGAAGAACATCTGGATATTAGGAGCTAATCGTTTGATCTGAACTTTTGCATAATTTGAAATAATTTATCTTCTAGTTCAGTAAATTTCTGTACATGAAATAACGGCGAAGTTGTTTTACAATGACATTTATTAGCTAATATTCTGGTGACTTTCTTTTGAAATAGAAATAATTGAATTTGAGGGTCTACTGCAGTGTTTGTCAGCCACTGTGCTGTGGCACACTAGTGTGCTGTGAGAGATCATCAGGTGTGCCCTGAAAAATTATCCAATTTCACCTAATTTTTCTAAAAAGCAGCTCTGTGTTCATCCTGACAGGCCCAGGATTTTCTGTGAAAGATTTTAAAATCTTTCGTTGATCGGATTTCTATTCAAGACACTTTGACAAGATGCACTTCATTTTGTTTTTATTGGCTCTTTTAAAAAGAAAAAACGGTTTTGGTTTGTGGTGTTCCCTGTGATTTTATCAGTGAAAAAAGTGTACCTTGACTCAACAAAGGTTGAAAAACACTGGTCTACTGTATCCAGAAGCTGTTTAAGATTCTCCCTACTAGCAGTAAAAGTTGTATCATCTGCATATAATTGAACACATTTTGGTAAATTAAGAACCACAAAGGTCCCAGCAGCAAACCCTGAGGCACCCCATGTTCCTCTCAGCAGACTGTCTAATATCAATGTGTACAAGTCGAAACCTGTCATCTTAGCAGCCTATTCAGGGTGATTGTCAAATGCTTTCTGTTAATCCAATAAAACTACACCCTTAGGTTCCCAAATCTATCAATGTCAGTGAAGTGGTCCTGAAACAGGATTCAATTGATCATCATATTGTTTATTAGTTGGAAAGAACGTTTATCACCAGATTTATACAGAAAACAATCATTTCAGCGGTTTATATTTGTGAAGGACATTTTCCAGCAAGAGGAACAAGTTGCAGATGAAAAAAAACACAGCGTCGCTGCACAATCCTGCAAACGAGGCTTCCTAAACCTGTCATTCAGACCAAAGACTCAAGAGTTTTTGCTCTTTTATTCTTGTGGTTGAATCTCTGCGAGATGTTTGATATTTGCAGTGAAACATTTCAGAACATCATGAAGCCTGAAGGCTCACACACCTCTGGCTGAGTAAACGTGAAGGCAAGTTCTTGTAAACACACCTAATAGTGATTACAAGTACAACACGCATCACTTTCATGAGGTCAGAAAAACAGCAAACACCGTCCTGATGAATCTGAAAAGGAGTCCAGTAAATAGCTATTACACAGACTGACAACATCTGCAGTGCGAGCGGGAGCCTCTTCTGTGTGGAGGTGATGAAAGGAAGCGTGCTTTCAGCAGCAGACGGCATGACGGCTGTCTATTATGTCTCTGATGCACTAAGCACTGGACATTTAGTATTTTCATTCACTGCTGACATTTCTAGGCAAAGTGCCACTCCTCCTTTGACTCAGCATGGGAGTTAGGATTGTATCATTTAAAACTGTTGATACTGTGTGATAAAATCCCAGATATTGTGCAATTATGCAGAAAACTTGATGAAGTTCTCGCCTCCTTTGCGATGTCACTCAGCCACTCTTGTCATACTTTCATAAAAACCGATCCCTGCGTTCCACAGACTGCTGAGGGCCCCACATCTGATGTCAGTCAGTAACTCACCCACCACTTTATCACTTTATCACTTTATCAGCTCCACCTGTTCACTTGCTTCTCACAAATATTTAATCAGCCAATCACATGGCAGCAAGTCAACACATCTAAAATTAGGAAGAAAGAGGATTTAAGGGACTTTGAACCTTAGACTCTTTATAAAAAGATGGATGTAGCCTCTGTGACGTCACTCGTAGGTTTGTGAAGAGCTGAATTAAAGCTCGGTGGACGGTTCCTACCATCGCCATCTTGGCAGAGGCATGCGTTTCGTCTCGCCTGGAAAATACATATATGGGCAAAGAGGTGGAGATGAGAGGGGGGCTGTGAGCGTCATGGGGGATGATTGACATCGAGCGAACTCCGAGCTTTCCATAGCTAAAAGCTAACCGAACTAACCTGGAGATAACATGTGCTAACCAGCTAACGGAGGTAAGCGGGCTAAAGCTAAGTCACTTTGTTAACCGGCTAAAAACCGCGGTTGTTCTACGTTCTTCTGTTGAAGCGCGAGACAGAGTACCTGTCAATCAAAAGGGCACGCCCCCTAAATAGGCCGAATTTTGAGATCAAATTACTTTTAAACGGGCGAGTTCGAAAACAATTCATTCCCCCCACAGTTGTCATGAAGGTAAACCTGACCTATTAAACTGAAAATGGATTTTTGAACCAGGCTGTAAACATGTTTATTTCTGCTGTGAAGTTGGTCTTTTTAACATGGAAGTCTATGGGGATTTGCTCTGTTTTGCAGCCCCTAGTGGATGAAGGGGGAACTGCAGTTCTATGCAGTTATATGTATTCTATAGGCTTCACAAAGGGGTGCCCAAAGTCGGTCCCCGAGGGTCCTGCAGGTGTATCCCTGCTCCAACACACCTGGCTTCCGTTAATATGATCCAACAGCCAATGAAGTTTTGCAAAATGAGTGATTAGTTTGAGTCAGGTGTTTGAGCAGGGATACACGCAAAACCTGCAGAATTGTGGCCCTGAGGCCCGGAGCTGGGCATGCCTGTATTCTGATCTACTGGGATTTTTACAACCGTCTCTAGCGGGTCCAGACAGGGACAAAAAGTCAGGCCAACCCAACTCACGCTTGCAAAACTCTACATGCACACACTCATGGGCTAAGTAATCATCGTAGCTCATTATTCCACACCAATATTCACATTCAGCTACAAACCACTAGTCCAGAGTTTTCTTCTCTACCATCGTCACAAGGTTCAACACACTAATGATGGTGCTATGCTGGGATAAATAACATGATTGTTTCACCAGCGCTACATGGTCATCAGCAGCTTTACCAGATGTGATTTATGTAACATTAGAAAAGAAAAAAGCTCAGATTAGACAGTTTATAATGCAACAACACACCTGTAGAGGTCTGTTTGGTCCACCAAATATTTCATGCAGTAAAATGATGCCTGTCACCATGGAAACAGAAACGCACCCACAAGCACACAGTCCATATGGAGTTGTTAACTAAAACCTGAAACATCAACATTTAACCAACAAGCAGAAAAAGCTGCAGTCCCACCGTTTACAAGCAGATAAGCACACTGCACGGACACACAGATTAAGTCAAAAATATCCATCATCATCATCTGATAAAGTCTTCCTCACTGGCACAGTTTGCAGCTGTTTGAGTTGGACCAGAACAGATATGTGCAGTAAGCGTGCAAAGCAAACAGCCACACTAGGAAAATATCCACCTGTCACTTTAACACAGGAAATTTTATTCCATATTTTATTTATAATACCAGAAAATACCAAATGGGACTTACATTATATCCAAGTCTGTGAACACTTTACAGTACTGAACACTAAATTAATTTCTTTAAACGGGACGCCTTCGGGATGAATCAGGAACTATTGGGTAATTAACCAGTACTTACTGGTGCCCACAAACACCAGGCTTATTAGGGATGTAATGGTTCGTTATCAGGTAAACCAAACAGGAATGAATCAGGAACTAATGGGTAATTAACCAGTACTTCCTGGTGCCCACAAACACCAGGCTTATTAGGGATGTAATGGTTCGTTATCAGGTAAACCAAACAGAAATGAATCAGGAACTAATGGGTAATTAACCAGTACTTCCTGGTGCCCACAAACAAGAGGCTTATTATGGACGTAATGGTAAGTTATCAGGTAAACCAAAGAGGAATGAATCATGGACTAATACATACTTAAACCAGTACTTACTGGTGCCCAGTAGTTCCCTAATCACCAGGTTTTTTGGGGAACAACTGGTGTGGGGGAGATTATTTGATCTATTTATCTGAATGGGAAAGTTTATATTAATGAACAGGCAAAAACTGCTGTAAATATACTGGAATTGGCAAAATGGTCCTTTCCATCCATAGACCCACTTTCTTGTCTGCGTGATGTCATCACATCAATACGGATCTCTGAGACAAGTCTCACCAGGAATTAGGGCAGTTCTGAAGGGAAAAACTCCAAATTGGTAGCAAGATGGACCTAATATAGTGGCCAGCGAGTATCAGATACTATGGTTACAAGCAAATGAAGTCCACAGCAGGACATGATGTGGACTTTCAATAAATAGCTCTGAAATATTCTGATACTACTTCAGTGACCTTTAGCTGTGACATAACTTTATAATTTAGTCAATATGTCCATTTGTCGCCTCCTCACCTGCAGGGAAAACTGCTCCCAGATGTTTCCAAAGTCCAGCTGAGGCTGCAGAGAGATACATGCTATTTTTAGACTTGTTACAATGCAAAGGGGGCAATATACTGCGCATGCTATCAAATTATCTCATAGGTGGTGAAACAGAAAGCCAGTGCACAGCTTTCACTCCTCAAAGACCACATCACTGCTGAGTCATGCACATCCCATGAGCGGGTCGTGCCTACCAAAGAATCCTGAAAAAACAACCACAACACGAATCAAATATTTGTTTTCTTCCTGACGGAGGAAGTGTTTGCATCCTTTCATGATGCTGGTTCAGTGAAAGTTTAATTCAGATGATGGAGAGAGCTGCGCTGCACATTGTCTGACAAAAACCCAAAGAAAACGATGCACCAGTGAAAACTTAAAGGTCATCTCAGATATAAAATTCAGCTTTTAAAAAAAATGCTGAAGCTAAGATTTTGTTGCAAGAACGTTTTTGCATCTTCATCATCTGAAATGATCTGAAACATGTCAGAGAGTGACATCACCGAAGGCTTTTTGAGATTATGACTGTCAAACCAAAATGATCTAAATGCCATGAACAATAGTAAGTTTTTATTGAAACCAACATTGTTAGACAACAGATTCATTTATGTTTTATATCCTGCTACAGAGTCGTCTAAAACATCAAACACATTCCCAGACTTTCTACTTGTGTTGTACACATATACATATTCCCAGTTCTTCCACACGTACGGACAACTGGAGCAGACGTAAAAGGTGAAATCCAAAGTGCTCCCAGTGGTATTTGGCACATTCAGAGCTGGGAATCCGGGAAAAGGAAAGTTTCTGTTGCAACATCTAGTGTGCCGCCCTGGGATCAGCTAAGATTCAGTCCAGAACCCTCCGAGTCCCAGACCAGTAGAGCGCCTGAGCTTTAAAGACATTTACACCAGTGGAAAACATCCACAGCAAAGTCCATCCACACATTCTCACATTCTCTGTCTCTTGCTACGCCATTAAAACCAGTATCTGATAATAAAAAAAAACATACATCCATCTGTTCAGATCTGTTTATCTGCAGCTCCTGTTCAGGACGGTTGGAGTCCGTCTTAGCTGGATAATGTGCAAATGCCGCGGAGAAGGAGCACAGCTGGCTTTTAAAACGACACCTTCAGGCTGCGAGTTAACGGTGAAACGTCACAGAAAATGATGACAAGCGCAACAACGCGCCTTCATTCACTGCAGCTAAATATGACTGGAAACAAACTTTGTTTGGAATTTAAGGTAAAAAAGTAAAACGCTACCGTAAACGATGCACTGAAACGCGAAGCTACGTGCAGCACGTGCACGCCCAGCTTGTGTTTTAGACACAGATGATGTGGGACAGCTATAAAAAGCAAAAGGGAGACAATTAGTCAATCCACCAAATTGTACTCAGTCACTCTAAAGTGAAGCAGCTCCACATGCTGCTGTTTACACTGTGAAGCTCCTAATTTATCTAATGACAGCTCCATGAACACCAGCTATAAACTGCTCATCATCACGTCAGCCTGTCAGCGCCGTAAATAACTTTTAGCAGCACAGAGACGTAAGTTTCCTTCTCATCAGCTCCAAGTTGGCCCACAAATCTCTGCAAAGTTCTTATTGGTATATTATCCTCATAAAGAAAAAGCACTAAGGTGCATTATTTTGCTGATCAACAAGGCCCTACAGGTGTCTTTCAAGTGTTACATATTGCTATAGTAACTGCTTTTTTAGCCAACCTCTCCTTGAGGATGTGTAAAGCAGATATCTTCTTATCTCGTTTATTGACCAAGGGCACCTGCACGGCCAGATACTAAATCAATAACATTTGAAATTCCTTTGCTGGCTTCAAACCAGGCAACAACGTTGAAGTGCTTTTGTTAGCATGTCCTCTCTCTCGTGGGACATTAATCATCATCCATGACACTGATAGGACCAGGGACAAGACTTAATAGATAACTTATTAGAACTGTCAAACTATCTTTCAACGTGCTCATCTGTTGTTTGTTTCATTGTTTGTCTTTATGCACTTATGTTCCGTTTATATTTCATGTGGCAAAAGGAGGATTCAGTTAATTCTGTTAATCATTTTATTTTTCTATAAACAGAGCAATATAAACATGGTAACTGAGCAAACACTCAGATAAAGCAGCTCCCTGGCGTAGTTTCTGCTACTTCTCTTCTTTTGAAATGAGTCACAAGCCTCAGAAACACCAATGAGTCACATGAACTGTCCTGTAACTCATCCTCTAAATGTGTCTTCTTACTGTATGTTCTGTCTTTTGGAGGTTTTATTGTGGTGGCTTTTTGGGTCACAGTGTGTCATAGCAGATGATAAAGGAGCGCGGTCCAGAAAGTGCACAGACACACGCCCGCCAGAGTCACGGCCACATCAGTGGTCTGCTGGAGCCGCCGCTCGCCGCTTGGCGTGAGCCGTGGAGTCCCCTCTGCTCCGTGGCCTCCCCCCCTGACAGAAGATGCCCGTCTGTGTTCTGTGTTTGTTTGCAAATGAAAGTGAGGAAATGAGATGAAGAAATGTTGCATTGGGGCTTGTGTGAAGCCAAACATGGGGAAACTGCGCCACCGTGTGGACGACGTCTGCAAGTATCTGCAGACGGCATCACTTACCCAGGTAGCTTTGCAACGGCACGGCGACAACGATGACAAAGATGGAGAGAAGAGATGCATATGTCTATAGAGAAAGAGGAATGATTTACGTAAATTATTACTTATTCTCTTTCAAAACAGCAACCTTTAATGGATTTAATGTCTTATTCATGACCAAAGCCCAACTTGAATCATCATGTATTTCAATAATTAAAAGGTAATGGATAATGATAATACGCAGAAGGAGAGCAAAGTGTGTGTTGTTTTCCTTTTTTCTTTATTACATACAGAATGAGTAGGTTGTCTCATGCCTACCAAGAAAAGCTGAGCACGGTTCTGAGTCATCCTCCTCAAGGCTTTTCCCATCTGGAGTCTGAGCAGAGCTAAAGAACAGGGAGTGAGTGCCTCCTCGTCCTCCGCCTCTACACATCTTGGATAAAATAAAAGGAAACTGTTACACACAATAACAAACACCATCAGCCGTTGCAGCTGTTCTAACACAAGCCAGACAGGATTGATTATCATCAGTCTTTGCTACTGCTTCATTTTGGGTTGCTTTTATTTCAAGACCTTTTTAAGAGCTTCTCCACCACGAAGTCCGGCTCATCGTGACGTGACGCGTTGAGCAAGCTGAAGATGCCCTGTGGAAGAACGTGCCCATGATGTGCTAGAAGAGCCAAGTTGTACATTCCCTGTGAGTCAGTGTGAAAGCAGAATCAGAGAAGCAGACTGATGCTTTATTCCGTCAGAAAAGTCTTCAAATAATAACAGTGTGTGATGTTGTTTGTGGGTTTTTATTGCAGTGGGCCTCAGCCTGTGGACATTTAATTAAGTTTATCATGGGGTGATGAGATTACAGCCCGAGTAAATCTGTCACCTGAGGGCTGCCCGCTAGAGCGCCTCTGCTATACATTGATACGGCCTGCTCAGCCAGGGATAATGAGTCCTCTCGCGAGCTGGAGGAATAGCAGTTGTAGTAGTAGTCTCCCATTTTCAGCAGTGCTATAAAGAAGATAAATATTTGCTGCTTAGTGACCAGACTGACTGGAAAGAGAAAGGTTAAAGCAAAAATGAAATGAGCTGAACTCACCGGAAGGATGAGGATCAGAGTTTAATAAAGAGTAGTTGTGATATCTCCACTGACAAGCGAGATTCAGCTCCTGAGAAAGAGTAGAGGAATAATGAAGGTTAAGTTATGAGTCCCTCTGGCAGATGTCTCCTCTTTAAATGTGTGACTGAAATTATGTGCGATTTGTCTACGATCGCCATAGATATCATTACCAGACATCGATCGCAGAAGTGTGTGAACAATCAATCTAAAAGACCGTGCGGTGCTTGTTTCAGGGACACACACACACACACGAGGGATGTAAAACCAAAGGGACGTTTACCTCACACAAGTGTGCCACGTTGCTCTGGGCTAAACCAAGACCAGCCTCAGCTGCCAAAGCGTACTTCACAAAGGCTTCCTGCCTGAAGGCAACACAAGAGACGAACATGGAGAAGAGGGGATGAACAGAACCGGCCAGCAGGAAAGGATTCAATGCGGATGATCGAAATGGGATTGAAACTAATTTCCCTACCAAGAGCCCTGGAGATACGCCTGGAGAGCCTCTCTGATCATAAATCCAAGGTGTCCGTTCTGGTCGCAGACCTTTTTCAGCATTCTGTGCAGAGGTCAAAGGATTGCTGATGAATTATGGAATATCATTTACTTCTTATAAACGGGAAATATTATAACAGGATCTAAAAATAGATGCAGATTTATTAAGGTCACTCTGTTAAAGTAAGAAGAGAGAGAGAGACAGCAGCAGAAGGGGCATCTTTAAATTCATAAGATACCAGGAGAACTTTGGGAAGCAGATTCCCTTCATGCCAGGCTGTAATATCGTGACAGTGGTTCTTATTTTTAGCCCTGCAAATGTTGCCTCTGACCTTGAATTAACCACCATCATTGGAATTAGATGCCACTGAGCTGCAGGCTACAGTGCAACAGCCCATAACAATGCTTTCTTCACCAGGCTAATGAAAGCCTCTTACATCACAGCCCTCTCCACATCCTGAGACACCCCCGGCAGGCCTCCTGTGGAAAGGTACCACGCCGCCTCCACCGACGCAGCAACGTGGCCGAAACGAGACGCGTTCAGAAAGTGCTGGAACGCAGCAGTCTGCGGGTCACAAACACACCAGCTCCACGATCACCCCGCAGCAATGAGGAAAACACTTTTTCACAAACTGTAAGGAGCAAACCTCATTCCTCCAGGGCCTGTCAGGGTTTCTCCCGCTGAGGTGATAAACTCCCAGGTTGAACATCCCATCATCGCTCCCGTTCAAAGCCGCCTGCTGGAAGTAGTTCATTGCGGTTTTGTGATCCTTCAACACCATCCCATGGTACCAGCCTAAACCATTCAAGGCGTTAATTGAGCCCTAAAGCAGGGAAACAGACACTGGGATTCAGGGTGAGCTCTCCTTTTTGTAAACACAGGAATTGATCTGAGCTCGCGCACCATTGCGGCCGCTTTTTTCAGCAGCTGAAAACCTCGGGTGTAGTTCCTTTTCACTCCCTGGCCCTGGAGGGGTCAGCATCAATCAGAGAATCAATAAGTGTCCAAATAAGCACACACACACACACACACACACACACACACACACACACAAAAGGTCCACTGTGCAATTCAATCATAAAAACGTGCTTTTAGTCAGGGCCGGATAAAAAGTGCACAGGCCCCTGGGCCCAGAATATTCCAGGGCCCCCCCCTTCCCCACCGCAACACCGTAAAAACTGTGAATGATACACTGTGAAACGACATTTCTAACATCTCTCAGCCAATAGCAATACACTAGACACTGTGGTGTTACTATCTGGCTTTTATGTACATTTTGTTTCAGGTCCAAACTGCTGGTATATTCCCTACGTGGGCCCCAAGTGGACGTGGGCCCCTGGGCCTGTGCCCATAATGCCCATTGGATAATCCGGCCTTGCTTTTAGTAGTTTTACTCAACCTTCATCAGGAGGATGGAGTAGTCGTACATGGCGGAGGGATCCGTCATCTGCATGGCCCTTCTCTCAAACCACTCCACTGCGCGCGACACGTCTTTGGAGACTCCGTTCCGTCCCCAGTAAAGCATCATTCCCAAGCGTTTCTAAAGTTAATGGAGTTTTTATTAGTCTGTTCTGGTAACTCACTCTTCCACTGGCCACACAGGAGAAATTAAGAGAAGACTTTCTGCATGCTTTTACACTTCACATCCTCCACTAGTAACCTCACACACTTTATTTGAATAATAAATCTTGTGAACACCCAGGTGGGCTTAAATCACACATACCTGAGAGTCCACGTCTCCCCTCTCTGCTTGGAATTTTAAAAACTCAAACACATCACTAGACTCATGTTTCAGGGTTTTCAAATCATCTTCGTTGCTTATATAAATGTATTCAGGCGTATATTGCTGGAAAAAAAGACAAAAATGTTCCTTATTATTGTAAACAATGACTCGTATTTGATTAAAGATTTGACTGACAGCAAACAAACTCTCAGCAGTCATCAGATTGCCTCCTGATTGGTGGCATCAGCTGTTTTAATTAAAGCTCAGTCCTCATCAACGTCACAGCCAACAGGAGAAAATGAAAGTTAGTATTGTTTTCTTTTTTGATTAAAATTGCATGCAGATAACATGTTGCTCTGTCATCTAAACTGCCCTCAAAGTTTCCCTATTGGTCGAAATTCTGATAAGATGTTGTTTTCTTGATGTTTAGGCTTATTTCAGCTGCAGCAGACAGTCAGGTATCTGCTGCCTTCATGCATCTCTCTTCACTGGATGCAGCTTATTGAAAATACTCAGAGAATAAACAGGAAATCAGCTGGAAGCAGCCTTTTCTGGTAGCGAGCTCCTTATCTTTGGAGTGCTCCCCCTCCATTCATCAAGACAGCTCTATTTTTAAATGAAGATTTAAGAGCCAGCCTCCTCTGATCCAGCCTGCTGAACCAACAAACACACTATTAATCATATTTTGGAGACGGTATGTTCGGTAAGAACACTGTCACATGTACAGTATGTTTGCAGACATCTATAGTTTGTCAATGACTTTTTAGGCTGCATTGTAAGACAGAATATTAGATCAATTTAAGAAAATTTTAATTCTTTTCTAATTTTTTTTGGTAAAATAAAGATAAAAAATAGCAGTCAGATGGGGAGCAGCTGATATGTGGGATGATGGAGGCAGGAAAATGACCTGTTAGTATAATGTTAACTAACACTTTGTGCTGTCTTGTCTTAAACAGAAAATGGGATTCAGTTAAAAGTGGAGCCTCTCAGGGTTTTTCCTCCTAATCAGTTCAAATGAAATAATCTCATTTTGTAGAGGAGGATGGAGCGTTTGTCTGAGTGACCCATTATTATTGCACTGATTCATTCTGAGCCACTTTGCATCAGTCAGACACGTGCACATCTTTCACAATAGTGCAGGAGGGTCTTTATGCAGTTTAATTCAGAAGGGATATCAATTTGATATGGTGCAGGAAGTGTTAAGTGAGAAGCAATAGCTTGAAATGGTGACTTTAACAGCCCTGCCATATGAATCCATATTTCACGCTGATCTACTGACTTTGCTCTGTGGTGCTCAGTGGAAGGAAATGCATTTATTTTACATTGTTACGTGTGAGGAATTCCAGTGACTGAACTGGGGAGGTGCAAGCAGATTGGCTTGTCTGCTGTGTAGTCTGTGAAATAATGTTCTTAAATGATGTATGACTCATGGGGAATGCACTCTGTATTTACAACCTCAATTCCAGGAAAATGGAGATGCCGCGCATCATGTTAATAAAAGCAGAATGCAACGTTTTGCAAATCTCATAAACTCGTATTTTATTCTGAGTAGAACATAAGCAACTTATCAGATGATGAAATTCAGACATTTCACCACTTCATGAAAAATATGAGCTTATTTTGAGTTGGATGGCAGCAACATCAGCACAGCTGGAAGAGATGCAGCATGATGCAAAAGAAAGTTACTGACACAAATCAGCCAGTTAGGTAACAGATCAGCGACTTGACTGGGTTTAAGGAGCATTTCACAGAGGCAGAGTCTCTCAGATGTAAAGATGGACAGATGTTTATCAATCTGTGAAAAGCTGTGTAAAAATTGTTGAATTTTTCATAAACTGTAGAGATTTTAAAGATCCAGCGATCTACAATGTATATATTATCATCCAATTATGAAGGGAATCCATTGGAGGTAAAACCTTAGTTTTTGAAATGTGCAAATCAATGGGATTCTCCTTTTAATTAATGTTTTACGCAGCATCTCTTTTTCTAGAACTGGGATAGTACAAGGTTTCACCGTTCAATTCAGTTCCAGTGTTGATTAAATATGAAAAGATTTTCTTTTATTGTGTTCAAAATGAGTTTAACCTTTTTGCTGCTACTTTCATGCAACTGCTTGGCACACACTCCGATTATTATCTTTAAACTCTGCTGCAAAGGAGAGTATTTTATGGTATTCGTAAATGAATGGATTTCTGGACTCCCCCCATATAAACTGACATATTGGTAGGAAAGAGAAGTAAATATTTTATGTGCACTGTTTCACATTTCGTTTTGAACTATCAGACAAGGCAATGTGGGAAAAAAGTCAAACTAATAACAATAATTTGATATAAATCCTGGTACTGCAACCAATCTAGCTAAGTCACAGTCTGTGCTCTTAAGTGAGGCAATCTTCAACTACTTTCTGATTTCACAGAGAACTTCTGAAAGTGTTTCTGGTGTATTTCTTTTTCTGTCTTAAAGCAAAGGCAGTTCAGTTTTATACAGCGCTAATCAACAATTATTTGGTTTTAAATGACATACTCCATAATTATTTTACTGCTTCTCATACAAGTACCACTACTTTCCCTTCTGTATTGCAAATATTTAAATAACATACAGTGATTCATACCTCATTTTCATGTATCCGTAAACTGTCAGCGTTGCTCTGTGCCCCAGCATTGGAATAGTAGCTGTAAGCCATGTCCTGGTCTTTGGGAAAGCCATCGGTTCCATGTGTGTGTTTGTAGCCTGCATGCATCAGGGCGAACCGGTCGTCACCAGACGCACCAATCAAACTATAGACGTGACCCTGAAACACATCCAGGATCATTATTATGAGACAGATGAACAGGTGAATTAAATAAAAATGTATAAGTGACAATTATTCCATCCATCCATCCATCCATCCATTTTCTGTTGCTTATCCGGGATTGGGTTGCCAACTCATGGGGGGTCCCAAAGCATTCTCAGGCTAGTCGAGAGTTGGACTCCCCCCACAATGTCCTGAGTTTTCCCCAGAGTCTCCTCCCACCCAGAGGGACATATGTAGAACACCTCACATGGGAGGCATCCAGGAGGCATCTTAACCAGATGCCTGAGCCACCTCATCTGCTCCTCTATGTGGAGGACACCTGACTCTACACCGAGCCCCTCCCAGATGACTGAGCTCCTCATCCTGTCTCTAAGAAAGAAACTCAAGAGGAAACTCATTTGAGCTGCTTGTATTCACAGTCTTGTTCTTTCACTCTGTACCCACAGCTTGTGACCATAGAACCAGGTAGGAAGGTAGATAGAGTGGTAAATCAAGAGCTTTGCCTTTCGGCTCAGCTCCTTCTTCACCACATCAGACCAATGTCCACATCACTGCCCTGATCAAACCAATCTCGTGCTCCATCCTTTCCTTACTTCTCAACAAGACCGCAAGATGCCTAAACTTCTCTACGCAGGGTAGGACCTCATTCCCAACCTGGTTGGGGACCATGGTCTTGGATTTGGAGGTGTTGATCCTCATCCCAGCTGCCTCACACTTGGCTGCGAATCGCTCCAGTGAGAGCTGGAGATGAGGACCCGATGAAGCCAACAGAACCACAGCTGTTGTGACTAATTTGAAGAATTATATAAGTGTTGATGAACGTTTGTTAAACCCTCCCTGGAAACAAACTTACTGTCATCAATGCAGACCAAACTCTGGTCATAAAGGGGCCGGACAGCTTGTACCAGGGGGGTCCAGCACTGCATACTGTCTGAGCACCTCCCACAGGAGTCCCAGGGGGACACGGTCAAACGCTTCTCCGAGTCCACAAAGCACATAGACTGGTTGGGAAAACTCCCAATAGCAGTCAGATAATAAGGGGGCTACAGAGCCAGTCCACTGTTTCACAACCAGGACGAAAACAACACTACTGTCCAACTCTCCTCTGAATAGACCTTACTGGGGAGGCTGAAGATATCTAATAATTATACAATTATTACTACTAATAAAATCATTATAATTTTATATTTACTTTAAAATTATTTTTAATGTTTGATTATTAGGAATATTAAATATATTCTATTAATTTATTATATTATAGACATGATCTTATTTATTTCTAAAATATATTCATTATTTTTTTATTAGTATGTAATAACAGAGGGAGTACAGTCATCGACCAACAAGTCCTGGGGTGGACATTGTCCCTTATCCTGTGGCAGGATCATTTTCGCACGCTGGAAATAAAAGATATTGTCCCACTTAATGAAGCCAACAACAGCTGATCTTTAGGCTGAACAACAGGAAGGAGACATTTATAAAAGTATGCGGTTCTCATTTGAATGTCATACTAAAAGCGGATTTTAGTAATATTGATGCATTTTTATGTAAGCAATAAGGCATGTTGTCATAGTGACAGAAACTGATAGTAAGGTGAGGTGAGCTGACTGACTGTGAAACAAGAAAGACATGGAGATGTTAACCCTGTTCAGTCTTTTTTCTGGGGGTCTTATCAATGCCCATGTTTATGTACTTGTTGATTCTTCTGTTATACTATCAATATGCAACAAAACAAGGTGAAATAATAAGTTGAAATCAATAATAAGCAACAAAATAATGTAATTGTTACAAAAGTCATCATACTTGTACTAAAGTCATGGTTAGGATGCAGTGGGGGTGATGAGTCTACCTGTTCTTGGTTGACTGCGCGTCCCAGGCCAGACAGGTGTATGGTGGCCAACAAGAGCGATGCCCTATGATTTCCAAAGCAAGAGGACGCTTGTAACAAAGCCATTGATTCAGAAGTGATTGTATTTTCTGCCTCTTCCAAGGGGAACATTTTATCTATTGCCAGGTCAAACAAAGCGCTCTGGAGGTTCTTCATACTCCAAGGTCCTGCAGAAATGGATAACTATGTGAGCTGTGACATCAATCACCAACTCAGTTCACACCTCACTGGTCTGACATGCAAATCCATTGCACCTCTTCTGATTTCATCCTCCTGACTTTGCAGGAAATGGAAAAGTGTACTGTGTTTATGTTGTGTTTCCCAGGACCACGCTTGTGAGCAGGTTTTCTCTCTTCTCCTGAACTGACCCAACAGTCTGAGGAAGTCAGGAGAACATACAGCTGAAATAAAACAGACAAAGCAACCTGTCAACAGCATTGTTCACACACTCCTTAGTTGTGCAATTGAGTCTTTGCGCGCTGGATGTTACATCTGCACGAAGTTTGTCTGTTCGGATTGGTTTCAGCGTTGCGTTTACGGGGCATGTCAGGATAATATTTCACCTTTGTTGGCTGGTGAAAGAAGGTGAGCTGTACTTGCTTCCTGCAAAAATGCTTTTGTAAATGTTCTTATTTCCTGGCATTCCTTATGAGCTCCTTCCAGCTGCTGTAATGTCGACTTGGGCTGGAGAGTGTTCTTGGCCTGTGAGATTGAAAAAAAACAATTTGAAGCTGGAATAAAAACACAACAACACTATTTGATTTATAATTGCAGAATCTTCACCTCTTTTGTTCCCAAACGGTAGTATTTAACCGGCCCAAAGTAGCCGTGGATGCCTGCTATGTATTTGCTTCCTCCAATCACAAAGTATCCGTCAGTGTCATCAAAGTGAATACTGTTCTGAAATCTACATATCAATGAATCATTTTAATAATCATTTAACGTGACAACGTGAATTCTGAGCTAACTTTTTAAAGGTCGGTGGTTTTTTTTATCAGTGTCTTACTGGTATTCAAATCTGCGAGTTTCTTCATCCCATGTTGCATCCAGTAGCACCTGAAAGTCAGACATAACAAGGCATGAGCTTGGAAAAAAACAACCTACTGAACTGTGAACAGCTTCAAATTGAAGTACACACTGCAATCGCCCTGAGTCTCCCAGCTGGAAAGAAACAATCTTTCAGGATCTTACAGCTGTTGCAGGAGAAAACAAAAAGCCACGGCACAAAAAGAGAAAACTCGGCTGAAAACGAATGACTGCAAGCTCAATTTCGATTTCTATTCCTCATCCGACCACTCAGGCCCACATGTTGGGGGCAATACCTTTGAGTCGAGTATGTAACAGTCCAATCTAATCCATTTCCACAGGGGCAACGCCACATTGGCTTTGAATGCTTCATCCTCTCCTGCTGTCACACGGGCCTGAATTATGAGGTTTCCTACACAGGAGAGATGGCAGTCATATATTTAACAGGAGGAAATCCAAAGCTCTTTATTAATACATGACACAGTCTGTTCCGCAGTCACACAAAACACACATCATCCCTCACAATCGTCTCATGATACCTTCGTCAAATTCTCCATGGCAGCTTGTTGTCTTCTCAAGCTGCTGTGACCCACCTGAATCTGAAAGCTGCAGCAGGACGGAGTCATACAAATTTCTCCTGTTGACATGATGGATGATCCCACAGAGCTTCATGTGACACCATTTTAGCAGGTAGATCCACACAGATAAGGTGGCGCTAAAAAGGAAAAAAACAAAAACTAAGCAACCAGATATGATTTGACAAATCATTTCTTCAGCCGCTCAAGCGTGAGGCTGGATTTAAAACGCTGTGCTGTCTGCTAAAAACGCCTGACCTCTCTGTTTTTCAATGACCGTAAATAAAAAGCTTATCTGCTCTGGTGAAGAGGCTTGCTGAAGCTCATAAAGTCATTTATAAAGACAGTGAAGTAAAACTGGAAGTTGTGTTTGCTGGAACAGATGCCAGCGATGAAAAGAAAGCAAATAACTTGCATGTGGCCTGTCAACTTGCTGACATCAAACCAGAAAATCAGTGTGTGTGTGTGTGTGTGTGTGTGTGTTCTGTGATTCAGATTTATGATTTCTAACATCTTAAAAGTCCTTTGAAAAATGAATTAATGCAACATTTCCAGACACTACCGGATGTTTTTCTTATGCTGTGTGCTTGAGCCTCATGCAGAATAAATGAGGTAAATCAGGAGTCGGTGTGTGAGGTTAACCTGGGTTGTGTCACAGCGTGAAGGCGGGCTCTCTCCAGGTCTCCGTTAATGAAAGGCTGGAATCTGCGAAGTACCCCAAAATGCTCACCGGTACTCGCCAAAGGAAACTTCAGCATATCGATTACATCTGGGTATGAACAACAAAGCAAAAGGCTTTGGAGACAAACATGGTGTATAAACAGAAGATGTCATTCTGACTAAGGGCCTGACCTGACTCATGTGGGCACTGATGGATTCTGCTGCTGGTCATCAGCCGGGCGGACCATGACGGGCACCCAGCAGGAGGTCGACTCGGCCGCTTGGAGAGCGGCGTCACTTGCAGCACTTTATAAATCCTCAACATGGAGCTGTGGTATGTGCTGATTTGGCTGCCTCTTTTTATATAATCCAGCCAGGCACGAACTGTCACATTGTGGCTTCCCAACATGTTCTCGCTGAAAAAGTCATGATGATGTGAAATGGACAGAGGCAGTCTGAGCAGCACCTGCTGGATCTGGTAGACTCGAGTTGTGCTGCTAATCCATTTTCTCCTGAAGACCACCAAATTTGTCTTCCTTAATGTTGACACCACCACCTCCACTGCAAGCTGACATGGCCTGGAGCAGTGATACCGCACACGGACCACTGAGCCATCTGCCACTTTGTCAGGGACTGACTCAAACCCTATGAAACTGTCAGGCAAGGTCTCACCACTATGAGTGGAAATGGCCTGTAACACACACTGTCCCTGAGCGAGGTGGGGAAAAAAATGACAATAAATAAACTGAAATGTTCTGTCCAACCCCCACTAACTCACCCAAACCCCCCCCCAAAAAAAAAGACAAATGAATGCTGACTGTTAGACTGTTAGGCAGTCAGTGCACGCTTTTTTTTTTTTTTTTTTTAAACTACAGCTGCTGCATCTTAAAACAACAACAGTGACAATGCAGTGACGGTCAACAAAGCACAGGAATAACTCAGCTAATTAGCCAGATCATTAGCTTATCTGCCATGTTCGTCACTAAAAAGTGTTTCTGTTTTCAGTTAGATTACTGTATGGCTGTTTTTCATATATGTGGAATAAAACTGCTTACCACCAGTAAAGAAGAAAAAACATATCCAAAAGCGATCAGGTGAGACCAGTTCATTTTGAATTCAGGACTTTTAATATAAACTAGAGAATAAAAACAAATATCCAGTCTCCTGATTCATGGTTTCTCCATTCGGCAGAGTTGGTTTTCTTTTATTGTTTGCAACCTACTTCCTAATAAGTTGGCAGTTGTGTGAGAGCACACCCACTGTAATGCAGCACTACTTGATTTTCTGGTGTTGCAACTTCATCAACAGGCCAACTCTGTGTTTAAATGACCAGTGCCTGAACTGGTTTTGCTGGTTTCTATCTGCTGTGGAACAAAAAAATGTTTGATTCACATTTGTTTTTCTATTAAGGATCAAAGCACAGGTTCTGACTGAATTTGATCGGCTTGGGCCAAGGCATCTACCGTCACCCTGCGCTCTTCTGGCCTTCTCCCACACAAGACTTTGAAGAAATCAGATCTGAAAAACAACCTGATATCGCAGCCAAAATTAATTACCCATGGACTTCTGAGTGTTTATGTTTCAAAGAGAATGAAACATAAGTAATGTTGCTGACGGGTTGTTTTAGGCGACTACACAGAAACATGAGCGCGCTCTGCTCGTCTATATAAAAGGTGGCAGCTGCTAAAACAGATAGAGGTGTCTATGAAGCAACTGACAGGAAAACAGGCTGGAGTGAGGGTTACAGAGCCAAGAGAAAATACTGTAAAAGGATCATTTGTAAAGTGTAAAAAGACAAAGGGTATCCCAGTTAATGGCGTTGCAGGACCTGTGCAAGCTCCAGGACATCTTTCAGGAAGATAAAACCTCTGAAAGATCTTCAGTGCCACTTGGAGAAAAGAAAAGCAGTAACTATATAAGTGCTTTGCCCTTCAGCAACAGCAAAAGTGTTTTACATTTTTATGTTCCAGTGGCAGAGTATCTGGATGAAAGCCCAATACAGTTTGGGCAAATCAGCCTCATCCAGAGCTCCGTGTCATCAGAAAGCTCCTCCTTAAGTAGCGGCCTTCCTTTTACATCCTCTCCGTCTGTTCCTCCTCCTTTTCCCATGTCTCATGGGACCACCACCTTAGCGTTCATGTTTCAGGGTGGCGTCCTGGCTGCCGCAGACACTCGCTCCAGCTGCTCCGGCCTCGTGGCCTGCCCGGCCTCCCAGAAGATCCTGCCCATCCACAGTCACTTGGTTGGTACCACCTCGGGAACTTCGGCCGACTGCGCGCTTTGGAAGCGGATTCTGGCTCGAGAGCTGCGGCTTTACCAGCTCCGCCACAGACGTCGGTTGTCGACAAGAGGAGCTGCTAAATTGCTGTCACACATGCTTCACCCTTTCAAGGGAACTGAGCTCTGTGTGGCTGCCACATTGTGTGGGTGGGATGGAGGAGAGCTGGATGATGGATGTCACCACTGTGAAGTCACAGAGACTGATCACAGCGATAAAAGAGAAACAACAAGTCAAAAGACTGACCTGGAAATGATCGCAGATGCCTCCAGTGAGAAGGTCTTTGTGTCAAAGACGCAGAGCTCTTCAAAGAAAAGTTTCTCTGGACCTGGTCTGTTTTATGTATGCAGTGATGGTACTCGCCTGCAGGGAACTCTCTTTTCTGTTGGCTCAGGATCCCCTTATGCCTACTCCATTTTGGACCAAGGGGTTCATTGGGGACTGACGGTGGAGGAGGCTACATCAATAGCGAGAGAAGCCGTGTACAGAGCCACACACAGGGACGCATACTCAGGAAACTGTGTAGACATTTATCACATCACCTCAAAAGGTTGGACTCGCAGGACCAGGGAGGACTTGAAAGAGGAATATTACAGAGAAAAGGAAAGGCGAAGACATGAAGGAAAGACACGACTTTGTCAGAGTAAAGACATGAAGCAAACAAAAATGTCATGAGAGAAGAAAAGCAAACACCAGGGAGTGTTTTGAAGATGCTTGACGGCATCTTTGTAGCAGATACTAAATTAATGAACAAGCCAGGCAGTTGCATCCTCCAGGCTATTTCTCAAATGATTTGGGCATGCATATCATTCCATTTAATAAACAGCTGATGTTTTGTTTGCACTGATGATAAAATGCACTCTTAACAGTGTGCTGCTGGCTGGCTGGCTGGCATTTTGATGTAGATGTAAAAGCATTATGAATAATTTCATCATTGCAAGTGTGAGATAATTACTACCTACTTGGTGGATTAATCACATAAACGAGGAGAGGCAAACAATGAGTAGCCTAAAGATCTAAATGTCCAGAGTGACTGGGTTAAAGTGATTTGCTGTGTATCAGAAAAGACATTAAGCTTTAGAAATGAGGGTCTGAAAGCTGATTTGAGTCTGCTGTCAGAATACATCAATAAATTAATGAATTAATTACTTTTTGCTGAGCTTGACTGTTCATTTTGATTGAGCTTGTGGTCATAAATGATGTTAGCAAGTTACCATTTAAACGACAAGGACTCTGCAGAAACAGGCTAAAATGTCCTTAGCGATCACTTGTGTTCAACGCTCAAATTTGAGTGTCAGTTGCCAAAAAGCAGAGGTCAAAGGTGACAAGTGCAGCATCATTTATCCTGTGGGATAAATGTTTTTGGATTATGTAATGATGTTGTGTTTCTCCATGTCAATATGATGAGCTAATTCATAAATGTTGTAATATATTGTGTATGACAGGGTTTTTAATGGTTAACATGCCCTTATGTGTGCAGACATTATGTGTATGTGTCATTAACCGTGCAAAGTAAATAACACGCAAGGATGCGTGATTGCAGCATGAGACGTGCAGATGTACCGCTGATGATTGACTGCAGCTGTGAGAGTAAAAGGGGGAAACTTCCCTTACTCCCCAGCCTCATCTATAATTCCCATCTTCTGGAAGATCGTTAATGGTGGAATTACTGAGCAAGTGAATCAAAAACATAACTAGCAGAAACCAGTTTGGTGGTGTGTGAGGATAAATCGATGTTCTGAACCTGAATAATAGAGCTTTGAGTCTAAACTTGTGTGAGCTGCAGTTCTTCCTTTGTTAACTTCTTCAAAGCTGTTTTTTTCCTTCTTTTTTTTGCTCAGTTTTGACCGTTTTTGCTCCTCTTGGAGCAGTCAGAGCAGAGCAAACTCTTCTAGACTTGACCGAAACGTAACATGTCATAGAATCAGTTATAAAAGTTAGATCATATGACTGATGCTTTTCTTTTTCAGTCATTTAAAGAGAAAAAAAACACTTGACCTTAATAAGCAAAGGTTTGTAAAAAAAAAACAAAAAAACTTATAGCTTCCTCTGACAGTAAAGCTAACCACTAAACGTGTGCGTCGAGGAGAAATAAAGAAGCTTGTCACATCAGACAAATGTGTTGTTAACCATCCAACCGAACAGGAATAATTAAAACATCCATCAACAGGTCACAAAATCACGGAGAAAAGAAGTGGTTGCTTCGGCTCTGAGGCGCTGGGGGCATGTGACAACATCTTGATTGGCAGATCTCAGATCAGGGAGCAAACAGAGGGTTTATTTTAACGGATGCAACCTGTTTACATGAGAAATCCCAAATCAACACTGAAAATGACAGTTTTACACTAAATTAGTTGCATTATTTAATCATGAATCATACATTACATTCCCATGACAAGCGAGCTGCATCGGCATAAATAAGTACACCAAAGGGGGAGTGAGAAATTTAGTCCAGCAGTGGTTCAGTGTAAATCTTCATCCTGCAGCTGTGTCCAGTACACATGGCCCCTGGGGCCAAAATGACCTTCCAGAGGGTCCAACCTGGTCTGCAGGATAAATTTGGTGAATGTAAAAATTATACAAGAGATACCAATTGCTTTTTTTTTTTTCAAGAAAAGTAACAAAAATGCTTAATATGTTTAAATGGGGTTGCATTTATTTATATTTAACTACAAACAGTATCTATACAGTACCAGTCTGGAGTATTTGGAGTAAAGTTTGGACACACTTTCCCATTGCATTTAATGGGAAAGTGTGTCCAAACTTTTGCCTGTAATGTATCTTTCTAAATATATCTGACCTGTTTGTATGATGAGGTGAGTCAGCTCAGGAATTAAAGACTGATACACAGAAGCAGAAATGTGCAGGTATATCCATTTTAAATAACTTTTGTCTTGTTAAAATAACTCTTATCATAATGTGAAATATTGTATTTTTTAGTTCCTGATAGCTCTGATTAAATGTTTTGTAATGCTGGTGAGCCATTGCGATTTGTAAATTGTGATGCACATGTAAATGATCAAATGAGGCAAAATGATGCTAAAATGTTAGATTGTCCATAATGTGCTTTCTAAAAGTTCCATCCATTAAAGCTGTTTAAGTAATAAACAGCTGAATAATGAGGTAAGTGTTGACATTGAGCCTGAATTCTGCCACTGCAACTTAAACATAATCCACACAGCCTCCCAGTAAAGCCATTTCCATACTGGTCAATAAACCCATCAACATCTGGATCCGGAGTGCGATGAGAAAGTGGTTCATTCAGTTTTCAGACACTTCTCAAATTACTCTGAAGTTAATATACATGAAAAAATATTATAAATAAATTAATGCAAATAAAGCATTATTCATTCCATTTCACTGACCTGTGGTAAGATTTCCTGATTTTAAAAAAGGTTTTAGTTTGTTCCAGCTTGCCTTGGCATCAGTGTGAACTCAACACCACGCTGACTTTCACTCAGCTGTGGGAACAAAGATGGACACGTCGCATTTTAATGATGGAAACACGTGTTTATAGACTGTACCACCTCACATGGCAGCTCCGAAAATGACAACTTACAGACAAGAAGAGATGAGATTGATTCATCATTACTATCTATTCATTTTCAATTAACTTACTGTTCAAGCTTCATTACTGAACTATAACAGATTGTCTCACTAAGGCGCCACCCAACGGTGGATAATTCAGCATCTGTCTTGCTTCCTGTCTCTTCTCTGAGCTCTGTCCAGCCAGTAAAAGTCAGTCTGATTTCTGGCTCTCTCACTTTGTCTTTACTTTCCTTTCTTCCCTCTACTAAACCACCCCTGGTGTACCCTTTACATGTCCACTGTGTTGATTTCTTGATGACGTGGCAACGTAACATTAAATGCTGCAGTATTTCTGTTTTATTTCCTGTTTTATTTTGCTGTGTCTTGTTTCCGGTTTTGCTTTTCCGTTCGTTAGTTTTTACCTGGACTCAATTAGTTGATATATAACACCTGTGTCTTGTTGTGTTTTTTCCAGTATTTATACTCCTCATTTTCAGTTCATTAGTTCTACTGGTTCATTAGCTCCGTTAGCTTCCTATGGCTGCTTGCCCTGAGTTAAGTTATCTTCTTGAAATAAAACATCTAGTTTCTGCATTTCTGGCTCTCATGTCCACATTTTGGGTCCACAGCTCCGCCAAACCGTGACAGCTGCAGAGCAGCTAAAGCTCCAGAAAAGTACATAATAAATGTAAGTGTGCCATCAACACAAGCCAATACCTGAGTTTTAAAGTCAGAAGCTTAGTCTGTCTCTTCCTGTGTGATGCTGACATCTATAATCAAGTCAAAAGAAGTAAATAGGCCGTATTTAGTTTGAGTCCTGGGATTTCATTAACTGGAAGGTGAATACTGGACCAGCAAGTTGGCGTTTATATAGGACTTATAATAAACCTCCTACTAATCACAATTAGAAGGACTTTGGTGCAGAAATGGTTGGAAATGTGCTACTTTTGAAGTATGGAATGAGATGCTGGCTCTACTGGTGTATTCCCAGTTTCGGTGGTGTCCAGTTTCAGCTTCACTTTTTTCTAATTTAATCAATGAATTCCGTTTGTCTTAATATCATTCTTCCTCTGCAGCTCAGTTACAGGCCCTGCAGAGAAGAAACATTCCCAGCCAGGATAAAGGCAGACCTGTTAGCAGGCTAGTTGCTAGTCTAAGATGACAACATCTAGCAGGCCTATTTATAAAGTTGCTGTGTCAGGACTGGATTGGATTATGCTCAAACCCATCATGGATTTTCTTTAGCCAAAAAGTGATGAAAAACACTTTAACAACCCAAATTTAGCGTAAAACACAGAGCTTGGCGTTATAAGATATTTTAAGCAACTGCTGTCTGACGTCCATAACTTACTTCCAGACAAATCTCTGAATTTGCTTTGCTCAGATTTTGAATAAATACTATCATGGTATGCTTTTAAATCCTCCCTAGCCGGCAGATTACTGCATGGCTTTGTTTTGTGCTTGCTCGGTGGCTGCCATTAATAAATTTCGGCGCGCCGCTGGATACAAGGGATCTGTCAGGTGACCTCAGGGTCATTTGGTTCCATGCTAACTTGTTTACAGCATGTCTTGAGTATAAGTAATCACACAGAAGCTGACAACCATTAAAAACTGTGGTCTGCAGTCGCTTTTTACAGTTCATACGAGCTCAAACAGATTGTTGTTGCAGCTGTTTTGATAGTATTCTTTTAAATCAAAGGACACACTTTTCTTTGAAATGAAAAATGTGAAAACATTTCAACAAAATTCAAACGTGAAATAATCCAGAGTGTGGTAAAGAAAGATAATATAAAAAGTGTTGATTTAGGTTTTTCCAAGTGGCTCAAATTAAATTAAATGAACCTTTTTTGTACATTAAAAGCTGTCCAGCTTTATGTAATACAGATAATAAAAAATATTGCAAGAGTTTAACAGGTGGGCACAGAAGATTACCATACCAAACATCCAACCAAATGTTAAATATACTTTATTATTAGATTTACCTTGCTGGTGTCTGAGACGTCCTTGTTCCTGAATATCTGCCTTGATTCTTTTGTCACTGAGTTTCCTTCCAGAAGATGCTACACTGTGTTAATAAAGGGATGGACATGGTCAGCAGCAATACCCAGATAGGCTGTGGTGGGTAAACCATGTCATGTTGGTACTAAGGGGACCAAACTGGGATAAAAAATAAATAAAAATACACCACCACCACCAGTCAAAACCATTGATAGAACATGATGGTTCCAGCAGATTCTGATCCTATCATGTGAATGTGGAGCTGAACTGGAGACTCGGATCAGCAATGTTTCTCCATCTTCTATTGTCCAGTTCTGCGAGTCTGAATTGTAGCCTCAGTTTCCTGTTCTTACTGACAGGAGGGAACCCGGTGTGGTCTCCTGCTGCTGGAGACCATCTACTTTAAGGTTGGTCGTGTCACGTTGCTTTTCTGTCCACAACCAGTCTGTCCATTCTCCCTGACACCACTAAGATGTTCTGGATATTTTCTCTTCTTTCGACCTTCTCTGTAAACACTAGAGATGGTTTTGTGTGAAAATCCCAGTACATCAGCAGTTTCTAATATACTCAGATCAACATCCATGCCACTCTAAAGTAGCTTAAACCTCCTTTCTTCATTCTGATGTTCAGTTTAAACTTCAGCAAGTTGTCTTCACCATGTCTACATGACGACATGTGATGTTCCTAATAAAGTGCCCTGTGTATAATATCAATAGAAATCGGAAAATCTGAAGATATTTTGTTCAGGACTTATAGGAGACGAAATACGTAAAGAGTAGGCTATGTGTCTTGTGTGTGGTTACGTGTGAGAAATAATGTGCTTTTCTGGGTAACTGTTAGAAACTAATGGGGAGAGAGAGAAAGAGGTAGACACTGAGAGGGAGGAGGGGAGATGCAGCGGGAGAGAGACTGGGCGAAGTGGACAGACTTCACGTTGAGCTGGCGTGAACCTCGGCATCCTTTTCCCCCACAACGGATTCACTTCATCTCCGTTAAAACCCTGGATCACCATGACACACAGACGGTAAGCTGTCTCGTTGTGCTAATGAACGACTTTAAATGCTGACAGTTTACTTGTTTACACAGCCGTGACAAGTTTCCAGCCGTCGTCTGTCTCCGTTTTTCAGGCTCTCTTGGTCGCGACAACGCGGCGCCCCCCCCCCCAACAGTTTCAGTCAGTTGGAAGCTGTTTGTCAGTTAGTCGAAATAAACCGTTTTTTGTTTTTTGTTTTCCTGTCGCACGTGCGAGCAGTTCAGGTGAAATAACGGTTGACGGTTGGAAGAAGTAAACTGATATTTTAAACGAATGAGCTGCCCGCGAGCCCCTCACAAATGAAACAAAAATATCTGTAATCGTGTAATTATTATTTTTTATTTTATTTAAGCTTGCTATGTGCGTATATGAGCGCACGCGCTCGCCCGTTTGAGCGCTTCAGGGGCTCCTCACCTGCCGAGTGCTGGGTGCCCCCCCCCCCCCCTCTTTAAAAAGAATCCCCCCCCCCTCTTTTAGCAACCAACAGCAGTATTTTGGGACGTCGCATTCATTATAATAGTTAGCCCAAGTGTGTTTAATCACATTAACATGCATCAAGTAGGTCACTTTTCTGGTTAGCTCTAACAAGACAAGGTCGCGCTCCGGGCTGTTTAGTATATTTCTATGCTAATAAGTAATCCAGATATGTGTGTGTGTGTGTGCAACTCAGACCAAAGAGAGACTGCAAAGAGCCATCACGTGCTTTGAGAAATGTAATGTCCCTCTGTGTTCACAATGCACTGTCAGAGAACACATTATGAGGCATTTTCATTTGACAAATAAAGTAGATGGCTGAACACTTGCTCAGCACAATGCGCTTGCTGTGGTGTCACTTAAGCTGTCTGAGTGTCAAATCTTGACAATAATGAGGTGACTGATATGCTGAGTACAGTGGGCCTCTCTTCACCAGTCTGATTTGGATGGACTTAAGAGATTTCCCAGTGTGGGGCGAGCAGGGAGAGAGCCAGTGAGAATGGATGAGAGCTCTGTAGGCATTAAGACGAACGGCAAAGAGGCAGAGAAAGCCAGAGATGTGCAAATGGAGCAGAATCTGTCCAAGTCCTGGCAGTTAAAGCTACCAACACTACTACACCCCCCCCCCCCCCCGCTGCCACACACACACACACACACACACCCCCTTTCTCCTTTCAGAGTACTTCCACCACTGCCCTCCTTTGCTCCCTCTATGCCTCCATCTCCCATTTTTCCCTATGTAAAAAGCCTGACATGCACAGGCTATTTTTAATAAAAGTGAAATAGCCTTGTTGCAGTGAAGCGACTCAATGCAGAGTGAAGTGAGACTGAAACAGCGATTTGCAATTTGGAGCTATGTCACCACTCATCATTCCTTTCTGAGCCAGCAACAGCAAATCGTCCTCACGCTTTCATCCTCTACCCCTGCCTTACATTGCGCACACACACGTACTTTCACACACACACCCATTTTCTGAAGACTTCAAACAACGGTGAATGGCATGTACTGCTGGCGACGTGGGCTTTGGAGCAAAGCTGGCAGAGAGAAATGTAAGCTGGGAGCTCAGAGTATGCTAATGCACAAAAGCTGGGGAAGACAAAAGTATTTTGAAAGGGCCACTTCTTGTTTTTTCGTAGATTTATGATGTAGATGTAGAACATGAGGCATTACATGTGCACAAGGGATACCACAATTATAGATTTTCTTGGCACAACTGTGTATGAGAAATTATCATGATTTTACTATTATTGTGCTTTAATTTCCCAACACTATAAATGTGTAAAATCACATCAACACTGCCCTGATTTAAAAGCGACAACTGCTTCAAGCCCTAATTAGAACAGTGATAACAAAGAAAAAAGACCTTATTTCAGAAATTAAATGCAGTTTCTTGTGCAGGACATTGCACAGTGAGGAAAAAAAATGGTGTCATGCCAACACCAAACCAGTCAGGTCTGAACAACAAAACTATCCATGGAAAAAAGTTTGAGACTTGTTTTGTTTTCATCATGCGCAAATCGTCGCATTGCTCTGTAAACTAAACCCAAGTTGTACTTGCAAACAACTCACAAAACTGCAAACAACATGAGAAGATTTCATTTTGATTTAGAGAATTTTTTTTTATTTAATAAAGATTACATTTTTTATGTTACGTTAAATAAACAATGTCATTTAACCCACTTACTGTGTGGCGAACCTCCCCCCCAACTCAAGGATGATATTTGACTGACCATTTTTTAATTTTAAGTTTAATTACAGTAAACCCACAAATTCACCGTCGGAGCAGGAGAATGTACACTAAAAAGCGGATAAGTTACAATCTACACTTTTACGGTGTGTTCAGACCAAGCGCCAACCTCCGGTGGTTAAAAGTGAAGCCTATGCAAAAGTGCATAAAGCTGTAGTTCCCCCTTCATCCGCTAGGGGCTCCAAAAAAGAGCAAATCCCCATAGTTATGTTAAAAAAGGCCAACTTCACGGTGGAAATAAACATGTTTACAGCCTGGTTCAAAAATCAATTTTCGGTTTGTAGGTCAGGTTTACCTTCATGACAACTGTGGGGGGAGTGAATTTTTTTCTAACTCTCCCATTTTAAAGTAATTTAATGTCGAAGTTCTGCAAATTTAGGGGCGTGTCATTTTGATTGATAGGTACCAATCTCTGACTTCAAGGAAGAAGAACGTAGAACAACCGCGGCTTTTAGCCGGTAAAAAATGTGACTTAGCTTTAGCCCGCTTACCTCCGTTATTACCCCGTTATCTCGGGTTAGCTCGGTTAGCCTTTAGCTACAGAAAGCTCGGAGTTCGCTCGATGTCAATCATCCGCCATGACGCTCACAGCCCCCCTCTCAGCTTCACCACTTTGCCCATATTTGTATTTTCCAGGTGAGACGAGCTTCGATTCAGCTCTTTAGAAACCTATGGGTGACGTCATGGAGACTACGTCCATCTCTTTATATACAGTCTATGGTCCAAACCCCTTTTTTGTGACCTCCCCCTGAAGCCATGCCTCCAAAGTGCAGAACTAGCAATACTAGCAAATGGCAGCTGAGTTTGAGAGACAAGTCACCATCCAATCATCGCGAACGGGCCGCTTAAAATGATAGGATGGTGTTTTTTCAGTCCTGTCAGTTCCACAGGTCACTAAATGCTTTATTTCTTGTGTTAGACGTTTATTTAATTGTTTACAATCAGGGTGTGAAGAAAATTTTTAAAACTATAGTAGATTTTCTGGGTGAGACGGAAAATACAAATATGCTGCCAACATGGCAACGGTAGGAACCGCCCACCGAGCTTCAATTCAGCTCTTCAGAAACCTATGGGTGACGTCACGGAGACTCCGTCCATCTCTTTATACAGTCTATGGTTCAGACCTGAATGCTCGCCGCTGATCAGTAAACTGTCACTTTTGCGTCCAACGCCAAAGACGCTCCCGACAAGCAGCAAACGCGGCGGAAAAGGGAGAGGGGAAAGAAAAAAACCAAAGTTCCTTATGGTCAGTTTGAATGATGGCGGATGCACTAGGAGAGTGGCATGGCTTTATTTAATAAATAGAGAACGTCGTCGTGGGGCGTCCCAGCCCTGTGTCTGGGTTCACCAGATAAATCGTAGGCATTCTGAGTTTGGTGAGCTGCGTGCTGATGACGTTCACTTCCAGCACTATTTTCGTCTACTAGCCGAGTTTGACAACCTGCTGAGCCGGATTACACACCGCTCTGATTGGTTGACGCCTTGCGTCAAGTGGCAAAAGTTTGGATTTTCCATCTCTGGCATTTGTGGCCCGTTTAGCGTGTAACCTTAATAAACTTTTTATATTTTTGGCGCGTGACACGCCCCAGCGGAAAACGCTGACAACACGCCACAAGAAAGCTTGATGCCTTCACATAGACTTGACACGTAAACCTGACGCTCTTGACATTCAAAACGCATTTTGTCTGAACACACTGTTACAATCTCAGTAAACTCATAAAACTGATCTATGTAGCAATATAAACATTCAAATAGTCCTGTTATTAACATGTTAAGCATACCTTGTTCCTCTAACAAGGTGGCTACAAATCATCGTAAAGAAAAATATGTTCTTCTGGAAATTCGTAACACTTTTCACCGTCTTTTCATTGCCGTTAAGTTCACTCACACCACAACTGATGAGCGGAAGTATCTTAAAAAATAAAAGCGTTAATGGAAAGTTGACTGTAGCTGATGGCAAAGAAAGACAAAGCGCTAAACTAAAATATTACCTTGTGAGATTGCTTAAGGTTATTTACACACTGAATAGCAAATAAAGCAAATAAAGTTTGTAGTTTTCATACGGGAAAAATATTCAATGGATTTTCTCCTTTCACTGCAACTTATTCATGGCATGCTTTACAGGATGCTGAGTCGTCCACAATGACACCCTGGTCATGTTTTTCCATAAGCAAAAAATAAAATAAATCTGGTAAGGATGAATGAATAACTCTTCCTCTGCCAGACGTTCACACTTGGACTTGTTTTCTGCAATTCGCACCGAACAAAAACAAAGCAGCACGCAGATGTTTTGTAATCGGACTGCACATGATGTTTAAAATTCACTCTCATTGTGATATTAGCTTGCAAGATACGCATCGCAGCGACGGCCGAAACTGCAATAAATAGTGGTCCCTCAACCCATCCCCTCTGCTTTTCTGTCGATGCGAAGCTGAACAGACAGTTTTAAAGACCCAGACAACGTTGTGTGCGAAACCCCGCCCTGCCACAGATGCAGTTTTTCACTAAATATGAAAAATAAATTGTTCATTTGTTCATCGCAGATAGAGTCAGACACCCCCCACAGAAATCCCACCCTGATTGCCAAATAAATCTACTTGTGGAGTATGAATTGACCAGACCAAATCTATTCGTGTTCTTCAACAACAAGAACAAAGCTCTCGCTCTTTGCCGAGTGTGTAACAGGCTTTACTGATCAATATATTGTATTAGTTATTCTGCCTTTTATATCATTTAGGCATCGCTCCATTAATGTAAACTATGTTTCATCTGACAGAAACTACTTTTAATGATTAACTATCCATGTTTGGATATAAAACTTTTTTTTTTTTTTTTTTTTTTAGAAGTTATTCATTCATTCATTCATTTTCTACTCTGCTTAGTCCAGTAAGGGAAGTGGGGAAGCTGCAGCCTATCCCAGGTGAGATGCAGGTTACCAGTCCATCACAATAAGTTAAATATTACTTAAATAATATGTTAATGCCCTGCAATGGACTGGTGAGCTGTCCAGGATATACCCTGCCTTTCGCCCAAAGACTGCTGGGATAGGCTCCAGCTTCCCCGCAGCCCATCATTGGATTAAGCGGTTAGGATAATGAATGAATGAATAATATGTTAATATGATTTGGTTGGGAAACAACTTTAAACATTTGCGATGGACATCAATTGTCTATTTCATCTGTAATCTTAATGGTGCTGGACACCACTGTGTATGATCTGTTTGTTACTGACTGAATCATTTTTAGTCAAGAGGGGGGTTACTAAAATGCATTTTGGCAAAAGCTATAAGTTTTTGGGGCTTGTCTGGTGAGATAGAAAAAAGAAAGAAAATATCTTGTGGCCAAGAATTACTAATGCAAGGGAATGAGATAATTAAGTACTTCTGATGCACCAACAACTTGTCCAATTTAATTGTTTTGTTGTGAGAAACTATGAGAAGTAGACATGATCTCTCACTGGGAAATCGCAACTTTACAGCAGCATTATAAAATCAGAAGAGAATTAGAAAAGAATGAAATAGTGCTGTAATTAATCTTCACATTAAGAGATTGAAATAATAATTATCCATTAATAAGAGTTTAACTAACATATGGCCACAAGTTAATCATCTCTTTCTGTCACCACTAGTACTGCCTGAGTACAGTATAAGATGTCATGGTCAGGGCTTCATTTTTGGACCTCTGGTGGTTAAAAGTGAAGCCTATAAGCAGAAGTGCCCAAAATTGCAGTCCCCCCTTCATCCACTAGGGCTCCAAAACAGAATGAATCCCCATAGACTCCCATGTTAAAAAGACCAACTTCACAGCAGAAATAAACATGTTTACAGCCTGGTAAAAAAAAAAATCCATTCTAGGTTTGATAGGTCAGCTTTACCTTTATGACAACTGTGGGGTGAGTGGATATTTTTTTGTAATTCCTCCATTTAAAAGTAATTTCATCTCAAAACTCAGCATAATTAGGGGAGTGTCCTTTTGACTGACAGGTACCCGATATCCGGCTGCAAAAAGGCAGAGTGCAGCACATCTATGATTTTTAGCCAGCTAACAGCGAGATTTAGCTTTACCCCTCTACCTCCATTAGCAGGTTAGCTCCGGATTAGCTTGGTTAACTCTTAGCTACAGGAAGGTAGGACTTTGATAGACGTCAATCATCCACCTCGACTCGCTACCGTTTTGTCCATTTTTGTAATTTTTCGGGAGCGACGGCACATGTGACGCTGCCAAGATTGCGAAAGTGGGAACCGCCCAATGAGCCGCAATTCTCTCAGTTACGGGTGATGTCACGAAAGCTCCGTCCATCTTTTATATATAGTCTATGATGTCATCACGTGGGCTCCATAGATGACATTAAAGTGGCGTCAAATTCTATTCATCGTCATCATGATCGCAACTTGACACCAATGTTGTTGCATATATCACCCTTTTCTAATATCATGCAGCCTTATTGTGTATCCTTATTTTTGTTGCACTGATCAGCCAATGCGGTTCTGGAAATCGGCAGTTTAGGGCGGCGATCTTTGCGTTAAGTTAAACGTGGCATTTATTTTAGTGTGAAATTAAATAATTCAGAAATCTCTCATGGTGAAAATAAACAAATTCTAAAGAGAAAATGTGCATCAAAATGAGAAAATGCTGAACATACCCAGTGTTAGAAAGCTTGTGTTTTTAACTTAAGCCCACTTGCATAAGTGGGTCAGAATCTAGAGAGAAAAAAAGAACATTAGTTTCATTTTCATCTGTCCTTTTCATATGAAGCATATCGGTGAGGGTAAATTATCAGTTATGGCTCACATTATAGTGTACAGAAGCATCAAAGGCTGCTGCATTTCTATATGCACTGTGTGCCTCTAAATGAGTCAAAGCCCCTGCTTATCTGGACATTAATAAGTCAGAGCAGGCCAAAGGATTTAGGTTTGTCCATATGCACCGCACTGTATCATATGTCCTTTAGCTAAACTGTATAATTTGCACGAAAAGGCAAGAGAATTTCTTTTCGGAGTAGTAATGCAGAAAAATACATTTCTGAAAACTTTAGCAAATGTGTGAGAAAACCACATCCCTGTGTTAGATGTGACTCATGCGCTGTTGCTCTGTGGAGATGATAATGCAAGCTTCCATGTGTGCATAAAGGTGAAAGCAGATGTCAGAAACGTTCCACTCATTGTGAGAAACGGCGAGGCAGAGTGATGGATGCGCCAGGGACGTGGATGAGAAGAGGGGGAAAAAACCCTGCAATCACACAGTTCCTGTCGACTTCATCGCTGACACTTTCCACTGCATCAAGTTTCACACACCAATGGTCGACGATCTGACTCAAATACTGATGAAACAGAGATCATTAAACTTTTGGGAAATGAGGACAAGCCATCGATTATTATTTATGAGCCTAATTAATCTCCTAAGGGGGGCTTCTTTCATAACAGGGCATTGAGGCATAGGTGGGGGCATCTCTAGGTATGGCATCAATCACCTGCTGTCCAGGCAGTTGTGTGTGTGTGTGTGTGTGTGTGACAGAGCAGTAAAGCACCTGAGCTCCACCTCATCGCCAGGTCCTCAGGCTCTAAATTAATTGAAATTCTTAAAGACCGCCGTTATCTCTCCGAGTGTGTGATCAACAACCGGATACACACGCAACAGCTCAAAGTAACTCCCTGTTTTTCACACACTTTTTCTTGTTGCATCACTCAGTAGAAAACTCTAAGCTATTTTTACTGCAGCTGGCAGAGTGCTCAGATGAGCAAACAAAGCTGTTCAACAAACATTCATGTTGAATTTGTCCTAAAATATCCTGCTCTTAGCCGGAAAGTGAGTAAGATGTTGTGTTTTTTTTCTCATCTTTCAGTGTCTTGAAGTATTGGCTACCGATATTAACAGATGTGGTTGAGATCACGCTAATTGTGTCTTCTCTCAGGTGATCCAGTGCAGCATGCGCCCTGCATGGGAACGTGCGAGGACAGTCGGCGAAATGAAGATGCATTTTGAAGAGAAGAGAAGAAAAACTGAGGGAGGAGCAGCTGCAATAAACCATCATAAAAAACCGCATTTGATCAGCTATTCCTGAGACTAACTGGTCAGTGAACATTTACGATGGCGGCGCATGTTGTGCTTCTTTTTCTATTGTTCTGTCAAGGGGAAAGAAATGGCATTTCAGAGGCCGCTGGCCTTTCAGAGGAGAATGAAGACTTGCAAGTAATATTAAGCAAAAAGCAGCTCGTCTTACCTCATCCAGAGGCCACGGACATCTTGTTTGCTGGAATCAAAGAACTGGAAAACCATGGTCAGGATGCAAAGGATGATGTAACATCCATGCCGAATGTGGCTTTTCAACTTAGTCACAGAAATCCAGCTGATTCTGACTCTCAGAGCGGCCCAGTGAAGCAGACAGATGTACTTAGTCGTCCCAAATCTTCTGTTGCCTCCTTAATGTCTAAACATAGCCCTGAACTCACTGTGAACCTCAAAAACAGTAGCAGTTTGACTAATGGTGAGCTGGAAGAGGTAATTAATGGTCACAGCCTTGTGCCAAGGTCAGAGGAGGCGCACGCTAACCAGCCCGGGCTCCATGTGGACGCCGGGGTCGGTGACATCCAGCCAGAAAGGACTCAAGGCGCTTCTAAATGGGTCACAGAGTCTGAACAGAGACGGTCAGAGTCGTACCTGCCGCCAGCAGAGCCTCACGCCCGGCGCCGCAGGAGCTGGCTCTGGAACCAGTTTTTTGTGATCGAGGAGTACAGAGGACCCGAGCCCGTGCTCATCGGACGGGTAAGCTGCTGTCACAACCAATCAGCACACACATGTGAATCACCTGCATCTGTTTAAAATTATCCTTGTGTCTCATTCCTGTGGGCCAACAAAGATGTTTTTTTCTGTAAATTATAATCATGCAGAGGATAATTTTATCAGGGGAAACAAAAAGCATCTGTGCACATTTACTTTTTCACTCAAGTTTCCCCTCGAATTCTTCAAAGGAAAAACTCTTCGGTTTGTGTAATGAAAACATAAAGACATGATATTTCACCAAAAAGTTGTTAGCAGCGCTTGGCTGAGATAGAAAAATGGGTGCATCGACATGGACGTCATTTTCTCCGGGGAACGCTGGAGACGCGTCCAAACTGCTTCCTGAAATGACCGGTTCCATTTCCATTACTTCACAAAATCATAATTTGTTGAAACATGTTCTGAAATGTAGTTCGCAAGAAGAAATGAGGTTTTGTGGAAAGTGCAGCTCCCTCGGGTGTGTAGGAGAAGAGCACCTGCTGCATGTTATCACATCCACAGTGAAACACACCCCACTGGCTGTGAGCTTTAATAGCCGGTGTCAGGGTCTCCAGGTTGCCTCGTAGTGGAGTTAGAAGGCTACAGAGCAAACTAGTATGTGTTTAAGACCGTCTCCCGGCCAGCTATCCTCAGCCAGCTGAGAAGCATTGCAGCTTGTGAGCAACTATGATTCAGGCTAAAACGATCTAATTGTCCTCACAGCTACAGCTTGGAGACCAAAAGTAAACCGTTTTCTCACATTTGGATATTTTAACCATGAGCCCCGAGCAAGTCATGATAAGTTCAACTTTACACAAAATCTCTCGAGCTCTGTTATATCAAACAGCAGGGTTTAGTTAACATTAAAAAAGATTTGATATCTTAAGCTTAGGTGCTGTTATTTACCTTCCCTTTAAGCCACACATCAGATCTGCCTGCCGGGCAGCTGCTGACGGGATTTAGTAAAATGTTACTTAATCAGTTGACGTTGTTGAGCCAAGCTCAGGAGATTTTTTAGCATTATTTAGGGATATCCTTGTGTGTGCGTCCGTGAAAGCGACGCTCCATTATGACAGAATATGTGACAATAACAGCTTCAGCCTTGTGTGGAAACATGAGAAAATATTCCTTTTAAAAGTGCAGAAAAGAAACACAAATTCTACTTTTCTATTTGGCTTTCCATCACTTTAGGCTCATTTGGCCCCTTTCAATCAGCCCCTCTCATCTCCGTGTACACCTGCACCATGCAGACATTTAGCACCAGCAGCTGTTTATCTAAATGAGCCAACTGCTAATATTTGCTTCATCATCATGGGAAGAAGCATTTCCCAATTAGAGCAGACCTCTTTCTAGATTTTTCTGGAAATCAGGTTAAATGCTTTGATTCATGTAACTGAGCTTTGATATTGTAGTGTTTATGTTGTATTTCTGTGTAACCTTACTATTGATTTAGACATTGCTTTAATTTGACCAGTTACATAAAACCGACCTTGTGGGCGTGATATTATGGAGGACTAAAACATTCCTAATGAGAAATTAATACAGAAATCTATAAATATTTTGTATGGCAGTAAAAGAGAGTGAAATACATGGTGGTGAATTTGTATCTTGTCTGCCTTGGGATGGAAATTTACCAGCATGTTACAACATGCTTTTTTACACTGATGTTTTACACTCAGGTCCTGTGATCAAGTCAGCGATGGCTGAATGCCAAACTTCAAAACGGTAGTTAATAAACCAACATCTGATGTCTCAGTTGCTGCATCCATTTCCTGTCTACGCTGTGCGATCATAGCGCAGACAGAAATCTCTAGAAATAAGTCAATAACCAGAGCAATAAGCTAAAGTTTGGCTGTATTGTCTCTGCTTACGGATCCCAGCGATTCACTTCTTCAGTTCAAACACAAAGCTTATTTTTTCCTCATGTTATTTTCACCTATTGGTCCTCTGGGATGTTTTCTCCCATGTCCCAAAGGACAAAACACACGTTTCCACACATGATCAAATGAAGGGGAAACAAATGAACCGTTCATTGGTGCGAATATTCACAGCACGCAAATATACATTTGTCCCTTTTTTGCATATTTATTTCTCTTTAAATATTTTTCCCTATCTGCTCAAAAAGTAAGCGTGTACTCAGGAATGCAGCACAAATATAATTTTAATGTTTGTGCAGCTTCACCAGCCCGCCCTACACTTGTCATCATGTCACATACTTGAGGTTTCACAGCCGCCACACCAGCAGCCTTCATCTGCTGTCGGTGTTGCAACAACAGAAGTGTCTGGGGTGATTTAGTCCATAGCACACCTGAACCGTTCAATCCCCAGGGTTTTACTTGTAGCTTTCCACAGTGGGCCACTCCTCACTAATGCAGCTGCTGGCAGCTACAGTGTACTCAGAGTAGGATTATATCAGCTGTAACGCTAACAGGGAACGCTGCCAGCCTCTTTGTAGCTCGCGATATACTTTATAGTGACAGTCTAGATTGGATTCTTACCAGTGCAGTATACACCTCATAAATGTTTAATCTCCCTCTCTACTTGTTATTGATACAGTCAGGGAGGGGTGTTAAAGCAATCAGTAGTCACACAAGACTG